>NW_021703782.1:107561452-107696110 GCF_005190385.1 Monodon monoceros
CTCTGTGCTGAGCACCCCCCGTGTGCCATGCTCTGTGCTGAGCACCCGCCGTGTGCCATGCTCTGTGCTGAGGAACCTGGGGAAGTAGGTGTTAGCACCTTAGCTACAGATGAGGAAACCGAGGTTCAGAGTGTACCCAGGTTTTGAAGACATGCTATTGCCAAGAGGCAGAACCAAGATTTGAATCAGGACCTCTATGGCTAGTCCCTGGGGGAGGGAAGGAGCCCTGGAAGAGAGGCGGGGGGAGTGTGGCGATGACTTTGTGTCCCCAGACTGCCTCAAATGTTCTCAGGGACATTGGGACCCCGGCTCCCTTCCCCCATCAGCACTCATCATGTTCTGTAATTACAAAAGAAGTCGCTGTCCAGATGGATGGGTGGCTGCTGGGTGGGCACATCTCAAGGGGACCATGGGGGCGGGGATCCTGCCACACAGGGAGCCAGATGTGCAGTGCCCTGCTGGGATGCACCACAGGACCTCTCCTCTCGGAGAAGGCACCGAAAGCAGGGCCCCCCTCGGGGATGATGGATGAGGTGAGCACAGGTGAGCGGAGTGCAGGTTCCATTCTGAGCACATAGGAGGTGCTTAGTAAATGGTGACTGTTACAAACGTGTGGTCAGGCTTAGATTATGAAGGCTGAAAATTCAATTAACAATCAAATTAAGAAGGAAAAAAAGGGAATTTTTTGGAGCCAAGCTGAGGATTATAACCGGGGAGACCTGTTAGAAGTAAAGGCACGGTCACATACCTTTTCAAGACAAAGAATCATATATCAGAATGACATACTCGTATTTCACATAAAGTTCACCAAAGACACACAGTCCGGGTAAGAGGTACAAAGTGAACAGCGAGTCACCATGACCCCTTACAGAGCTGGGAAGGAACGCTATTCTTTTAAGAAGTTACATTGCTGGCGTCAGAGGAAAGGAAAAAAAAAAAGATCTTTACAGCTGAGCAGGCGCACCCGTCCTTGAGGAGCTCTGGTTAATGTGTAATGCAGATACACACCGCACGTTAGGGATGGAAGGAAGAGGCCCAGAAAGACAGAGAATTTCATGTTTAATTTTTCTGGTACTGCCTTAAAATATAAATTGTATTTCATCAAAGCACATAGCCATAGGAAGGCTGCAGGGAGGTGCAGTGGTGAAGCCGAGCTGTTTGCTAGCTGTGTGACCTTGGGCAAGTCACTTTGCCTCTCTGGGCTGGATGGTCCACGGGAACCTGCCAGGGAGCAGGTCCGCGGGGGCATTCTGGCCCATGTTGGGGTGGGGGCAGTTCTCAGGCTGACCCCTCCCTTTGCCCACAGAGCCAGGATGCTGGCACCTACACCTGCACTGCCGAGAATGCCGTGGGCCGCGCCCGCCGCCGCATGCACCTCGCCATCTTGGCACCGCCTGTCTTCACCAGCCTGCCTGGGGACCGCAGCCTGAACCTTGGGGACAGGCTGTGGCTTCACTGTGCGGCCCGTGGCAGCCCTACGCCCCGAATAGGCTGGACTGTCAACAACCAACCGGTCACAGGTCTGGGCCTGCTGGGGGCAGGTGGGACAGAGACCCAGGACGCTGCGAGGTTGAAGAGGGTGGGCGGGGTGGGGTGACCCAACCCGGTGAAGAGGAAGACGGTACCAGTCAGCCTGTGGGTTCTGGGTATCCAGACTTGGCCCTGCGTTGGGGCACAGGGCAAACACACATGTGGCCCTGTGTGACCAGTCACATATCAGACCCAGCAAGAAGCCACCTGTGAAAACTACTCAACCCTGGAGACCTCAGGGCCAGGAGAGGGGCCTGTGCTCCAGCCTAGCGCTGCTGCTCCCATTGTGGGCCCCTCAACACACTCCATTCATGGGGGGCTCTCTCCTCTCACCTGGGTCCCCAGTGACGTTTAGGGAGGTCCAAGGCCTGTGGTACTCAATAAATGTCTGCCGAATGGATGAGCTGCTAAGTCTCCTCCACTGCAAAGTGATATTTTCATATCCTCCTATACCCAAGTCCAGGTGCTGGGAAACGAGTGCTCCACCTTTGCACACCTGTGCAGAAGACTTTGCCTCAACCTCACTGCTTCCTGGGCGGAGAGATCAGGAGAGAGATTCAGCCTCTCTGAGCCCAGCTCTTCATCTTGAAATAGAGATAACAGGGGTCCTGAGGGTGGAATGATTTAATGCAGGAGGCTCGCTTGGCAAGGCCTCGCCCAAGTAAATGCCCCATCTGTGTAGCACTTGTCCTTATTCCTGGTGTAGGGGCACTGTCTAAGGATTACAGGGAAAACAAAGGCTGTTAATAGCATCCATCTAGGGACTTCCCTGGAGGTCCAGTGGTTAAGACTCTGCGCTTCCACTGCAGGGGGCACGGGTTCGATTCCTGGTCAGGGAAATAAGATCCCTCATGCAGTGTGGTACAGCCCCCCTAAAAATTAATTAAAAAATATAGCATCCATCTATATGTAACTCGTGACAATATCTCTATAAGTGCCACATGTTAATAGGCCCCTGAAGACCTACCCTTGGCCACTCATACTCACGGTGTGGACTTGAAAAGGAGAAAAGGCAGGTCTTCAACCTCAACCTCATCATTTGATCCTGTGCCTGCCACGAGAGCATCCCACTTGCTTAGGCTTCCAGCAGGGAGGGGATGCTTTGTGCCTTTATGAAGCACCTGCTGGATACCGAGGCCTGAGTTAGGTGTTCAGGGCAGGAGGTCCCTGGCACCCTGAGCTCAGAGCCCCCTGGGGCATCTCTTTCTCTGCCACAGAGGGAGTGACCGAGCAGAACGGGGGCAGCACACTGCAGCGGATGGCAGTCACCAGAGAGGACAGCGGGACCTACGTGTGCTGGGCCGAGAACAGAGTGGACCGAGTGCAGGCGGTCAGCTTCGTCCACGTGAAGGGTAGGGAGTGACCATGTGGTCTTTCTCCAGACCTCTGCTGACCCAACCTAGTGGTTTTTCTAAGAAGCTGGCCTCCTAATCTCTGAACTAGTACCTGTCCACCCTGGCTGGGCATTAGGATCTCCTGAGGGACTACAAAATACCGAGGCCCAGATTCTACCCCCGACTCAGTAAAGGTGAGGCCTCGACATCAGTATTTTTTACCCTCCCCAGATGACTGGCTGTAGGTAGAACTGAGATCTGACTCATCGGCCTGAAGCACTGCCCTCAGCTGGATGGTGTCAATGTGGGAGGGGGATGGGGGCCAAGGTACCCTGGCAAACAATGCGTGAATCTCGCCAGCCTGCCGGTTGCTCCCCACAGCCCTGCACAGTAACCCTCATGTCACTGTGACTTGTATGTCCAACTTTAGGATGGGAGGGTGGGGCTCGATGGAGGGGAATGAGCTGCCCGAGGCACCAGGATTCAAGTGTACTGTTGGTAGGTTCAACCTCAGGAAACCGGCAGGGATGAAAACCAGCACAGGGCATCCAAGAGTGGTTTAAGAGTTGCATGAAATGAGAATCAGGGATGTCTTAGTGTTGCTATGTCCAACAGAGGTGTCCTAATGATTGTGTAGTCCTTGTTTTCCAAAGTACCCTGCTGCTGGGCTAATCCGTCTCTGAGCGCGAGTGTATGACACTCATACACTTTCTCCCCTCCTGTGCCTGTCTCAGGCATCACTAATCAATCATAGCACTATTCCCACTCAACTTCAAATCCTTCTCAGCACAGTGCTCCTGGCAGCCACTGCCAGTCTAGTTCACTTGACCTGCGACATGGAAGCTGTATGCCATCCCAGGTGTATTGACTCTACACAGCTGTGCTGAGCCAGCAGGAGCCTCCATAGGTTCCTGGGGTCTGTCTGGCAGGCTTTTGGGGATGGATTTATGGGAATTTTAGCCTGAAGGAAACCTCCTTTCTCACTCCTTGTCCACTGTCACCTTGTGCAGAGGCTCCTGTCCTACAAGGGGAGGCTTTTTCCTACCTGGTGGAACCCGTTGGGGGCAGCGTCCGGCTGGACTGTGTGGTCCGTGGAGACCCAGCACCCAACATCCACTGGATCAAAGATGGCCTTCTGCTGCAGGGAAGCCGGCTCCGGCACAGGCTGCAGAATGGCTCGTTGACCATCCGTAGGACCGAGGCAAGGCGGGGCCTGGGCTGGGGCCACCTGGGACAACCCTCCACTTTGTCTGATTATCCAAGACGGTTCTTTAGGTTGGCACCACCCTCTACAGTCTACAAAGCATTTTCCTGCCTGTACCCAGAGATCCCCGCCTGACTAACTAGGGTGACCTCCAGCCAGTGGCTTAACTTCTCTGTGCCTCAATTACCTCATCCATTCAATGGGGCTAATAATTGTTCTACCTCATAGCTTTATAGTGAGATATCAGTGAGATGACCCACACCAGGTACTTAAGAGTGATTGGTCCCTCAGTAATGCCAATATATGTTACTAATAACACCCCCATGGAGCAGAGTAAGCGGATAAGAGTGCCTCATTTTACAGATGAAGACACTGAGGGTCAGAGAGGCCCACAGCCAGTAAGCACCTGAGGCAGGACCCCAGCCCAGGTCTCCTGATTCCTACTCCACGCCATTTCCAAAGCCTTGAGCTCGGGGGCAGCCCCTGCTTACCTTCCCTTCTGTGTCCCAAGTCCCAGTGGTCCTGCAGAATTCCACAGTTCGATGATGTCAAGGACTCATCTTAGGGGTCCTTGATCTTGCCCATCTTGGAGCCTGTCTCAGACTGGTAAAGGCAGCAGCAGCAGTAAGGGTTGCCGTGACCTGAGTATTTGCTGCGGATCAGGCACCGTGCCTCGCATTTAGGGAGCATGATTTCATTTGATGCTTACAACAATCTTATCGTTATTATCCCCGTTTTAGAGATGGGGAAACTGAGGCTCCAGAGACATGGTGAACAGTGGAGCCCGGATTCGGTCCCATCTCGGACTGATGCCCAAATCTATACTCTTAATTGCATGCCGTGCTGCCCGCTGACAGTCCCTTGGGAGTGGCCTCCGGGATATTATCTTCTGGGCGTGGACAGTGGCCTCAGGCTGCCCCAGCTCCATCTCATGGTGGTGCTGCCACTGGAATCGAATCTGAGCCAGCATTCTTCCTGAGTTGCATCACTGCCATGGTCGTGGATATCCTGGGAAGAAACTTCCCTATCACCAAGGCCAGGAAGTGCTGCAAACGCTCCCCCTCTGGAAGACTGGAAGTGCGCACTTGCACAATAAAAGCCCCAGGGAGCCTGCAGTGCTGAAACCTGTTCTCGTCTAACTCAGTGTTTCCCAAACTTGCTCTAACACAAAACCCGTTTTCTAAGGAATTCCTAATAATGTGCCGTGGAGTCATAATACTTTAACGTACACAATTTGGAAGAGGTGGATCTAAATCATGCTTCTGCAGCATATAGCTCCCCTTAGAGCAATGAGTTGTCACCACCCCAAGTTCCAGGGGTGAAAGGGGCTGGATTCTCTTTGGATTCTATTGACAAGCAGCCATGGAAGCCCCTCTGGTGGAATCTGCGGGCCCCTGGCTGGTTTATGCTCTAAGCTCCTCCTGGTTAGATGGGTCTTGCTCCAGGTGCCCCTGTCTGTGCCCAGCTGTCCCCAGATGCTCCCCGCCCCCTCGTCCTCCTTTCCTGAATGCCACGCCCCGCTCCCATGCCCACCCACAGAAGGACGACGCGGGACAATACCAGTGCCTGGCGGAGAATGAGCTGGGCGCGGTGGAGAAAGTGGTGGTCCTTGTGCTGCAGAGTGAGTCTCGGCCCCACCTTTCCTGGGCCCTGGGTGGGGACCAGGTGAGGTGGGCACACAGTGAGGTGGGCGCCCAGGGGGCAGCTGTGCCGAGGCTGTGGCTGCCGCCGCCCAGGCTGTGTGATGGGAATAGAGGGTCATTCTGAATCTTTGTTCAGAACACACAGTTGAAGTCCCGTGAACTGTCTCCCCAATGTGGAATGGGAATTAGTGGCTGGTGAGTACTGGGGACCCAGCAGCCAGGCCTGGGGGACCTGTTTATTCAGAACTCAAAACTGTCATTGAGATCATAGTGACAGCTCCTGTGTTTGCCAAGCAGGTTATAGCTCACAATAAGTCTAAATAGGAATTAAAAAAAATTTTATTGGAGTATCATTGATTTACAATGTTGTTAGTTTCTGCCATACAGCAAAGTGAATCAGTTATACATATGTATATATATATCTCCACTCTTTTTTAGATTCTATTCCCATATAGGTCATTACAGAGTATTGAGTTCCCTGTGCTACACAGTAGGTCCTTATCAGTTATCTATTTTATATATAGTAGTGTGTATATGTCAGTCCGAGTCTCCCAATTTATCCCTCCCCTGCCAGAATGAAATAATGCCATTTGCAGCAACATGGATGAACCCAGAGACTGTCATACTGAGTGAAGTAAGTTAGACAGAGAAAGACAAATATCATATGGTATCGCTTATACGTGGAATCTAAAATAACGATACAAATGAACTTATTTACAAAACAGGAATAAATAAGGATTCTTAATGAAACTTTTCATTGAAGATTAACACACAGGAGGAGGGTACATGTCACTAGAGTACAGCTCAATGAATTTTCATAACATGAACCCACCCAGGTTACCTGCACCCGGATCCGAAAATAGAACAGTAACAGTTCCCAGACCCGCCCCCCGCATCATGCCCCCTTCCAGTCTCTACCCCCTCTCGAGGGAATCACCGTCCAGAATTTTGCCTTTTTAAAAAATAGCTTTAGGGCTTCCCTGGTGGCGCAGTGGTTGAGAGTCCGCCTGCCGATGCAGGGGACGCGGGTTCGTGCCCCGGTCCGGGAAGATCCCACATGCCGCGGAGCGGCTGGGCCCGTGAGCCATGGCCGCTGAGCCTGCGCGTCCGGAGCCTGTGCTCCGCAACGGGAGAGGCCACGGCAGTGAGAGGCCCGTGTACTGCAAAAAAAATTAAAAAAAAAAATTAAAAAAAATAGCTTTATTGAGACATAATTTACATACCATAAAATTCACCCATTCGTATTATTCACCCTTAAAAAAGAAGGAAATTCTGTCACATGCTACAACATGGATGAGGCTTGAGGACGTCACGTTAAGTGAAATTAGCCAGTCACAAAAAGACAAATACTGTATAATTCTAATTGTATGAGGTCCCTAGAGTAGTCAAGTTCTCAGAGACGGGCAGCAGAATGCTGGTTGCCAGGGGCTGGGGGGAGGGGAATGGGAATTAGTGTTTAATGGATATAGGTTCAGTTTGGCAAGATGAAAGAGTTCTGGAGATGGATGGTGGTGGTGTTTGCACAACAGTGCGAATACAGTTAACACTGCTGTACACTTAAAAACGAGGAAGATGGTAAATTTTATGTTATATGTTTCTTACCACAATTTTTAAGTGAAAAAATCCACCCATTATAAGTATACAGTTTGGTGATTCTTAATAAATGTATAGCATTGTACAACCCATTTTTAGAATATTTCCAAGTTCCCTCTGCCCATTCGTAGTCAATCTCCGTTCCCACCTCCAGCCCCAGGCAACTGCTGATCTGCCTTCTGTCCCTACAGGTGTACCTTTTCTGGTAATTTTACATACATGGAATCATACGCAGTTTTTGGTTCCAACTTCTTTCACTTACCGATGTTTTGGGGGTTCATCCATGTTATAGCGTATGTCAGTACATCATTCCCTTTCATTGCTCAATAGTATTCCATTGTCTGGATTGACCACATTATGTTTATCCATTCCCCAGTCACTAGACATTTAGATTGTTCTAGTTTTTGGCTCTTGTGAATAATGCTGCTGTGAACATCTGTGTATACGTCTTTGTGTGGATATATGTTCTTTCTCTCGAGATTCCTGGGAGTCTAATTGCTGGGTGACCTGATCACTGTATAGGTCACGTTTTAAGAAATCACCAAGCTGGCTGTACAGTTTTACTTTCCTTCCAGTAGTGTATGAGGTTTTGGTTTCTCCACATCCTTGCTAACACTTGGTAATGTCAGTCTTTTAAATTTTAGCCATCCTTGTGGTTACAAAGCAGTATCTCACTGTGGTTTTAATTTGCATTTCCCTAATAACTAATGATATCGAGCATCTTTTCACGTGTTTATTACTCTTTCATATGACTTCTTTGGCTAAGTGCCTATTTAGGTCTTTTGCTCATTTTTAAATTGGATTGTCTTATTAATGAGTTCTAAGAGTCATTTACATAGTCTGGACACAAGTCCTTTATCAGATAGATGATTTGCAAATATTTTCTCCCAGTCTGTGGCCTGTATTTGCATTTCCTGTATTTTGCCTTTGAAGAGCAAAAGTGTTAAAATTTGGTGAAGTCCAATAGTATTTTATGGATTGTGTTATATTTTAAAAATCTTTGTTTAACCTAAGGTCACATTGTCTTCTGTAAATTTTACAGTTTTTGTTCTTATATTTAGGCCAAATCCATTTGAGTTAATGTTTGTGTGAGATAAGGATCTAAATTCCTCTTTTTTTTTTTGGCATATGGATATCCAGTTGTTCTATACCATTTATTTAGATCTTTTCCATTTCTCTCAGTGATATTTTGTAGTTTTCGGGGTACAAGTCTTGTACTTTTGTTAAATTGATTACTAAGTATTGCATGATTTTTGACGCTATTGTAAGGGGAATTCTTCTCTTAGTTTGATTTTTTGGATTTTTCATTGCTAATATATAGAAATACAATTGATTTTTGTTATCTCGATCTTAAATCCTGCAACCTTGCTAAATTAGTATTTAGTTCTAGTAATTTTTTGGCAGATTCCTTAGGATTTTCTACATGTCTTCTATGAGTAGAGCGGTTTTACCTCTTCCTTTCCCCTCTGGATACCTTTAATTTCTCTATGTTGCCTATGGCATTGAGTAGACCCTGTGACACAAGGTTGAATAGGAGTGGCCAGAGCAGGCAGCCTTGCCTTGTTGCCCGCTTAGGGAGGAGAGCATTCAGTCTTACACTACTGAGAATGATGTCAGCTATGGGTTTTTATAGATGCCCTTTACCAGGTTGAAGAAGTTCCCTTTTATACCTAGTTTGTTGAGAGTTTTTGTCGTGGTTGGGGGTGAGGGAGGGAGGTTTCTGGTTCCAGGCAAGATGGAATTAGAGGCACTTCTGCTTATGCCTCTTGCTAAGGACAGCTTAAAAACTCTAGACTTTATATAGAAAACAAACACTGAAAGACTCTGAAAGGTAGAGAAAAGAAGGATGGGCCAAGGATCTTGGGACCTATGGGATGATATGGCAGCAAAATCCCTAGTTTTTCTTTTTGCCTCATATATCCTGGGCAGGATGCTTGAGAAGCCAGCAACCTGGAAATACCAATGGGCTCAGACAAAAAAAAAAAAAAAAAAAAATGAGGGCCCCCTCAAAAGTCTGCTCTCTCTTGCTAAAGGACCAGAAAAAGGACAGCATATCAAGCTAGAAAACTTAGGTAATGACACCCTGTTCCAGCCAAACACCCATCAACAAAGACCAAGTGGGAAACCTACACTTCTGCCTTTTCCTTGCTGTCCCGAGGCACCCCTCTCCCCGCACTGCGGGGTGGGCAGGGGGTAATGGTGTCAGATGAGGCCAAGTGGGGGCAATCACCCTCCCAGCCAGGTCTGATATCCGTGGAGGCCTAGTGTGAACTCTGAACTCTGTGCCTGCCCAGCGATGGTAAAGCACCCCTTCTTGTTCTGGGGTGTCAGTGGAGGCCAGCTGGGAAAGCAGGGTTTCTACCTTCACCTGGAAATAATGAGGCCACACCTCCTTCCCGTGGCAGCGTCCAAGGCAGCCTGTTAAAACAAAAGAACTAGAACTAGAGTCTTTCAACTCAGACTGTTCAGTATACACTTGAAACTCATTCATCATACCAAAAACAAGGAAAATCTCAACTCAACAAGGGCATGAAAGTGGCCGTGAGCAACTGTGAACATGCTTAAACGTGAAAAAGTAGAAGATCTCTGCAAGGAAACTGATATAAAGAAGAACCAAATTAGCACTAAATTTATAATAAACAAAATTAAAAACTCAGTGGATGGGTGTAATTGTACAAAGAGGACAGAGGAAAGAATTAGCAAATTTGAAGATATAACAGTAGAATTTAACTAGTCTGAACAACAGAGAGAAAATAGACTGGGGAAAAAAATGAACAGGGCCTCAGCGATCTGTGGGACTACCCCCAAAAGATCTCACATTCATTCATTAGAGCCTCAGAAGGAAAGGAGAAAGACAGGTGAGAAGTAATCAAAGAAACAAGAGCTGAAATTCCCCAAAATTTCACCAGATACATAAACCTACAAATTCAAGGAGCTGAGGAAAACTCAAACAGGATAAACCCAAAGATGTCTGCACTGAGACACATCGCTATCAAACTTCTAAAAATTAAAGGCAAACTTCTGAAAATTAAAATAAAACTCCCATCTTCCATCAATGAAGCGGAGCATGGTTGTGGAGTAATTCAAAGTTCAGGCAATCTTGGGGGGTGATCAGGAAAGACCTCTTTTTATTTATTTTATTTTATTTTATTTTTTGCGGTACGCGGGCCTCTCACTGTTGCGGCCTCTCCCGTTGCGGAGCACAGGCTCCGGACGCGCAGGCTCAGCAGCCATGGCTCACGGGCCCAGCCGCTCCGCGGCATGTGGGATCTTCCCGGACCGGGGCACGAACCCGTGTCCCCTGCATCGGCAGGCGGACTCTCAACCACTGCTCCACCAGGGAAGCCCCGCAATCAGTTGTTTTTAAATTAAG
This sequence comes from Monodon monoceros, assembly GCF_005190385.1. Classification (NCBI taxonomy): domain Eukaryota; kingdom Metazoa; phylum Chordata; class Mammalia; order Artiodactyla; family Monodontidae; genus Monodon; species Monodon monoceros. Next base: position 107,572,130 of record NW_021703782.1, read on the forward strand.
ATATATAGGTTGTATTTTTAAACATAAAGCAAGAGGCACACGTAATAGACTACAGTATAAACATACTTTTTATATGCTCTAGGAAACCAAAAATTTCACGTAATTCACTTTATCGTGACATTTGCTCTATCACGGAGGTCTGGAACTGAACGCGCAGTATCTCCAAGGTGTGCCTGTATGCAAAAATAATAAGATGTTTCTAAAAGCTGCCCTGGGCCTCCCACAGGTGCCCCGGTGTTCCAGGTGAAGCCCCAAGACGTGACAGTGAGATCTGGGGATGCCGTGGCCCTGCGGTGCCAGGCCTCTGGAGAGCCGGTGCCCACGGTGGAGTGGCTGCGAGCGGGCCAGCCCTTGCGGACCAGCCGGCGGCTCAGGACCCTAACGGACGGGAGCCTGTGGCTGGAGCGAGTGGAGGCTGGGGATGCGGGCGTATATGAGTGCGTTGCTCGCAACCTCCTGGGCTCTGCCACAGCCCGGGCCTTCCTGGCCGTGAGAGGTATGGAGCCTCCCTGCCCAGACCTTTGTGGACAGGGGTGGGATTCCCTGCCCAGCAGGGCCTAAAACAACAGAAGTATATGATCTTGTAGTTCCGGAGGGTGAAAATCTAAGATCAAGGTGCCAGCAGGGTTGGTTGCTTCTGAGATATATCATAGAGAATCTATTGCAGGCCTCTCCCCTAGCTTCTGGGAGTTTGCTGGAGTTCCTTGATTGTAGAAGCGTCACCCCTCTCTCTGCCTTCATGATCACGTGGCATCCTCCCTGTGCTCGTGTCTGTCTCTAAATTTCCCCTTTATATAAGGACACCAGTCATATTAGGTTAGGGCCCACCCTCATGACCTCATGTTAACATGGGTACCTCTGTACAGACCCTACATTCAAATAAGGTCACGTGCTCAGGTACCGAGGGTTAGGACTTCAGCACATCCTTTTAGGAGGACACAGTTCAACCCATAACAGCATCCTTACTTTTGTAATGGAAACAACTAATTTGTACCTTGTGTATGTTAATTGTAGAAAGGCCAGATAAGTTTTTTAAATGTGTGAAGAAAAAAGTAATGATCAGTTAGCTCTCATAATTCATTTAGAAATAGCTCAGGTAATTATTTGGGGTATATATTTCTACACTTTTTCTCTGAATGTAAAGAGATACACTTTTTTCTTTTTACAAATGAGGTCAAGTGTACAAATTGTGTTTACAACCTGCCATATTTTCTTACTCGATCATGGACAATAGTCTAGTTCACACCTTCTGTAATGATTTCATACCATTCCATAGGAACATGTTTTTGTTATTTGCGTTTTTTTTGCGGTACGCGGGCCTCTCACTGTTGTGGCCTCTCCCGTTGCGGAGCACAGACTCCGGACGCGCAGGCTCAGCGGCCATGGCTCACGGGCCCAGCCGCTCCGCGGCATGTGGGGTCTTCCCGGACCAGGGCACGAACCCACGTCCCCTGCATCGGCAGGCGGACTCTCAACCACCGCACCACCAGGGAAGCCCCATAGGAACACGTTTTAAACTTAATTGCTGTTGGCTTCATTAAATAAACAACAGGTTTGTGGGTTGTTTTTTTCCCCCGTTTCCCCTCCAAAAACTGTCCTGTGGTGCATGCACATCTTTGTGTGCTGGACTGAATATTTCTATAGGATAAATTCCTTCAAGGGACATTGCTACATAAAAGATATTCAAAGGCGTTGAGGCCCCCTAACTCTCTCCCTCCTTTCCCATAAGTCTGGGGAGGGGCATCCTGGCCTTGTGGGGGACAAGAGGCTGCTGAGTTACCTCATGTCTGAGAAGGTTGCCAGTGGCTTGTCATTCCTGGCCTCCAATTTCCTGTCCCCTTCTAAAACTGCCAGGGTCATGCTGCTGCCTTCTTATCTGCTGCTCCCGACACCTCCTTACCCCGTTATTACAAGGCCAGGGGAAGGTTCATTGCCTTTTCCTGTCCCCCCCATAAATCCCAGAGCTGCAGGTATTGACGAGAGACATCCCAGATGGGCATCAAATCTCATCAAACCCCAGCTAAGGGCTGCAGGAAATGGCATTGCTTCCTGGAATCCAGAATTAACCAGCCCCCGATCTACCCACTTAGGATCTTGGCGATGGAGTGTTGAATGTTAGTTTTTTGACAGATCATTGGCAATTCGTTGTCAATTTCCCCTGAGGGCTGGTGAGTGGAGAGTCAGGCTAGGTTCTGTCTCTTGCCATCTGTCCAAACGAGGCAGCTGGCCCATTAGCCAGAGGAAGCATCCGCCTGTGCCTGTAGGATCCATTTGATTACTGCTGAAGAGCATCTGCTAGCAGACTGCCTGGCGGCTGCTAGGAATTCAACCCACCCCAGCTGGGCCAGCTGCAGCGCAGCTGGAGCCAGGGCCACTGATGGAATGGGAAGCGTTCAGGTGGCAGCATTCATTTCCTGGCCCGGTGCCCTGCCTCCTCCAGTGTGCCAGGCCCCCCGCCCCCATCACTTGGCATTTTAGAACCCAACAGGTCTTTGGTGCATCTGTGGTCCCACCTCCTCATTTTATAGATAAGCCAACTCAGGTGTGGCTTGGGGGCCAGACTTGCCCAGGTTTTCAAGAAGGTGATGGCAGAGCCAGAATTAGAAGCTGGTACCGTCCCTGTGTGGGGCTCCTCTTAAATGTCTCCCTTCTGTCTAGAAGCCAGGATCCCCTGAGTGTTGAGTTCATCGCCCATTAGCTGTGTGTCCTTGGGCAAGTTACTGCCCCTCTCTGAGCCTCGGTTTACTCCTTCATGAAATGGAAAACAGTACCTGCATATCCCTGAGGGCACAGAGGTGGATAGTGTCACTCTTGTTCTCTTCCTTCCTCACAGGGGAGCCCCGGGGGAGCCGGGGCAGCATGATTGGGGTGATCAATGGGCAGAACTTTGGTATGGCTGTCCTCAACACCAGCGTGCAACAGGAGGCACGTTCTGGGGTCACCACCATCTGCAGCAGCATCAGCCACATCCCTGCGAGTGTGGGTAAGGGGGGGCCAGAGCACCTCCTGCGCCTGGGGACCCTCCGACCTGAGCTGAGTCTGAGTCAAAGTGGATCGAGGTGCAGGCCACCTCCTCTCCACCCCACAGCCCCCAACCAAACAAAATAACTGCGTTTAAGATCAGCCCGAGAGTGCAAAATTACCAGTATTATGTGAATGCGGGGTCAGATTGTGACTTTTGAAACCACTGATTGCTATGTGAGGTTTTTTTCCCACTGTTAAGGCAAGAGCTGCTACCGAAGTGAAGGGGTCACTAGCAAGGAGTAAGGGATGTGGGCTGCAGGGGACAGAAAAGGGGAAACGTGGAGAATAAAATAAGCTAGAAGGCCCAGAGAACCAAGCAATGTCCACTTTCAAACAGATTCATAAAATAGTGCGTCCTAAGCAGATGGAATGTTCTGGAGAGACATTACAGACGCCGCTGTGATGGACCCTGCTGTCTCACCCTGCCCAGGGGGTCCTGCATCCCCTCATGGGGGTCCAGAGCAGGGAGAGGGTAGTGTTGACAGGGGCTTTGCTAAAAGCAGCCCCTCCAGAGCTGCCCTTGACCACAGACTGTGTGAGCAGTGCGGGGTCAGGGGACTCTGGCTTGGGGGAGGGGGGTCACTCCGGGCTGGCTGTCGGCAGAGAGGGAGTGAAGCGAGACACTGCCCAGGTGTAGCTGCTTCTTCCAGCTTCAGGAGCAGGAACCATGGAGAAGCATCTGGCTCCAGGCCGGGCGTGCCTGGCTCTGTTTAGTGGCAGCAGAGGCACAGAGAGGCCGAGAAGTTTCTGCTCCCAGGGACAGGGGCCCAGCTGGCTCCTGTGAACATCAGCCCTCTTGTACCTCTTCTGAGCCAGCAGTTTGGCTGAGAAGCTGGACCATCCCTGGCCCCAAGCAAACAGCCTTGCCCCTTCCCCGGTCCCAGACCCCACCTGGCCTGAGAGGAGGGCTGGGCATCGTGGGAAAAGGTCTGAGAATCCATGTCCAGGGCACTTCTGGGCTCTTTCTTCCAAGTCAGTGGTTTAGAATGATCCTCCCTCTTCCAGGCTCTTCTGGAAGGTGTCTGCAACTTAGGAGACAGTTGGTTTTCTGCTTGGTCCAGCGTGTATGTAGTGATGGTCGATGCAGTCCCATGCTCTGTGGTGACCCAGTAGCCCTCAGTATTTATTGAATTCAGTTGAATATTAAAGACACTTCTTTGTATAAATATATTTTGCTAATTTTCACAACTAGTCCGTGAAGTAGTTTTTGTCTTCACCGCTTCCCACCTTCTGATCTAATTCCCGGCCCAGGCAATCACGGGCTAGGCCTGGGTCGGGAGGCAAAGGGCTGAGCTCTCCTGGGGGCAGTAGGGAGCTGCAGAGAGACCTTGAGTAGAAGAGCGGCTGCCCTCGGGGTCTGGCTCTAACCCAGCCTCTGTGTCCACCCCATCCAGGGCCTCTGATGCGGGTGCTTGTGGTCGCCATCGCCCCCATCTACTGGGCTCTGGCCAGAGAGAGTGGAGATGCCCTGAACGGCCACTCCCTGACGGGCGGCCGCTTCCAGCAGGAGTCGCATGTGGAGTTTGCCACAGGTGAGTGGGGGTCTCCCCGAGGTGGACCAGGTGGGGCTGAGGTCTGAGCCCAGGGCCTCTCCCCCGAGGTGACTCCAGGCTGGGTGGGGATGGATTGCAGGGGAGCTGCTCACAATGACCCAGGTGGCCCGGGGCCTGGATCCCGATGGCTTCCTACTCCTCGACGTGGTGGTCAATGGCATCGTCCCCGAGAGCCTGGCGGACGCAAATCTGCAAGTGCAGGTGTGGGGAGAGCCCTGGGGTGTGCAGATGGGGCGCGCGCGAGAGAGTGGCATGTCCTGCCCCAGCCCTCCCCGAGCAGCTGGGCCCACTTTCCTTTCTGACTCCCCAGCAGGGTCTGGGGCGTGGCCTGGCTGGGCCCAGGGGAGGAATAACCCCACGGCAGGAGGGCGCTCTGGCCCAGCTTCACAGACAGCTCAAGGGTGCCCAGCTCGTTGGAAGAAGAGCTGAAAGGCCCACCAGGCCCACACCCCAGCATCCCCACTGGGAGCGGAGGGTCCCTCGCCCCTTGGAAGTCGACATCGTGATGTCCTCCCTGCCGGCCTCTTGCAGGACTTCCAGGAGCAGTACGTGCAGACGGGGCCCGGCCGGCTCTTTGTGGGCTCCACGCAGAGCTTCCTGCAGGACAGCCTCCTGTCGTTCCTGCGCGGCAACCACAGCATCCGGTACGACGCGGCTCAGGGCCCCCAGCCCCAGCTGGTGCAGCACCTGCGGGCCTCCGCTATCAGCTCGGCCTTCGACCCCGAGGCCAAGGCCCTGCGCTTCCAGCTCTCCACGGCCCTGCAAGCTGGTGAGGCCCCCATCCCCTCTCCACCCCCCCACTGTCCCAGCCAGATCCTGCCAGGGCCCCCACAAGGGCCTGGGCTCTCTATCCCCGGGCGCCTTGGGTACTGGGGCCCTCGTGTCCTCAGGGTCTGTCCCCTTTGCCTAGCAGAAGAGAATGAAGTCGGCTGCCCAGAGGGCTTTGAGCTGGACACCCAGGGAGAGTTTTGCGTGGGTGAGCATGCCTCCCCACCCCAGCAGGGACGAGGGAGGCCTCAGCCTGGGAGGGACGGAGGGCTGGAGGGCCCGTGAGCGCAGGCCACCGGACCTCTCCCCACCCCGCAGACAGGGACGAGTGCTCGGGCAGTTCCAGCCCCTGCGCCCACTCCTGCCGCAATGTGCCCGGCCGCTTCTCTTGCTCCTGCCCAGCTGGCTTCACCCTGGCCAGGGACGAAAGAACCTGCAGAGGTGAGTGGGCCCCAGGTGGAGAGGCTCGTCTTGGACCTGGCCCAGGTGTGCTCAGGGAGATTCCGGGGCTGGGACCCTGGCCAGGGGGCACATCCCTCAGGGGACGTGAACCTAGGGGTTCCCATGCCCTGTTCCCACTGAGAACTTCTTATTTTGAGGGCCACAGAGGGGAGAGGCTCAAGTACCGAGGGGCGATAGGGATCTCTAAAGACACGCATGTGGCCACCACGTGCTCACGGCACACACACCCGCTGAGCCTGGACGTGGCCTCAGAAGCTTTCCCAGCCCTCAGCGGGCATTTCCAGTCCACCGGGCTTGGAAGTGAGCTGATACCCATCTGGCCTGCTTGCCCTGCTTGCCCCCATGATGAAGTTGCTGGACGATAAATCTGACCCTGAGATGCTGTCTGGACTCTGATCCCACACCTGTGTCCCTCCATCCCACCAGCGGGGCCTGGTGTGGCCAAGTCTCTTTGGGGCACCCAAAGGGCATTATCGCAGCCTCACTTCAGATGCTACAGGCCAGGGCCTCCGGGCCCCTCAGAGAGGCTCTGTGTGTCTGGGGGTGCCGAGATGATGGACAGAGCTAGCAGGAGGGGTGGGGACCTTCCTGCCAGGGGCTTCTGGGCCTAAGGACAAAGCCTGTGTGGGTAGGCTGGACCTGGGGACAAGTGTTCATGCAGCCCCTGCCCCCGTCCCCCCCACAGATGTGGACGAGTGCGCTTGGGAGGCCGATCCTTGCCGAGAGGGACAGCGCTGTGTGAACCTGCTGGGGTCCTACCGCTGCCTCCCTAACTGCAGGCCCGGCTTCCGGGTGGCCACTGATGGAGCCAGTTGTGAAGGTGACAGGGGCAGGGTGCCGGGCTGTCCCGACTCCCGGGGACCCAGTGGTTGCCAGGGTTCAGCAGAGGGCATGCTGTGTGTCACTGGGATGCTGGGCCTTCAGGGAAACTGGAACTCTCTTGGCAGAAGGAGTCGAGTGAGGCCGGGGAGAAAGCCTGAGCTGGGCTCAGGAGGTCTGAGTCCTGACCCAGCCTGGCTGCTGGTGACTTGAGTCCCTTTGGCAAATGTCTTTTCCTTTCTGGGTCTCAGGTTTCTCATCTGTCTGATGAAGGGGGACCAGGTCAGGGATGGCAAACATGTGCTACATCTACCGCCACTTCCCCTCTTTCCCCTCGTGGGTCACGGTCCAGCCCACAGACAGCCTCTGAATCCTTCTCAACACAGCTTCTCCAGCTACAGTGGCTACCATGAATCAGTTGCAGTGGGCCTTTGAGACAAAACCTAGGTGCCACCCCTGGATGGGTGACCTCTAGGGTCCTTCCTGTTCTAGAATTCTAGGCTTTCATGACTGTGGGTCGTCCTGGCTTCCCCAAGAGAGGGCGTCAGTGGAGGGGGAGAGCGAGGTAAACTTGGACTCAGAAGAGGCAGTCATCCCATTTCATCCCATTTCATCCCATTTCTAGGGCTCCTCCTGCCTTCTCCCGCCCTCCCTTCCTTCCTTCTCACCAGTTTTTGAGCCCGGCCCATAGACCAGGGTCCTAAGCCCTTCAGGTGCATATGATCCAGTTTTCTCCCCATGATCCCATGAAGGAGTCCTATCGTGACCCCTTTTTACAGATGTGGAAACTGAGGCTCAGAGAGGGACAGTTACTGGCTCAAGGATCAAGAGACATGGCAGGGCTGAGTCCAAACCCAGGACTCTGCCTCCAAAGCCCACCTTTTAAGCCCCTTCCTTCTTTGGGACCCAGAACCTTCTTACCCTCCAAAGCTGGTATAATTAGGAAGGGTGGTGGCAAACGCTGGCATTCCTCCTGGTGGCACTGAAGTTGGAGATGGGGATGCAGATGAGGCCCAGATGCGGAGATGCGTGGTATGTCCTAGGGGGAGGGACTGTGGGCTCAGCACCCCCCCGCCCTTGCCCCTGCCTTTCCAGATGTGGACGAGTGTCTGGAGCAGACGGACGAGTGTCACTACAGCCAGATCTGTGAGAACACCCCAGGCGGGCACCGCTGCGGCTGCCCCAGGGGGTACCGGGCCCAGGGCCCCGGCCTGTCCTGCCTAGGTATGGGGAGAGCCACGCCCTCCCTGGGACCCTGGTCAGCACCCACAGCTCACGGGCAGGGATCGGTTATGACGGGTGACACTGAGTCCTGTGAATAGAACAGCAGCCGACACCGATTGTGTGCCCAGCATGTGCCTGATCCGTGCTTTGCCTGCTGTTTCCACCAAAACCTCACCCCCTGCCCGGCCAGGTCACCTTCCCTGGGAGCCCAGGAGGAGGAGGCGGGTGGAGAGAAGTGGGTGGGTCTCAGAGAGGCTTTGCAGGTGGAATGGACCTCACCAGGAGGCTGAAGGGAGGGGTGCTGAGGGACACTGGGGTCCGGAGCCCAGAGCTGGGGGCGGTGGGGGGTCCCCTCTGAGCAGTAGAGGCTGGAGCGGGAGAGGAGGCTGGGGGTGGTCCAGGAGAGGGAGGGCTTGGGGGCAGGCCTGTGTGCACGGGTGAGGCAGCTGGATTCTGGGGAGGGCCGGAGAGCAGCAGAGGCGGCTGGAGCCCGGTGGAGCGGCTGCCGCGCGCCCTGAGCCACCTTGGCACATCGCCTGGCTCTGCTCCTCTCCAGATATCAACGAGTGCCAGCAGCTGCCCCGGAGCTGTGCCTACCAGTGCCTCAACCTCCAGGGCAGCTACCGCTGCCTGTGCCCGCCCGGCCAGACCCTCCTCCGAGACGGCAAGACTTGCGCCCCGCTGGAGCGCAGTGGACCAAACGTGACCACCGTCAGCCACCGGGACCCCTTGGTGGCCTGGCTGCGTCCCCGCGCCCCCGTCCCCGGTGGGTCCTACCACGCCTGGGTCTCCCTCCGACCGGGCCCCAGAGCCCTGAGCGTGGGCCGGGCCTGGTGCCCTCCTGGCTTCATCCGGCAGAACGGCGTCTGCACGGGTAAGACCGAGCCCCAGCTGTGCCCACCGGGGACACACCCAGCTATGTTGTCTCAGGCTCCTGGGCTGGGCGTGTGGGCACCACACCCGTGTTCAGAAACCCAGGGTACACAGGCAAGCGGGGTAGGCGGTGCAGGCAGATGGAAGCCTCCTTGCTACAAGGTTTCTTGGAGTCCTGGCTGTGCTCATCGGTGAGGGGCTTCCACAGTGGATGGGGTCCTTTCCAAACCATTTGACTTCAGAACACTTTACCCAGAGGGAGGGCAGATGTTCCCAGGAACCCACTTTGAGAACATTCCTCTTGGTGTGCAGAGGTGAAGTAGTCAGGCAGGGAAGAAGTATGTTCCAGGTTGACATGAGAATGTGAACAGGGACCGGGGGGGTGCTACAGGGGCAGGGGGTGTCGAGGAGAGTCCCTGGGCCCTGCGGAGACTGGCGCTGGGCTGCAGAGGTGCGAAGGGGGAGGGTAGCCTGGAGGGCGGATGTGCTTCAGCGTTGCCACCTGGGCGGAGGGTGTCCTGGAAGCGCTGTCTCCACCCCCCATGCCTTGGTGCGCATCAAGCCCAGGGAGTCTCCTAACCTCGAGATCCAGGGTTGGGTGGGGCAGGGCAGGGAGAAGGCCGGGTGCCTAAGGCAGGGACTTCCCTGGCTTGTCCTGAGCCCTGCGGTTAGTCGTGTGGCCACCTGGGCATCTGTGACTCAGTGTTTCTCTGTCCCCATCCCGCCACCCCGCCCCCATGCCCCGGGCCAGACCTGGACGAGTGCCGGCTGAGGAGCCTGTGCCAGCACGCCTGCCGAAACACCGAGGGCAGCTACCACTGCCTCTGCCCCGCTGGCTACCGCCTCCTCCCCAGCGGGAAGAACTGCCAGGGTGAGCAGGAGGGGGCTTCTCTCACCCCGTCTGCTCTCTCCAGCCCCTTCCCAACCACCTCATGTGAGGGAGGGGCAGGGAGGGGCTAAGTGCCACCCCCAGGTGGCCAGAGCCAGGCTGGGACCCACACTCCAAGCAGGAGCTAAGAAACTGCATGGGCAGCTCTGAAAACAGCCCTGGGGGTCGACTGCTGCTCTGCTGTGTGTCACTGGGCAACTCACTTCACGTCTCTGTGCCTCAGTCTCCTGGTGAGATGGGGCTAACAGAGCCCTCCCCTAAATGTTGGGGAGAGGCGTGTGGAGGGCGGGCACAGAGCCGGCGCTCGCAGCAGGGCAGCTGCTGCTGGGGGTAGCAGGGAAGTCCTCCAACCCCCAGGCCAGTGCATTTTCCCTAACTAAGGTGCTCTGGGGTCCGGCCAGTCATGCTGCTTCTTCCCTGTACAGCGGGAATCATGTCTGCCTTGCCAGTCTCCATCCCTCCCTCTCTGTCACGGGGGTCAGTGAATGTCCTCTGAGAGAGTGGGGCTCCTACGGGGGGCAGAGAAGGATCATGGACAGTGGCTCCTCTGGGTCCGAGGGCAGCCCTCATCTCCCCCAGCCTCTCCACCCCAGCTCTAGGCTTAGGAGGTCCCCAGAGTGACCACCTGGGGAAATGGGGAGGTGCTAGGAGACTGCCACCTGGGCTGTCATGGGTCACGCTGGCTGGGGACCGGGGAAGGGGCCGTGCACCTCGCTGCCCTCGGAGGGCATCTCTCTCTCACTTAACCCTCCCCCCACGCCTTCCCTGGCTCCTTCTTGGGCCCCTCCCCGCTTTGCTCCATCTTTTTACCCCCCATCTCTTCGCCTACTTCCCTGCCCAGACATCAACGAGTGTCAGGAGGACAGCATCGAGTGTGGGCCCAGCCAGATGTGCTTCAACACCCGCGGCAGCTACCAGTGTGTGAACACGCCGTGTCCTGCCACCTTCCGGCAGGGCTCCAGCCCTGGGTAAGGGCTGAGTTGGCTACGGGGTGAATGGGGAGGATTCCCTGCCAGGATCTGGGCAGCCGACACTCTGGCTCCTGTATAGCCAGAAGGAGAAAGGAGGACCTCCAGGAAGGCCTTGTCTCAGGCAGAGATCCTCTTAGGGTCAGTGGGTCAACCCTGCCAGGACTCCTGGGCGGGGCCCCTGAGCTCACGGGGCAGTGTGCCCTCAAGCACTTTCCTGCAGCCACTTGGGGTGTGAGCTCACCTGGACAGTATCATTCCCTGCACAGTGATGCTTGGGCCATGCATGGAGCACAGGGGGCTGGGAGACGCCAGAGTCGGGAGAGAACTGGAGGGAGGGGTGCTGGGAGATGGACACACAGGGACACATGGGAACACATGCATACATTCAGGAAACTCTGGACACAGGAACACACGTGCAGGTGCATAAACCCCACCCAGAATCCCACACAAAACCCCAGGGCTCAGACATGCACAGCTACACAAAATACATTTCTCTCACTGTGGCTACAGACACTCCTAAACACACACAGACGTGGGGATGGACCTTGGCTGGCACCAACCAGCTGCAGCTGTTAGGGAAAGGAACCTGGGGTGGCGACTTGCCCCGGACTCTGCTAACCAGGAAGCCTAGGCTGAGGTGGGGGGAGAGAGGGAGTGGGCGCCCTTGGCAAGGCTGAGCACAAGTCTTTGAGCACAACCCCACCCCCCCAAATCCAGAGCCCGTGACTCAGCTCTGGGGCTCCGGGGGACATGGAAGGCTGTAAATTTTATCACCTATGGGGGGGACCTGCTCAGATGGGAAAGGGCACGTCTCTGGCTTCCTGGGGCCTCAGTTTGCCACTCTCTAAAATGGGCTAACAGTGGCCCTTGTAGAGAGGCACAGGGCACGTGGGGTGGGGGGTCGGCGCATGGTTGAACTGCGGGGGTCGGGGGTGAGATCCGCTTTATGCGACCGGGCACACTCAGATGGCAACCCAGAGTCCGTCGGTCTGTCCCGCCCGCAGGACGTGCTTCCGGCGCTGCTCGCAGGACTGCAGCGCGGGCGGCCCCTCCACGCTGCAGTACAAGTTGCTGCCGCTGCCCCTGGGCGTGCACGCCCTCCAAGAAGTGGCCCGCCTGGCCGCCCTCTCCGAGGCCGGCGTCCCCGCCAACCGCACGGAGCTCAGCGTGATCGAGTCCGACCCGCGCAGCCCCTTCGCCCTGCGCTCGCTGCGCGCCGGCCGCGGCGCGGTCTACACCCGCCGCGCGCTCACCCGCGCGGGCCTCTACCGGCTCACCGTGCGCGCCGCGGCGCCGCGCCACCAAAGCGTCTTCGTCTTGCTCATCGCCGTGTCCCCCTACCCCTACTGAGGGTCGCGGTTGTGGGCAGCGGCTCTGGGGCCAGCGACCTCCGGGGATGGGGGGTGGAGAGGCCCCGTCCCCGTGCGTCAGCGAGACCTGCAGCAAACACGACCCTGCGCGCAGCCTTGACCCCGGGACAGCGAGAACCCGAGCTCCCCCTAGTCCCCCGCCCCCCCCGTGGGGGTGGAGCCCGGCAGGCAGGTGACAAAGGCTGCCCTTGGGTGGCAAAGGGCAAAGGGTTGGGGTGAAGCCTGACCAGCTTCTCCAGGCTTGCCCCAAGCCCCAGGGGAACCTGGCCCGGGACACAGGGCACCAAGACACCCGAGGGGAGGGGCAGCAGTTGTCACCCGCCCATACCTGGCACTGTCATCCTGAACCCGGTGTGTGTATGTATACTATAAAAACGTTTGCTTTTACCAATTCGATTTCTTGATCCAGTTATTTTGCTTTGGTAAGGAGGGGCTTTGGCTGGGAGGGAGACCACCACCCTTCTGGTCCAGGAGCACCAGAGGAGGAGTCCAGGAACCTCCGCTCTTTATTCGTAGGGTGGCTCTGGCACCTTTCTGGGCTCAGTTTACTCATCCAAAAATATGAAAATACGACAGGGTCCCCACCCCCAGGGCTGTGGGGAGAATTAAATGAGAAGGAAATTTATCACACAGACAGCAGCTATCCATGGTAGCAAAAAGTAATGCTTAATTAAGAATAATTCCTAATTATATTTAATGAATTAATTAAATTTAATCATTCCGTCATCCACCAAAGATTCATTAGGTCCTGCTTATGTGCCAGGCAGTGAACGTAAAAATCCCTGTGCTTGTGAACTTACGTTCTTCGAGGCGAAGGGTTTATAAACAGCAAGGAAATGAAGAGTGAAATGTGTACTTGTCCGTCAGCAAGGGTGCTGGGGAGAAAACCTAAGTTGGGAAGTGTGGGTTAGGGGGCAGTTTTTAATAGGCCGTCAGCGCGGGCCTCACTGAGAAGGCGGCATCGGAGCAGAGACCTGAGGAAGGTGAGGGAGACAGCCGGGCAGACATCTGCAGGAAGGGTGTTTTGGCAGAGGGAACAGCAAATACCAGGGCCTTCTGGCAGGAGGATGCTCTGGGGTGGTGGTCTGGCAAGGAGGTGTTGGGGGGGGTGTAGCTGGAGCTGGGGGTTGGTGGGGGGAAGGAAGAGGGAGGTGTGACTAGAAAGGTAAGCGGGGTGGGGCAGATCCTGGGAGCCTCTGGGCCTGTGTAGGGCTCTTGGCTTTGACAGGGGGAGCTGGGGAGGGACACGATTAGAATGTCTATTTATGTGTTGACCTGTCTCCAGTGTGCTGGGACAGGACTCCTGAGAAGCCCAGCGCTGCTTTTCCTCCCACTCCCCGCCGACCCTGTCCCTGCCCTCCTGCCTGGGCTGCCTGCAGCCCCTGCCAGCTGTCCCTCAACACAGTCTCTGGCAGAAGGAGGCTGTCTGTCTTGCACGTGGTTCTGGAGAGGAGGGATCCTTTCTTCCGGCTGTCTTTGGTCAGTGTGACTCTGTCACCTACCCCTTAGCATCCCCGTCTCTCATCTGGGCAACAAGGAAAGCTGTTATTTCCCACTAAGATATGAATGACCATCAGACTTCATAAACGGAGCCTTCCAGCAATGCTGGAAGGAATCTCTGTGTGCATTTTACAGATGGAGAAAAGGACGCCCAGAGGGAACATGGCCCAGTCACTTGCTTGATAGGTGACCGGTTAATGGTTAGACGGGGACTCCTGACTCCTACCAACAGCCCCAACTGAATCTTCCCCAGGGCACTCCCACTTTCAAAGTTGGTTTCTTTTGAATCAGAGGTCTGCAAACATCTTCTGTAAAGGACCAGATAGTGAATCTTTTTGGCTTTGGGGAACGTATTAAACTACTCCCCTGGCCGTTGCAGTGCAAAAGCAGCCACAGCCAACACACAAAGGAGGAGTGGCTGAGTTCCAGTAACACTTTGTTTGTGGGCTCTAACTTCGAATTCATGTCATTTTCATGTGTCGTGGAAGTCTTTTTTTGATTTTTTTTCAACGATTTACAAATGCAAAAACCATTCTTAGCTTGCAAGCTTTACAAAACCAGTTAGGGACCATAGTTTGCCAATCCCTGGTTTAAAGCACAGAAGTTACCAATGGTGAAATTTCAGGCTGGGTGGGGAGAGATTCCAGGAAGGAGGGAAGCAGGGAGGGAGGGAGGGGCTTCCCAATTCCCCCTCATACGCCATTTGTCCAGGGCCCAACATGTAGAGACTTTACTTGGACTGAAGTACCCTCTTTGTGCAGCCCTAGGGGCCATGGGTCACAACTTGACCCCTGCCGTTTGCTGGGCTGTTAATATTTTATGGAGCCAGGGACGTTGCAGCCCATGCAGTGTCAGCCCTGGGGCCATGGCATCGAGCGCTGAGAACTGCTGCTCTCTCCTGCCTCGTGCTCCCCAGACTCACCCTGGCCCTTCATGTTTGTCAAAATACCATTTGTAGACTGTTCAATGCCCTATAGACCTGAGTTTGTTTAATTCTCCCAGGAACTCCAGAGGCAAAGAATATTATGTCCATTTCACAGATGAGCGATGGGGGCTCAGAGAAGGTGAGCCACTTGTCCAAACTCACACAGCATGGGGGGGAGGGGAAGAGAAGGACTCGATGCAGGCCCATCTGACTCTGCAGCCCAGGCCTCCAGCCTCCAGGCTCCCCTGCCTCCATTCTCCGAGGAGGGAAGATGGGGAGAGAGGAAGGTCCAGGCGCAGAGGCTGAAAAGGAGGGACATCGGCCACTCAAGCCCAGAGGAGCTGCCAAGGGAGTGTGCGTTCCGTCGGCCTCCTTTCTCTCCCATCTTCTCTTAAATTTCCCATTTGAGGCTCTGAAACAGAGGCAAGTGAGAAGGAGCGATTGCTCAAAGTCCTACAGCAAGCCAGGGGCAGAGTTGGCCTGGAATCCAGGCTGTGATTCCAAGTCTTGTGCTCCCCACTCCCCCCACATCCACAGGATGGTTGCCGAGGAGAGGAGGTGCCTCCCAAGGGAGCTCAGCTCCAAAGGGGTGTTTTCCACTCTGCTTCTCCAGCTGCCGCCACCATTGGCCAGGGCCCCATCCAGCTGCCCGGCCTCTGAGGCTTCTCTGAACCATCAGGGCTGGAAAACAGCCCTGCAGGTCACTCATTAAACTCCCTGATGCAGCTTTTCCAAGAACCCACACTGGACTTTATGTTCCCTCTGGGCGGGAACTGGTAACCTGGGGTCCAGCCCAGAGGACACTCTTTGTTCCTGGGGCCAGTGCCCAGGCCTGGACAGCAGCAAAGTGGCTTCTGGTGCCAGCCATGAGATGGTTGCTGGGCGAGGTGCTTGGGGTCGCTACACACCCTGGCCCCTCCACGACCTGTGAGTGCAGAGCCGTTGAGTGGCAGAGGAGAGACGGAGGATAAGAGGGGCCTGCTCCACGGTTAGGTACACAGGCTGCATCTATGTTTTTAGGTTGCCAGGGGACTTAACAAGGTCATATCCATTGAGTGTGCCCTTCAGTTCAGACGAGTTGACCCCACAGTCAGAGCTGACCCTTGGAAAATGCACCCTGGCTGCAGTGTGGAGGGTGCATTAGAGCGGACAGGAAGACAGGTGAGGTGTCTCCTGCAGAGGTACGGGTGAGAGGTGATGGTGATCTAAGACCACAGCAGTGAGGGGAATTCCCTGGTGGTCCAGTGGTTAGGACTTGACACTTTCACTGTCGTAGGCCCAGGTTCCATCCCTGGTTGGGGAACTAGGATCCCGCAGTCTGCATGGCACAGCCAAAAATAAATAAATAAATAAATAAAATAAAAAGGGAAAAAAAAAAGAAAGACAACAGCAGTGGGGAGAGGGGGAGGGGACCAGGGCCCTCATTTTCCTCTCTTTTGTTGCCGGAGATTTCAGGCAACTCTTGTGTGCCAGCATGAGAGACAGCATATGACAAGGGACCAATGTGGTGGGAGGAGGGGAAGGGGTCAGAGAAGCAACCCCAAGGAATAGTATGTGCAAAGACCGTAAGACAAGGAAGAGCTTGGCACATTGAAGAAATTGCAAGCAGGCCAGTGCAGCTGGAGTGCAGTGGGTGAGGGCAGAAGAGGAAGTACAGGTTCTAGATTTTATCCTAAGAATGATGGGGGACCATCAAAGTCTTCACAGAAATCATTTCAATTCATTAATATTTCAGAATTCATTATCTCTAAACTTTAAAGAATCTTTTTAAAGAAGATATCTACAATACCATTATCATACTTTAAAAAATCAACAATAATTCCTTGCTATCAAGCATCCTGTCAGTGTTCAAACTTCCAATTGCTCATAAAGACGGTATTTCTTTTTTGCTTAAAATAAAAACCCCAGGATCCAAATAAAGGCTACATGTTATGATTGATTACATCCTCTGTGTGTCTTTTAACTCAAAGTTCCTCTGTCTCTCTCTTCTTTTTTTTCTTAAAAACAAACTTTATTGAGATAGAATTAGTCTGGGAATGCAAGGTTGGTTCAACACCTGAAAATCAAGCAATGTAATTTACCACATTTACAGAATAAAGAGAAAATCGTATCGTCTCAATAGATGCAGAAATAAACATTTGACAAAGTTCAGCCCCTACTCATGACAAAAACATAAAAGCGAACTTCTTCACCTGTGAAAAACATCTAATAAAAACCTACAACTAACATCATACTTAATGGTGAAAGACTGAATGAATGATCCTCTAAGATCATGAACAAGCCAAGGATATCCACTCTCACCAATTCTATTCAACATTGTACTGGGGTCCTCACCATTGGAATAAGGCAAGAAAAAAGGCACAAAGATAATACAGGGAAAGAGGAAGACTGTCTCTATTCACAGTCAACATTATTGTCTGTATAGAAAACCCTAAGGTATTTACAAAAATCTACTAGAATTAATCAGCAAATTTAGCAAGTGCAGAAGACAAGGCCAGTAAACAAAAATCGGTTGTGTTTCTATATATTAACAACAACTGATTGGAAAATAAAATTTTAAATATTATTTACAATAGTATCAAAAACCTTAAAATACTTAGAAATAAATTTAATGAAAGATAAGCAAGACCTGTACACTGAAAACTATAAAACATTGCTTAGACGTCTGAGTCAAGATGGATCTTTCGGCACTCCTATTGAAAATGAGGACATTTGTACCACCCATCAGAGATGCCCCACATGCCAGGTCTTCGTCTTCTCTAAATAAAAGGCTTGGGCATTTGCCCGAGAATAGGCTTCCACCTGGCAAGTCATCCAAGGTGTCCAATAAAATATCCATCTCAAAGCTGGGCTCTGGAGCAGCCATACCTCTGACCCCAAGAAGCCCTATCTCTTCTAGCGCAAGAGGTGACCTGTTCACACTGATGCCACAGATCCCAGCCCTTTCCCATAATAGCCACACATTCTTTCCCAAATGGAGGACGTCTACTCTCGCCTAGTCCATTTACAACCCCTGATCACCAGCAGGGACCTTTTTTTTTTTTAAATTAATTTTTATTGGAGTATAGTTGCTTTACAATGTTGTGTTAGTTTCTGCTGTGCAGCAAAGTGAATCAGCTGTGCATATACGTATATTCCCTCCTTTTCGGATTTCCTTCCCATTTAGGTCACCACAGAGCATTAAGTAGAGTTCCCCATGCTATTCAGTAGGTTTTCATTAGTTATCTATTTTATACATAGTAGTGTATATATGTCAATCCCAATCTCCCAATTCATCCCACCTCTCCTTCCCCCCTTGGTAACCATAAGTTTCTTTCTCTACATCTGTGACTCTATTTCTGCTTTGCAAATAAGTTCATCTGTACCATTTTTCTAGATTCCACTTATAAGCGATATTATATATTTGTTTTTCTCTTTCTGTCTTACTTCACTCTGTATGACAATCTCTAGGTCCATCCATGTCTCTACAAATGCCACTATTCCATTCCTTTTTATGGTTGAGTACTATTCCATTGTATATATGTACCACATCTTTATCCATTCCTCTGTCAATAGACATTTAGGTTGCTTCTATGTCCTGGCTATTGTAAATACTGCTGCAATGAACATCGGGGTGCATGCATCCTTTCGAATTCTGGTTTTCTCCAGATATATGCCCAGGAGTGGAATTGCTGGGTCATATGGTAGCTCTGTTTTTAGTTTTTTTAAGGACCCTCCATAGTGGCTGTACCAATTTACATTCCCGACAACAGTGTAGGAGGGTTCCCTTTTCTCCACACCTTCTCCAGCATTTATTGTTTGTAGGGTTTTTGATGATGGCCATTCTGACCGGTGTGAGGTGATACTTCATTGTAGTTTTGATTTACAGAAATGTAGATCAATGGAACAGGATAGAAAGTCCAGAGATAAACCCACGCACCTATGGCCAGCTAATCTATGACCAAGGAGGCAAGAATATACAATGGAGAAAAGACAGTCTCTTCGATAAGTGGTGCTGGGAAAACTGGACAGCTACATGTAAAAGAATGAAGTTAGAACACTCCCTGACACCATACACAAAAATAAACTCAAAATGGATTAAAGACCTAAATGTAAGGCCAGATACTATAAAACTCTTAGAGGAAAACATAGGCAGAACACTCTTTGACATAAATCACAGCAAGATCTTTTTTGATCCACCGCTAATGAAAATAAAAACAAAAATAAACAAATGGGACCTAATGAAACTTAAAAGCTTTTGCACAGCAAAGGAAACCATAAACAAAAGGAAAAGACAACCCTCAGACCAGGAGAAAATATTTACAAATGAAGCAACTGACAAGGGACTAATTTCCAAAATATACAAACAGCTCATGCAGCTCAATATCAAAAAAACAAACAACCTAATCAAAAAAAGGGGTGGAAGACCTAAATAGACACTTTTCCCAAGAAGACATACAGATGGCCAACAAACCCATGAAAAGATGCTCAGCAGGGACCTTTTGTTTGTTTTTTTTAATATATTTATTTATTTATTTTTATTTTTGGCTGTGTTGGGTCTTTGTTGCTGCACGCAGTCTTTTCTGTAGCTGCAGCGAGCGGGGCTACTCTTCGTTGCGGTGCACGGGCTTCTCATTGGGTGGCTTCTCTTGTTGCGGAACATGGGCTCTAGGCGCGCGGGCTTCAGTAGTTGTGGCACTTGGGCTAGTAGTTGTGACTCGCGGGCTCTAGAGCGCAGGCTCAGTAGTTGTGGAGCACAGGCTTAGTTGCTCTGCGGCATGTGGGATCTTCTCAGACCAGGGCTCGAACCCGTGTCCCCTACATTGGCAGGCGGATTCTTAACCACTGTGCCACCAGGGAAGCCCTCAGCAGGGACCTTTGAAACTCTAGCTCTTGTAGCTCTGGGTCCTGCTGGTCTATATCCTTAAAAGAGCCTCACCTGTGATTTCATGTCAAATAAGGAGCTGTTTTGTGACACTTGCTATATTTCAACATTATCTCAGAGATACATTTCTGATCTAAAGCACATATTGAATTCACCACAAACGAAGACCATCTCAAGATGTAGACTGACCTGAGTTTCTTTCTCATTGCTCATATAAACAGCAATTAATCCTTTTGAATAAACAGTTTTAAGTTTTGGTATTTTTTAATGTTGGGAAATTTATGAAGATGTAAATAAAGGAGAGATATACCACGATCATGGATTGAAAAAGTCAATATTGTTAAGATGTCCATTCTCCCTTAGCTGATATATAGATTTATTGCAATCCCCAATCAAAATCTCAGCAGGTTTTTTATATAAACAGACAAGCTGTTCCTACTATTTCTATGGAAATGCAAAGGACCTGGAATAGCTAAAATAGTTTTGAAACAGAACAAAGTTGGAAGATCTATACTATCTGACTTCGAGCCTCATGGTAAAGCTACAGCAATCAAGATGGTGTGGTATTGGCATTAGGATAAATAAATAATGGAACAGAAGAGGGAATCCAGAAATCGACCAACACTTACATGGTCAATTAATTTTCAACACAGGTGCCAACACAGTTCAATGCGGAGAGAAAAGTCTCCAACTAATGTTGCTAGAACAATGGGGAACCGATATGGGAAAAAAATGAACCATCCCAGTTCAGTCTCTTCTCACCTTGATCTGTGCCCCTGGGCAACTATCCACCCTGGTGCCCAGTGGGCAGGGCCCCTGCTGGTAGTTGGGTCTGTTTTCCTCTCAGGAGAGCTGTGACCTCACTGCTCCTCACGTAACCAGTGCCTATGCTTCAGGAAGGGACAGTCCTCTGGGCTGGAGCCATTTCTGCAGCAGGGAGTAAAGGTCCCCACAGCCTGTGGCCCTGGGACTGAGGCTCTGGCTCCTCCACCAATTCAATTTAAGCCTGAGCTAGAGTAGAGGGTTTGGGCTAGAGCTCCAGACCCTGGGTTCTCGTCCTGCTCTGCCTCTTACATGCTGTGTGGCCTTGGGGAAGATACACCCTCTCTCTGAGCTGCAGGTTCCTGTCGGTAAATTGGGGATGAAAATGATAGCGACTTCATACAGGGTAGTTGTGAAAATCAAATGAATGTAAGCATAAGACAGTGTTCAGTGATAACCGTGAGGGCTGTGGTTATTATGGCCCAGATCCAACCAGACATCCTAGGGAATGCTGACTTATCTCTTCTTCCACCCCATGCCCCCCACCCATCCATCCTCGACTGGAGGGGCTCAGCCCTCACCCCACCCTCTTCCTAAGGTCTGGGTAACAGGGATTCTCTCTGGGGCCACCATGACTTTGGGGAGCTTGGGAGAACATTAGGTCTTCCTGCCCCAGGTTCCCTCTCCACTTCCTCTGCAATAAGTCCAAGGAGGTGGCTCCGCTCCATCCATGCCTTCCCCAACTTTCTCGAAGGGCAGTGACATCTTAGAGGAAGAAACAAGGACAGAGCACAAAGCCAGGGGATGGAGGCTTAAAGACAGGGCAGAGGGGATTCCCTGGTGGTCCAGTGGTTAGGACTCCGGGCTTCCACTGCAGGGGGCATGGGTTTGATCCCTGGTCAGGGACCCTTGAGGGAGTGTTGTTTTGTGGCTGCCCCTCACTCGCCCGCTGCTAGTGTGGAAGGCCAGGGGCGGCTCTGCGAGGCCCCGAGGTGGCCCAGTGAGTGGGCTAAGGGGGTTCAGCCACCATCCCAACCTCCTGCGGGAAGGTGACTCAAGTCACCACAGTCACCCAGCCCCACTGGGCTCACAGGGGCCCCCTTGCCATCACGGCCACTTCTGGGGCTTGGGTGCCAGAGGTTGGGGGGCTCACAAGAAGCTGCGGCTTTGCTTTCAAGTTGGTTTGATGCTTTCTCCCTCCTGGAGGACTCACGGCTACTCATCTGGCCGAGGTGCTTGAGTGACTGGACGGGAGTGTGGGGCAGTGGGACAGGGGACTGGGTGGCAGAAGGACCAAGAGTGACTAGACCAGCAGCCTTCACCCCTCTCTGCAGAGGCCCCCCTTCTCTGGCTGCTTCTTGGTTGCAGGAAGGGGCCTGGGGCAGGGCTGCCTCCTTACCGTGACCTACACCCCTGCGTCTTTTCCATGATGGCTGGATGGCTAACCTGGCAGGGCTGCCTCAGGGCTCCCACCTCCAGGGCGGGTTCGGGGCTGGGAGGATTTGGGAAGCCGCCCTCTGGGGGTCAGTCCTTACCGAGGTGTTGTCTTGGACAGGTTGGGACCAGCTGTTTTACTGGGTTGTGGTTGCAGTAATTGGTGCTTTGGGGCCTATAAACCAGGCTGGAAAACTTCTGACACAGAACCTTCTGGAGGCCAGACTGGGGACACAACTCCCCGTTTATCTTGTGAACCTCAATTTTCCCTGCTGTTCAATGGGTTAGCAGTGGGCCAGTCTTCTATTCACTATTTACTGGGTGCCCTCGGGAGTTTGGTCAGGTGCCAGGCTCTGGGGAGACAGCCAGGAACCAGCCCTGGACTGAGGGATGAAACCCCGACCTTCTAGGGCCACCTCCACCTCAGTTTTCTCACCAATACAATGGGCTCCGGCTCACGGGGACTAGAGAGGGGGGGAGGGAGGGGCTTTGAGGTCTGTAGAAAGGCCACCACGACACAAAAATGGGCATGAAACTCACGAGCTTAAGGGGCTTTTATTCCACTCCCACGGCGAAGCGCTTGAGCGTTCCCCACGGGCCAGGCGGCAAGTGTGGCAGGAGGCCTTGTCACCCTGTCAGTCGCGAGGATTCCAGCCACTACCGCGCCCAGGGGAGCCGCCAGCCCGCGGGCCGGGGCCGCCAGAGCCTGCGGCCAGGGCGGGGGCCCGGCCGGGAGGGTGCATCGGCAGCTGGGTGGGCAGGAGGGAAGGAGGGAAAGGGGAGGGGCGAGGAGGCGGGGCAAGGCCTGGCCCCGACCCCCGCCGGCGGCCGCGAACGCGGAGCCGCTCCGCGAGGGGGCCGGGCCCGGGGGCGGGGTCTGTTGCTCTCTTCCTCCGACTTGTCCCCGGCCCTCGGCCCTGCCCTCTGCCCCGTGCTTATAACCCGGGATGCGCGCCGCAACCAGCCCTGCTCCACCGCCTGCCGCCGCCGCCTCCCTGCCGGTAAGGAGTCCCCTTCCCACTCCCCAGCCTAGGTCGCCCTCTGCCCGGACCCCACCGAGAACGAGCCGAGGAGGCGGAGGGGACCGCGCGCCCCGGGCTCGGACCTGGACGGGCGGGCAGGGGGCCGACGCCCGGACTCCTGTTGCTCGAACGCTTGGCGGCCGGATTCCTGGCTCCCTTAGGCCGCGGAGAGGGGGCCGGGGCGCGAGTCCGGGGGTCTGAGGGGCAGGTCGGGTTACTTGTCGCCTTTGCGGGCCGAGGTCCTTTCTGGATTTTCCTTCTCCGATCCAATTTCCCTTATGCCGCGAGCCCCGCCAGTGGAGACCTTGGGAACCCGGAGGGTGTGAGGATTCTCTCGGCCCCTCTCTGGCCCTGGTCTCTTGTCTCCGCCTCTTTTCCTCTGCCCGCAACCAGAGGTCCAGCCTCACCGCTGCGCCTCGCGCGCCCCCGGGGCTTGGGCATCTCGGCCCCTCCCACAGCCCCAGCCTCAGTTTCCCCCGGGCGGGTCGCTCCGGGCTCCGGGTGGCCCACCCCGGTGCCTTGGGTGTGGCTGTGCTCCCTCCCCTGCAGGGGGCGTCAGTCGCGCGGCTCTGCCTTCTGAAAGGGCTCTGCGTTCTCCGGCCGGTGGGGCGGGGGCCTCGCCTGGCCGCGGGGCCCGGTTTCCGGCTGGCACTGGCCTGTGGGAGGGACCGCTCGTCAGGAAATGTCAGCCGTCCTGATGCCTGTTGCCTTTGGCCCCTGGGGCGGCCTCGCCCTCCAGGGAAGGAGAGTCTCTGTGAAATGCAGGAAGCTCCTCTCCCATCCTGCCAGGGCTCTTCCCGAGGGGGCCCCGTGACCTGGCCGCCTCAGTGCTCCTCTCTGCAAAGTGGGGCGTCTCCTCCCGAGAGCAGCGCCGTCTGGCTGCACATCCCGGGCAGGAGCAAACCTGTCCTTTCCCCAGGATGGATCAAATCGGCCCTGGGCTTTGATCCCTCCCCGCCACACCCAGGCTGGTGACAGAAGAAGGCAGGTTCTGGAGGCCCGCAGACCCCAGCCCGGAAGGCAGGCACAACTCCACAACGGGGTGAGCCTTCGGGTCAGCCTCCCAGTTTCTCCATTCGTCATGGCTGGCGCAGGCTCAGGGCTCAGGAAACAGTAAGGGGATGTATACTGTTGAGAAGGGTGCCTGGGTCTGTTCACTCCCTGTGTCTGGGGAGTGACTCGCCGGGTGCTACCATGCTGGGCGTTCAGAACAGGAGACAGGGTCCCTGCCCCCCTGTCTTAGGTTCTGGTGGGGGAGGGAGACAGCAGAGGCAGAAACAGCCACAAAGGGCATGGGAACTGGATAGGAACTGGAGGAGTCTCCGTTCTACACTCCCTCCCCCCCGCCCATCCCCGTCTCAGAGCCAGGGCAGGGGGTCCTGTCCCGGTGGAGCCACCTGTGCGTTACGCTGAGAAGTAATTCTGGCTCTGCTGAGTGCTGGGGGATGAGTGGTGAGTGCTTCCAGCTGAGCGCCTAGACCCCAGGCCAGGTACAGGGTGGGGTGGAGGGAGGCCCCCACTCAGCACAGTCTGAGCCCGCCTGAGTACCCACAGGTGCCCCCGTCAGCTGCCTGCCTCCCCTGGGCATGTGTGGTCACTTGGCTCTGATGGTAACCGTTTCCCTGGCCCAGGGCCCCAGGAGCCTGACTTGCGGGGGGTGCCAGGCCCAGACTCACCGGCTGGGCAAGCACTTTCCCATGCCCCATCTCGCCCTCGTCCTGTGGGTCCTGGGAGGCAAAAGCCAAGACAGCCAGAAGCCTTCATCCAAACGCTGAGCGCACAGCCTCTGAAGCGAGCGCCTTGCCTGTGGGCATCCATGCCGAGAGAGATAACCTCTGGAATTCAAGGTCTACGGCTCTGATTTCTGCTGAAACACTTTGGGCAAAGTTGATCTACCAGGACTTCGCTCCTTCCTGTGGGACAGACGCCCTCCCCAGACTTGGTAGGCCAGGCACCCATAGGCATTTCAATATAGTAAACAGATGGATGAACTCATGCTTTCTTCCATAACCAAATGCTCTGGAAAGGGTTTAAGTGCCTGTCACTGGGGCCTGGTGAGGTCCACTTAGTCCCCCTACCTCCTACCTCAGGACATTCTCGTCGAAACTGGAGACCCAGTCTTCCTAAGCCAAGGCACTCCCAAAGGACCCCCCCCCCGTACCGTGGGCAGAGGAAGTTCGCTGGAGCGCTGGTGTCCCGAAGACAGCCTGGCATTCCTGATTTGAATCTCAGGCCCCAGGAACTTGCAGCTGAGAGCCAGCTCAGTATTTAGCCTAGAGCACCCCTACTGCCCTCAGCTTTCTCATCAGACACAGAAATCCTTCCTCTGTGTCTCACCGAGTATGCAGATGAAATGAGCTGAGTGTGCCAGGCAAATGTTCAGGCTGAATCCTGACACTTTGACCTCCTGGTCAAAGTGGAATTGCCCCCTAGCTCTATCAGACACGAATGAGGGCAGCAAAAGTTGCACTCCTAAACTGAGCAAACCCCTAAGTCAGGGAGAATTCTATGGCCTCGGTGGAGCTCGGCTTTTTAGAAACTAATGAACTCAGCTCGACTGAGTTAGAATGGGAGCGGAGGGGTTCCAGGGGAAAGTTCGTGTTGCTGCAGCACAGAGAAATAGAATACTGACTGGTGATGGTGCGTTGAGGATTTTGTCTTCTGGCAGACAAGTAACGGGAGGGGGAGACAGTCCGTGGTCTCCTAGAGACCAGAGAGTGTAGGGCAGAGAGCAGTAAAGAGCAGGTGGTCTGCAGTCAGCCTGGGTTTCTATCCCAGCACTGCCATCCGCTAGCTTGAGACCTGGGCAAGTTACTAACTTTCCTGAGCCTCGGGTTCGTCATCTGTAAATAGGTGGTAATAATAGTCCCCGCCTTGAAATGATGCACGTGTGGCACTACACATAGTAACTGCTCTAGTCATCCTTCTAGCTTTGACGTTTTAGAGCCGCATGAATTTTCTTAGTGCCGAGCAACTGCCCAGGCTGGCCTGGCACATTCACTGGGAGCTGGCAGGATGTCTCTGGCGGGGGCACTGGAGAATGCCCGCTGCCTTGCCAACTAAGGCCAGGCTGGCAGGCATCTTGGCATGAGGCTCTCTTCTTCCCTTCCCAGGTGTCCCTGTTCTGGAGCAGGATGTCTGGGCTGGCCCCGGGAGCTGGGGCCATGAATGTTCTTGGCAGTGGTCATGTGCCTGGGAGCTGGGGCACCTGCCCTGCGCCCTTCGTGGAGGGTGGGGTGGCGGCAAAGCTGGGGCCGCGGGAGGCCGAGACTCAGGAGCCCCAGAGCCCCAGGAGTCCAGCCCCCCTGGGCTGGGGGAGGCCGAGTCCTCAGGCAGGAAGCCTGGTGTCCTGGGGTGTCAGAACCAGAAGGGCTTTCAGGCTTTCAGGTTGTTGAGCAGGCGGCGATATTGACCTCTAGAGTGAGGGGCTTGCCCAAGGTCAGCCAGGACCCAGTGGTAAGGAGAGCTTGGTGGACACAGGTGTGGTACCCAGCTCTGGGCTCCTCCTGGAATCTCACGGAATCCACGGTCGCCCTGTGGAGGGATGGGCTGTTCTTGATCCCGTTTTGCAGGTGAGCAGCTTAAGCTGCTTGAACCCAGGTCTGGAGGACCCAGCCACTGTGCTCTAGCCCTAGTCTCTTCCACTCTCCCTCCCCCAAGTTGAGGCCTCAGCTTCCCTTAGTTTCTACCCCACTAGTCTGCCGGGACCTCACTGACTGAGGGAGGCGGGAGCTTCTTCAGGAAGGGCGGAGCAATGCCAGTGTCAGATTATATCATTGTCTCAGCCCACCTGCCCAGCTAATCTCTGGACGTGCACACGCAGACTTCAAGCACCACACACACGCACACACACACACGTGTGTGTGTGCGTGCGTGTGTGTGCAGACACAGGTGCATGCATGCAGTCTCAGGTACATTCTCCCCAAGAAATGCAGGCACACATATGCACACACGCGCGCACACACACACACACACACACACACACACACACACACACACACACCCCTGCACTCAGGCACACACTCCGGGGTGCGCCCATTCCATCACGTGTCTCAGACCCAGAGGCTGAGGCCCTCTAGCCATGCATGCACGTGGCCTGGCAGGCAGGAGGGGCTCACAAGTTTCCGGATGAGAACGTGCATGGAATTCCAGACTTGGAGGGGATTGTAACCCTCTTTTTTTTTTTTTTTTTTTGTGGTACGCGGGCCTCTCACTGCTGTGGCCTCTCCCGTTGCGGAGCACAGGCTCCGGACGTGCAGGCTCAGCGGCCATGGCTCACGGGCCCAGCCGCTCCGCGGCATGTGGGATCCTCCCAGACTGGGGCACGAACCCGCGTCCCGTGCATCGGCAGGCGGACTCTCAACCACTGCGCCACCAGGGAAGCCCTAACCCTCTCTTTTTATAGGTGAGGAACTGGCCTCCAGGCCGCAGAATCGGCAGCCTTTCTCTGAGTGCCTGCCATGTGCCAGGCGCTGAGAGATGGTCCCTGTCCGCACAGAGCTCACAGTGGGCAGCGGGGGCAGTTAGGATACATTGTGACTGTGCTGTGATGGGCCATGCATCAGGCACAGGGGCATCACTGAGGCAGAACAGGACAGGCCCAGGAGGTCTGTTTCCATGGAGCTGCCCCTCCCCCACCCGGTGCCCATCCTCTGGCTCCAGGGCCTTTGGGAGGTGGCACAGCAGGGGTGACTCTTGGGCCCACATCATCTCTCCCTGTCACTCCAGGGTGTCTGAGCCACCTGTGGCTTCCCAGACCACACCTTGTCCCAGGGATCCCCTTCCTTGCACCTCCCAGAGAGGGGAAGCCTGGTACTTATGAGCCTAGCCCATCTGGGTGTGAATCCTGGCTCTACCACTCACCAGCCAAGCAAGGCCTTGAGCAAGTTCCTTAACCTGAGCCTCAGTTTCCCTGTCTCTAAACTGGGGATAACACAAATGGAGGACTCAGCTTATAATGGACACCTTCATTATCTTGACTGTGGCGATGACTTCCTGGCTGTAGATACGTGCCCAAACTCACTAAATTGTACGCTTTAGATATATGCAGTTGATTGCATGTCAATAGAGCTTAACAAATACACAACATTACACCCCCCACCCGACCACACCACCAGCCCCTTCGTACACGAACACGAGCACAGGGCTGGGAGCACGCACACTGCAGCAGGGCGCTGGACGGGGCTCTGGGGCTCCTGAGTCTCCCCACTCAGCGAGGCTGCCCGAAGGGGAGTCTAGGGGCTGGGTAGGCTGGGTTCATGGCCTCTGGTGTCACCCAGCTGCCTGCATTTGCAGGGTGGTTCGCTGAGCCATCAAGACAGATTCTGGAAGCCCACAACCCACACCTTCAGCCCCAGGCACCTCCTACCATGAGTCCTTACTGCCTCCCTCCCACCTCCTCCCCTCCATCCTGGATGGCCTGTTGCCTGGCTGCGGTTGCCGTGGGCATGTCTGCTGGCCCCAGCTGGCCTGGGACAGCCTGGCAGGTGGCTGAATGCCCACTGAAGGGGGGAATTGTGGGCACCCATCCGTCAGAACTGCACCCAACCTCACTGTTCCATGAAGTGTTTCCCCTTCCAAGTCCAAAGGGCAGTAAAGGCATGTGAGCCCTGGGACTGGCTGGAAGGTGGCCTGGTGAGATGCCAGGGACAGCACATAGGATGTGTTCTTGTCCCTCGGCTGGACTGGGTTCTACTGCAAAGGGCTGGGTGACCACTTTGCCACTAAGCCTCCAGGCACACGAGAAGCCTTCAGTATACAGGAGCCTGCATCCTTGGGGAGAGGCCCTTCTGGATGAGGCCCACATGGATCTGTGCAGTGATGTCCACACCTTTCCCAATAGATTCTATTAAGGACCCTGACTTTGGTCGGTCTCCAGTGCAAATGCTTCCACCAGACACAAGCACACACCCAGGAAATGCAGGATGCTGGGGCCATGTCCATGGAGGCTGGAGACAGTTGGACTGGATCCAAATCTGGCCCTGCCCCCTGCTGACCACAGGACCTCAAGCAAGTGACCTCGCCTCTCTGACCCTCTTCAGCAAAGTGGGCACATAACAGCATCTACTCTCAGGGCCATGTGGAGAGTGGGGGGAAGGCAGGGCCTGATGCAGCCCTAGGGCTCAGGGAGAGCCTTCTGGGTAGAAGGAACAGTGGCTGCAAAGGCAAAAGGAGTGAGGAGGCCCTGGTGCTTTCTGGAAGCTTCAGTGTAGCTGAAGAGAGGGAGGGATAGCGTGGGGCACATCCGTCCTGCTGCAGAAGGACAGATCTACCACCTCTACGTCCTGGTTACCTTCCTCCTCTGGGCCTCAGTTTCCCCCTCTGCACATGGGGAAGTTGGTCTCTGAGCTCCTCCCAACTAATCATTTTGGAGCTGGGTTCATTGAGATGTTTGGGGTCTCTTGTGTTTCCCCTCTCAGAGGTACTTGCTTTTAAAAAGAGCCTAAAGTCCCATTGTGTGAAGGTTCACTGGGGCCCAGGTGGGAGAGGTCCAGGGGGGCATCCTACTCCCTGTAGAGCTGGGAGGCAGCCCTGCATGCTGGGAAGAACCCAGGTTCTGGAGCCAGACACAGACACGTGCTCTGTGACCTCGAGCTGGCCACTGACCTCTCTGAGCCCCGGTCTCTGCTGCCCCGACATGCATGACAGCTCCTACCTCATGCGGTCATAGTCGGGGTGCAGGGTGATCTATACGAGTCCCCCAGGGCCATGCCTCACTCGCACTGGCCCAGCCTAGCAAGGAGCAGTTCTGACTAGAGATGTGCGGGCTGCCCAGGCCTCAGGGCCACGGCCTCTCCCAAGTCTCCTGATGCTGTGCACCCCTTCGCGTCTTGACCTTGACCCCGTCGTCTTCTCTAGCTGGTGGGGAACTGGCTCCAAGACGTGCCTCCACCTGCCAGGCCCCAGTGTGGTGTGTGTGGGTCCCCTGAGAGGGTGTCGGGGGTGGAAGGCGTGAGGCTGCAGGAAGGAGCAGCTCCTCAGCTGGTCCTGATGTCAGACGAACATCCTGTTTCACACCTCACGGCGGTGGCGGCCTGTCCAGGCGATAAGACTGCCCAAGGCCGAGGTCGGGGCTGGGGGACAGGCCAGAAGGGAGCTGTCGGGAGGGGCTGCCAGACGAGGAGGGGGCGGGGCTGGCTCTGGGTCACTCACATTCTTCCTCGTGTCCTCCCTCCAGACGAGATGTCCGGCAAAGGCTCCGTGGTTCTGGCCTACAGCGGGGGCCTGGACACCTCCTGCATCCTCGTGTGGCTGAAGGAGCAGGGCTATGACGTCATTGCCTACCTGGTGAGGGGGCGCCTGGCATGTGTGTCTTTCTACTGTCGGCCCTGCTGTCCATCCAGCTTGCCCACCTGCCCATTGTCACTCATCCAAACCCAGCTCCCCCTCTCTAAGCCTGTCCTGAACTGTAGGAAAATGCTTCTCATTTACTGCCTCTTTCTCTTCATCTGTTGAGTGAACACCTTGGAAGTCCCCCAGGTCTGACATGCCCCCCAGATCACGGAGGAGGCCGAGTCTCCATGCGAGTAACTGGACAGGGGGCACAGGAGTGAGTGTGGCAGAGCTGCTGGGCCCGCCTGCCTGGAGAGGGACCAAGGGCTTGGATCTGGTGAAGGCCCCGAGAAGGCATACAATCTTCCCCTTTCCCAAAGCCCTCAATAATTCAGCAAAGAGTGTAGGATGCTACACTGGCTAAACTAGACGAGCCCTTGGAGATCATCTAATTCTGGCATAGCAAATAGGTCACGGGCCATAGGTTATGTATGATGCCATCCCCCATCCAGGGTCCATGGCAGACATCCCTAATTAAACCAGCTCAACTTCTGATAAACCTGGACATAACCTCTGAGTCTTTCTCCATATGACTGTGCAAATTCTAGAAACCCAGCTTAAGCCAAATACAACCAAAAATAAACAAAAAAGAAAACCAAAATAATACAGTTCTTCATATAACTGAGAAGGCCAGGGGTATAATGGCTTCAGGCAAGGCTGGATCCAGGTGCTTATCCAGATCTGCCTCCATCTCTGCTTGGCTTCATTTTTGGCCTCTCCACGGGGCAGGCAAGGCCCACATCATCATACCCAAGTTTTCCCAGAGAAAGGAGAGCTTCCTGCAGAGGCTCTGACAGAAGGGCCAGGGGGGACTCTCATTGACTGGCCTGAGTCCCTGCCCACCATGCATTTGTCAGTATGGCTGTGTCTTGGAGGGCTCGTCCCTACAGTGAGCAGGTGACGTGATGTGCTGTCACCCATCCCTGTGGAAAAAGGTCCCAGGAGAGAAGGTTCTCTTTGCAGAGGAAGTGAGGGTGGCACTCTGGACAGGAAAAGTCCAGCTGTTGTCAAGAACCGTTTGTTTGCAGTTGAAGTCAATCTATCATCCGTAACAGTGCTGACCCCATGTCCCTCAGGTGGGGGAGGGGAAGTGCCTGGCTCACAGTTGCCTGCTGAGAGAGAGCCAGGGCTTTGAGCGGATGCAGAGAGCCTGGGGTGTGTGCACCCCGTCAGCAGCAGCGGTGGGCCGTCCAGATCCCGGGCTACCCCCAGGCAGATTTAAAAGCTGAGTGACCTCAGAAGAGCACCTGCAGCTGGACTCGGGGGAGATGCCAGAGTCTGTTGAGCAGAAGCCAGGGCCAACGTCTAGGCAGGAGGCCAGAGTGCAGCCAGCAGAAAAAAATGCCCGTGTCTAGATGGGGCTGTCGGAACCGGAGGCTGGGCTCCAGCAGGGGGACAGCTGGGTGCCCATAGCCCAGGCCTCAGCCTCGAGCCGGCTCAGGCGCCCTGGGACAGGCAAGTTGCTGCACTTGGCTGGGGAAGTGAGCTGAGAGTCGGGCTGCTGACTCTCCAACCTTTGTACTGACTTTGGGGGAATTGGGGGAAGAGTTAGACGGGTTCAAGGGAAGCCTTAGACCTTCAAGGCAGTGACAGCAAATGCTGCAACCTAGCAGCCTGGGTGCACGGGGCCAGGCTCGGTCCGTCCTTCAACCAAGTGTTAGCTCTGGAGAGTGTTACAGCTTCTCCAGACCCTGGTTCGCGCCCTTTCTCCTTCCTACTTTGACCTCAGCGATCCAGTCGAAACCACCGCCATCTGAGGGCTGTTGTGTGTGAAACACACTTGCCCACGGCTCACCCCAGGGGAGGGGAGGGGAGGGGCCGGGGGGGGGGGACATTCTTCTCAGCTCTTCTTTCTTGCCCTGGGTTAATGGGTCCTCTCTGCTTCTGCTCATCAGGCCAACGTGGGCCAGAAGGAAGACTTTGAGGAAGCCAGGAAGAAGGCGCTGAAGCTTGGGGCTAGAAAGGTACCAAGCGGGAGGCAGGGTTTGGGGCTGGAAACGGGATTTGACCTGGTGGGGGCAGCTGTGGGGGGTCCTGTCCCAAAGCTCCTTGTCTCCCCCACGCCTTCCAACTGGTCCTCTTGCTTCCAGGAGTATAAGGTCAATTCCTTCTGCTTTGGGTGTGCAAAGGGCATCATCTTCTGGTCTCCCCCAGCCACTCTTCTGCCCAGTCACCTCCCCAGCCCACCTCCCCATCCATCTGTCTTTTCCTCATCCATCCATCCACCTGCCCATCCCTCTTTTATCTTGCTGTCCATTCACACATCCACTCACTCATCCATCCCTCATCCATCTACCTGTCATCCCTCCCAGCTCTCTGTCCATCCACCCATCCTTCCATCCATTCAACAGAATCAGTGCATTGACTGAGCGTCTAATCATGTGGTGAGCAGGCCCATAAGGTGAACGTGGCCAGCATGGTCCCTGCTCACATAGGCTAACAGTGCAAAAGAAACGAATACCTGCAAAGCACAGTAAAACTCACATCAGAAGTATCAGGAAGCTGTCAAGTTCACGGTGTCACATACAAGTTTTCCATAATTCTAACTTTTACTGGAAAGCTTGGCAACAAATTCTCAGTTTTCCTTGAAGTGATGGGGTCACTTCATTCTTATGAAAATGTTGGCCAAAAACCCAAGCCTGCACTGACCCTGTTTTGTCTGTCGGTCCTTTGTTCAAGAACGACGTTCTATGAGAAAAGGGGCTAGTTGAGCTAATAACTCACTTGTGAATGCAGCAGATATGCTTCGTGTACATTTCACATTTTGTACTCGAGTCGAGATATAACAAAAGTTAGTCATTTTGTACTGCATTTTCAAGACCATCTTAAGAGAAATCTGCACTGTGAGAGCAAGGCGTGAGGAGCACCGTGTCTGAGGAGGGTGGTGCCTATGCCCTGATTTGTGCTAAGGTGCCAGCCCCTTCCCCCATCATCACTTTTGCATATTCAGTGTGAATGTCAACAGAGTGAAAAAGGCAAATATCAACTGAGTGTCATAAAAAATGTTTTCAGTCTCCCTGAAAGGGTCTGGGGAACTCTAGGGGGTTTACATTTTGAGAATAATTCCTCTAGATTAGGGTTTCTCAACCTCGACACTATTGACATGTGGCTGGCTGCCCTGTGCATTGTAGGATGTTTAGCAGCATCACTGGCCTTTACCCACTAGAGGCCAGAATGACCCCCACAACCCATCAGTTATGACAACCAAAAATATCTCCAGATATTGCCAGCTGCCATCTGTGGGACAAAATAATCCCTGGCTTTTGTGGATTACATCTAGATTTAGTTCTTAGATTTAGATCTTGTTTCATCTCAGGCCCAGAATGCTATGTTGGGAGGGATTTAAGGACCACATCCAGTTTTGCTTGGATGGTATATCATGATCGATTAGTAATGTCCGCCATGAGTGCAGGAGGGAGAGTAACTGCAGTGTATGCTGGATTGATTTATGATGTCTACTACAGATGCAGAAGGAAAAGTGGAGGTACAGCTTGTCCTGGGATCCATTAACAGCGTCTGCCTTAGATGCAGGCCACTTGAGGCCCCTGGGACTCTGCTTTCTGACTGCACCCCGTCCCTGCCGAGGCTCCCTCTCATGGGCTCCTCTCCCCATAGGTGTTCATCGAGGACGTCAGCAAGGAGTTTGTGGAGGAGTTCGTCTGGCCCGCCATCCAGTCCAGCGCGCTGTATGAGGACCGCTACCTCCTGGGTACCTCTCTCGCCAGGCCCTGCATTGCCCGCAAACAGGTGGAGATCGCCCAGCAGGAGGGAGCCAAGTACGTGTCACACGGCGCCACAGGAAAGGTGAGACCAGGATGGACGGCTGGGGATGGAGAAGGAGGCAGGGGGCCTGCGAGGGGCACACAGGCAGCCAGGCAATGGACGGTCCTCAAGCACTTGTAGGTTCTCCCCCAGCACAGTCAGGTATGCAGAGGACAGACTGGCCCGTCCAGTCTGAATAAGAGGAATGTTTTTAGTAGCGAGTTAGGGACGGCTCTGCCCTGTACCCCGAGTGTGTGAGTCCCGTGTGCCTGTTCCACATGCGGTTTGAGCAATGTCACCCCGTTTTGCAAACTTGCTGCTGAGGCTCAGGGACCAAGGTCACTGTGGGAGTCTCCGTTTAATGCAGTAGGCAGGGTCAGAGACCACGAGGTAGCAAAGGGCTTGAATCCCAGCTGTGTGGCCTTGGGCGAGGCCCTTGCCCTTCCTGAGCCTCACCTTCTTCACTTGCAAAATGCGGATGAGGCCTTGTCTTAGTTTCCCGGGGCAACAGCACCACAGACTGGGCGGCATAAACACCAGGAACGGATCCTCTCACGGGTCTGGAGGTTTCGGAAGTCCAAAATCAAGGTGTTGGCTGCCATGCTCCCCCTGAAGGTGCTAGGGAAGGGCCACTTCCGGGCTCTCCCCTGGCTTCGGGTAGCTCAGGTGTCCTTGGCTTGTGGGTGCATCACTCCAGGCCTACATCTTCACGTGGCTGTCTCCTCGGGGCATCTTCACATTGCCTGCCCTCTGCACGTGTCTGGTTCTGTGTCCAAATTTCTCCTTTTCATCAGGACACCGGTCATACTGGATTAGGGCCTGCCCTAATGACCTCATCTTAACTTGATTACTTCCATAAAGGCTCAATCTCCAAATAAGGTCACATTCTGAAGTATTGGGGGGGGGGCGGTTAGAGCTTCAACTTATCTTTTGTGGGAGACACAGTTCAACCGATAACACACCCGTACTTCTGGCCCTTGTGTGCAGGAGTGCAGACTGAAGGACAACCCTGGGGATAGAAGGCAGGAAAGCCCTCAGCCCCTGTCCTGCAGGGGGCAGGGCTCAAGAAACAAGATTCCTAAAGATGTAGGTGACTGTAGGCAGTGTTACTCTGGAGTCGTGAGCTCGCAGTTAGCGGACACGCCACCAACAGCTTGCTCCAGGTTGTGGGGCAGGGGGCCTGCCTCTCAGCACGCATGTCCTGACCTGACCCAGGCCCGCCGCCCACAAGGCTGGTCGAGGCAGTCGGGAGTGGGGGAGCAGGCCCTGGCTCAGTGTGATGTAGGGACGCTCACAGCTCAGACTGTGACAGAGGAGGTGTGATTTGGGGGTGGCCTTGCAAACAGTCGCCCCACCAGGCGGTAGTGGTGTCTTTGGAAGCTCACTCATTTGCTTGGCGCTCGGTCAGCCAGCTTGTACTGGCGTCTGTACAGCGCTGAGTGTGTGCTGGACACCGGAACAGTGTTGAACTTCGCGGGCCCTTTTTCCTGCCCTCAGGGGGCCTGTGTCCTAGCGAGGGAGAGAATGGATGCAGGAGAGGGTGGCAGTAGGGTCAGTGCCAGGGGAGCCAAGGGGAGCCGAGGGGGCAGCAGGCAGGGGCCGAGGGAAGGCTGTCGTGCAGAGCACGGCCCTGAGGGAGGAGGAATGGGTACAGGAAGAGAGTGCCAGGCGGAGGGAACAGCCTGAGGAAAAGCCTGGAGACAAGGGTCCTGAACACGTGGTGGGAGCTGTAGCCTTGGGAGAAGCAGCAGGGCCAGGGCTGGGCCGGGGCCACGCTGCGGGGTTTGGCTTCAAACCCCCAGGTTGGACAGGGGTGGCCAGTGGCCCTCCCCCACCCCCATGGTATGTAGGGGATCGTTCTGGACTGAAACTATGGGCTCCTGTAAAAGAAGCGGACTGGTGAGCGTGGCCCTAGTTTTCACTAACACCCTAGTCATGAGCACATTTTGAGCGGGGTGGTGGGAATCATAGGCGGAGCAGTGGGTGGACCGGGCCGTTTGGGCAGAGACCTGCATACCGCCTTCCACTCAGGCGGTAGGAGAGAGTACAGAGGAACCCAGAGGTTCAGGACTTGGGACTTTGGGGCCCGTACAGCTGGGTTCAGATCCTGGCTCCCCTGCTTTCACACTTTGTGACTTCACCCCATGAGTCTCAGTTTCCTTATCTATAAAATGGGAATAAAATAGAACCCGCTCATGGGGCAGTTGGGAGCTGTGAGTAGGAAGTAGGATCGTGCCAATAAAGAGCTCAGCATAGACCTGGCACATCGTAAGCACTCAATGAGAGGGAAGTGCCCTGCTCGCACAATCGTCAGACCTGTGCTGGGGCTTTGAGAACAAACATCAGTGCAGAATGAACCTCTGAGACATCTCACCTGTCTGTGATGAAATCAGCCGGGCAGTGAGCTCCCTGTTCCAGGAGGTATTCAAGCTGAGGCCAGGAAGTGAGGATTATGGAAGGGCTCCTGCCTGGAGAAGTTCCCCCCAGAAGTACCATCAGGACTGAGGAGGGGTGGCTTTCAGGGCTAGTGGAGTGAATGTGTGTGTGGTGGGTCTGCCCCTGGCCTGGGAGGCTCTTGGGGTCCAGGGAGAGACCGCCGCCCCCGCCCCATCCCCACCCTGCACTAGACTAGCTCACATGCCTCTGGGAATAGCTGCCAGCGGCTGTGTGCGCTGCTCCGTTTGGCCACAAGAGGGCACCAGAGGTTTGGGTTTTGAGGCCTCCCGAGGCTGACCCTGCAGGGAAGCGGCTGGAGGAGGCCCTGGCCACCCAGGGTCCCGTTTCCCACTCTGGTTCTGCGGGGCTTCGGTTCTGAGAAGAACACCCTCTGCGGCAGTTCCGTAGCCTCTTGAGATTCGCGGACGTCCCTGAAGTTCATGCTCAGTGTCCGCAAGAGGGATATTCCGACTTGAAACAGCATTGGGTGGCCTCCAAGACCAGCAGCGGGAAGGCCACAGGGGATGGTGGGGCCCGGTGCCCCTCACCCCGAAATCTCCCATCTCTTCTGGGGGTCGATGGGCAAGGCGTACTCCTGTGCCTCAGTTTCCCCTTATTTAATAGGACCTGGGGAAGCCCCCGACAGCCTCTGCAGACAGTTTCCTAGAAGACGGGGGTGTGAGTGAGGAGAAACTGGAGGGCCTGGACTAGGGTCCAGAGGGATGCCAGGCTCGAGGCAGGGGGTGGTGGGGAGGGAGGGGCCAGCTACCTGCAGGGGCCGGTGGTCTGCTTGGCTCGGGGGGAGGGGGCTGGGGGGGGCGCATCAGTGACTTTACACGTCAGGAGATGGGTGTCCAGAGTGAGTGAGTGTGGCCTGCAGGAGGCTGGCACCCAGAGGCAGATCTGGGTAGGACACTTGGCCAAACTTTCTGCAAGGGGTTCGCAGTGAAGTGAAAGAGCTGGGTGTAAGCAGACTGCAGGGGGGCTTTCCCAGATGGGGAGATTCTAGCAGGGACCGTCCTGAGCCCCCGGCCTCTCCCAGCTTCTGGCTCCCGAGTCGGGCGATGGAGAGACCCAGGGCCTCCGGGCCCTTGTTCCAGCCCCGCCGATGTCGCCTTCATGCATTGGCTCACTGAACGCCCCACTGAATACCTACCCATCCCTGGCTGTCCTCCACACACTGGGACACCCATACAGGGGACTTGGGAGCCCTGACCCAGCAGGGGGTGACGGTGATGCTGAGACAGGAGGAAGGGCATCCCAGGCCGCAGGAACAGCTTGTGCAAAGGCCTGGAGGCCAGAGGCAGCTTCTCACCCAGGGCCCAGCCCAGGCGGCACCTGGTGCAGAGAGAGCGGGGGTCCACCCCTTCACACCCCTCGGGGACCCTGAATCCTCCCCACCAGAGAGCTGCACAGAAGCTGGGATGGCCCTTCGAGGGCCCCCTTCCTCCCCCCAGTTTTGGAAGACGGGCCTGGAAATAGGAGCCTGAGACTCGGGAAGGGGTGTGGCGGCAGGGGTTTTGTAAATGGCGCCATCTGTATGGTGAGGCCGGGAGCAGATGGGAGAGCCCCGTGCAGTCTCCGAGGGCGCGGCACCCGCACTTACACATGTATATCAGCACGTGGACACGCACGGGGTGTGTGGGACCTGCTACACCTCCTCCCTGGCCCCTGGGGAACCTGCCAGGGCCACCCTGGGGCTGGGGCTCCTGGGGTCAGGGAGGGAAGGACTGGACAGGCCTCGGCTCTTGTCTGGGACAGAGTTTGAACTTGGGGAGCCTGTTTGGCTTCTGCGAGGGTCTCTGGCTCGGGAACAGATGGGTGTCCCCATGGCGATCCTGATGGGCAGACCCCAGCCCGGCATGCCCGTCCAAGGAGGCACAGGCTGCCATTGTGCTAGGGGAAACTTGAAGCCCTGGAGAAAAAAAATCGCCAGGATATGCAACACTAGACCATATGCTTTACGAATCTAAAATAAGTCTGCTTTGTATTGTAGACACCATTGCTCC
This sequence comes from Monodon monoceros, assembly GCF_005190385.1. NCBI lineage: Eukaryota > Metazoa > Chordata > Mammalia > Artiodactyla > Monodontidae > Monodon > Monodon monoceros. The sequence continues at coordinate 107,610,129 of NW_021703782.1, forward strand.
AGGAACTGTGCTGGTTACTGGCCCTTGGGCAAGTCTTACAGCCTGTGCCTCGGTTTCCCCATCCGTGAGATGGGGATAATAATAGAACCCACCTCAGGGGCTGCCGTAAGGGTTCAATGAGTTATGCGTGGAGCTCAGACCCGTTACCTGACTGTGAGCTATTAGGATGGGAGTGGTGCCTGCTGGCTGTGTGTCCCTGGGCAAGTGACTCCACCTCTCTGAGCCTGAATTGACTCATCTGTAAAACAGGGTTAAAAATCCCGCTGGTGCCAGGTGGCTCTCCCGTGTGGCAGCCAGGGCATGGTAGGCGCTCACTGAAGGGATGGGATGGAGGGTGAGTGGGGTGGCTGGTCCCGCACAGCCTGTGGCCCCGGGAGATGCCAAGAGAGGAGCGGCCTTGGCCCCTTAGCCCCTGGCTCCGAGCAGAGGGGCTGAAACCTGTATTTCCGCGTCGCCTGACAAGGCTCTGGAAAATAACATGTTATTCCCGCCGCTGTCTCGCTGCGCCCGTGCAGTTTTCACAGTAGGCGAGAGGTCCCTCTGATATTTCCACAGTGCTTAAGCCTCCCTCCAGGCTGCCGAGCTGATGGGAAGCGGGCGGGCGGCTGGCAGCCATCGTCTCTGAGGACAAGACGCAGGCACAGGGAGGCAGGGCCGCCTGCCCAAGGCTGGTGGGGGCCGTGGGGGCCCAGTGCCCGGGCTTGGGCCAGGCTCTGTGCCCTTGGACTTGTCCCTTCCACCTCTGGGCCTGTTTCCCTCTCTGTGCAGAGGAGCCCTTGGTGGTCACCTGGATCTACCCCTCCCCCAGCCAGCCACTGTGTAGACAGGGAAACTGAGGCTCCCAGAGGAGACAGGACTCCCGGTTTTCTGGACAAAGCACCGTGGAACCGTGGGAGTGGGGCAGGTGGGGCCAGGCAGGTGGGAGGCCCTCGGGAAGAGGCTGACGTGTGGGCAGCTCGGGGGCTGCCTGGAGTCTCGGCGGGGCCAGGCCTCCAGCCCTGCATGTGTGTGCACCCCCTGAAGTGCAGACACACGTGATGACCCGTGTGCACGCCCCCTCACACACCAGTGCACACAAGGTCACGACCATCACAGCTCAGCACACAACGGGCACGTGGGCATCTTGCGGACACATAGACACACGTCCTGCACACTTGAGTGCCCGCACAGCTCAGCTCTGTACTCGGGGAGCCCTAGGTTCAAGTCCAGAGCAGAAAGCCCTCTCCAGGAAAGCCCAGTCTTCATCTTTCAAACAGGCTCGTAGGACCCACCTCAGAAGGTTGTGAGGTTGGAGGTGAGCACATGCGGAGAAGGGAGCCACCCAGGGGGTCCGCCCTGAGTGGCTCTCGGGTGCATCGTTGAAGGTCATGCGGCATTGCCCCTGCCCCCGGCCCCGCCCTCCGCAACTGGTCCCTGTTCTGTGGCTCCTGACCGTCCCGTTCCACGTTTCAGGGGAACGACCAGATCCGGTTTGAGCTCACCTGCTACTCACTGGCCCCCCAGATTAAGGTAAGATGTTGCTCCTCCCCCTAGAGGGTGGGCGCTGGGGGCTGAGGCCCCTGGGGGTGTGGGGCGCGGGTTTCTGGGAGGTTCTCCAGACAGGGACCTCGTGGTGTGTGGCGCCCTTCTTTCCCATGGAGAGCTCCCTTCACTCACGCCAACGGCAGGGGGACAACACTCTGTCCCTGACCATTTGTCCTTCCCGAGACACTGCCCAGGTGCCTGGGCGGGTCAGGCACTGGAGGGAAAGATGAGGCTGCCCGTCGCCAGGTCCTCGCAAAGCCGGGTCTGGCTTCCCGGGTGCAGATTGGAACCGTTCTGAGACACGATTGGCCAATATCTGGACCGATCACAGCCCTCTCAGCCCCAGTGGGGGCCACCCAGCTAAGGCCCTCCCCCTCCCGGCTGCCTGAGCCGTGACCCCCGGGGTCTTGGATTCTCTCCTGGGATGGGAGTCAGTAGGATCAGGCCCCTGTGCATCCAGGGCGCGAGGCCGAGCCATGGAAACACACTAAGTGCCACAAAAACAAGGCCCAAGGGTGACCGCGGTTTTTCTAGTGGCCACGTAAAAAAAAAAACAAGGTCAAAAGCAACAGGTGATGTCATTTTACTATGGTTTACTGGACCCTATGTACCCAAAGTGGTACCATTCAGCATGTCATCGATGTAAAAAAATTACTGAGATGTTTTACGTTCCTTTGGTACTAACCCTTTGAGACCCACTATGTGCTCCACACTTAGCTGGGACCGGCCACGATTCGGGCCTTGGTGGCCACACGTGGCGCCCGGGTGCCATCCTGGATGGCACAGGCAGGCGTGGGTCCAGCTCCTTTGCGCCCACTTCGGGCGAAAGCTACAGAAAACGTGCCCCTCCCAAGCCCACAAGGGTCCCTAAGGGGCTTCATTTTTTTTCTTTTAAGTGGAACATCTTTCTCTGTCCCTTTAACCAGCCAGCAGCTGCCTGAGGGGTGAGAGTGGCCTGGAGGTGAGCGGTCATGAGCTCTAATGATCTGTTTTGACCCCAAACACCAGGCGGCAGAGAAGCCCCCCGGAAGGTAGCTGCCTGTTGATGCTGTAGGCGGGTGGGCGTGAGGCCCTTCCCCGACCCCCATTCTCTGTTCCCACAGCAGCTTGGGGGGCCAGGGTGTCCGGTTTCTGGGTCTCTGTCTGCAGAGGCCAAGGCCATTGGTGGGATGGGGCTGGGGACAGGGCCCCAGGCTGGTCTCCGGGAGCTAGGATGAGGCCAGAGGGAGCTCTGCGCCCAGGCGCTGCTCACTCCAGGCCTGGGGGACCCCACTCCCACCAGTCCCATCAGCTTCCCAGCCCGGAAATCACACCGGCTTCTCCGTCTAGATGACACCTCCACCCCAATTAGGCTGCTGTTGGCAGAGGCAGGGGCCTGGCTGGCTCCACGGCTGAGTGGGAGCTTTTGTTGGGGACTTGTCCCCGACCCCCCAGGCTGGTGGGATGAATTCGGTCCAGCTCCCCTCCTTTCCCCAGCCAGAGCAGCCCTGGGGGAGGGGGAAGGGAGGGGAGTAAGAGGGGTGGGCCAGGGGACGTTGCAGGTCGCATGGGCCTCGCTGCCCTGCAGCAGGGCCAGGCGGTACAGCTGCAGCAACGTGAACCCCTTCTTAGTCACCAGGGGTGCGGGCTCCTGGCCCTCTGAACAGGGGTGCCATCAGGAAACTTGAGGCCTATCTAGTTCAAACCCTCAAGTCTCAGTTGGAGAAACTGAAGCCCAGAGGGGCAGGGACCCGCCTGGGGACGCACGGCCATTCTGCCACAGAGCTCGGGCCTCTCCAAAGCCACCCTCTAGGACGGCAGGGCGTGTCATTCCCCTGCCCAACGGGGCCCCCTGCCCACACCCCGTGGGGTACATAGAGCCCCCACCCAGGTGCCCAGTGGAGCCTCAGGCCCCTTACCAGAGCGGCCAGCTCTGCAGCTTAAAGCCAGGAGAGGCTGCCCGGGCCTGACTCCTTGCCCCATGTCCAGGTCATCGCTCCTTGGAGGATGCCCGAGTTCTACAACCGGTTCCAGGGCCGCAACGATCTGATGGAGTACGCGAAGGTATGGCCAGACCCCACCATCACCCCGGCCCTGGCCCAGTGCCCTCCAGGCACAGCCCTCCAAGGGGGTTGTCTGGGCCAGAGGCACGGGGCTGGCACTGATACCCACGCCTGGAGACTGAACCTCTGCCCTGGCTGCTACCCTCCGCCCCGTTACACCTGTTCCCTGGGCCGGCTCCACTGAGGTGTGGTCACTGCCAGGGGCATCTCCCAAGGGAGCCCCCAGTCCGCCGAGCAGGAGGGCGACGGGCCCCCTCTGCTTCCTCTTCCAACTGCCACCTCTGCGGTGTGTGTCACTCAGGGGGTGGGCAGATGGGGGGTGTGGGCCCGGCTGTTGTGTGCCCCTCCGTTACCTAATTGTCCCCAGTGCTTTCCCAGGGACAGGTAGGCGCTCCGAGGGGCAGAGGCAGACAAAGACTTTTGTCGCACCAGCCCTTTTGAAGTACAAGTTGCAGTAAAACATATTAGAAGTTTTGCATCAAGATCCTTAGCTACTCCCCAGGGTACCTTTCTTTTTAGCGACTCGATGGCAGCCCTTGACAAACAGCCTCAATCAGTCAGACAGGGGAAAGCAACCCCGTGCACACACCAGAAAATTGCTCGGGGTTTTAAACAGCAGTCACCAGGGCTGGCTGTGAGCTCCTGCCGCGGCCAAGGGGCCGCGTGGTTGGGGACGCGGCGGGGACGCAGCCCTGCCCCTACCGCCAGCATCCCATTAAGACCTGGAGAGCTCGGAGGAAAGATCTCCTCTACCATCTGTTGTTTTATTATTAAAAGGGGAGTTTACAAGAGCAAGCCCATATGTTGCCAAACAAATTTTCAAATAGCAGAGCTATTAAGAGAACAAGGTTACAGGCTTTTTTCCCCTCCTTGGTCTCCTGGATGATACAGAACACGAAGCACGTTTTATCTTTAAGAGCAGTGAATTGAGACCCCCGCCCATCTATATTCTTAGGCCTGCAGTTGTGGTTCAAGAGAGGCCTGACCCATACGCTGCCCTTCATTTCCGTAGCTCCCAAACAAAAGCGGCCCCTGGTTCTTCCAGAAAAGATGAATTTCAGCAGTATTGTTGTCCCTCCTTCCCAGATTTTGGGGAGAAGCCCCTTGGCTCAGCTACTGTCTCAAATAACCTTTTAAACAGGAAAGTTTGCCCCGGAGAGATGAGTCTGTGTCTCTGGCCACCGACCCTCCCTTGGAGGCTGGGATCAGAATTGAGCTCTCGGCAATCTGACCACATTCCAGGACGGGAGGCAGTGTCCCTGCACCCGGGGAGTGACCAGAATGACAGAGCAGCAAGCAGACTCTGTCCAAAATTCAGAGCCAGGCAGCTGCTTCAGCTGAGACGAAAATCAATGGGGCTTTGAAAAGCCCTGCTTTCAAGATTCCTAAGTCGCCAAGGCCACAAGGTGCTGTTAGGAGACTCGTCGAAAACATGCATTAGCAACACTTTCCACCTCCCCGCAAATCCATCGTCCAAGGGAAAAACACTCAGAATCACCCCATCCTTATCACTGTCACCATAATTCTTTTAGAGCCAGTGTGCAAGGTCGGGGGCTGGAAAGCAGGGCAGTCTCCTGTGCACATGCTGAAGATGGTTTTGTTTTCTGTTCTCAATGGCATCTAGAATTTTCAGTGTGTGTGTGTGCTGGCGGGGAGCTCAGGATGGAGAGGGGAGGGGAAACAAATCTCTTTGGTTGAGGGACTATGTCTGGCATTTGTATATATCTCACTGCTAAGGAAGGGCTGCCCATCCCGTTCCTCCCTCCTCCGCCCCTTACCTCCTGTTCGCTCGGATGGAGCCCCAGTGGGAAAGAGGAAAGGCAAGAGTGTTTCCAAACCACCCCTCAGAAGAAAGGCTCCAGGGAACCCGCCTGCTGGTTTTCTCAGCCCCCAGCCCGGGGAGTCCTCTCTGAGGGGATTTCAGCCCATCTGGCACAGGGTCCTGGTCCCCACACCTGGCCACTCTACCTGGAGACGGCACAGGGCAAGCGTGTGGATTTGACTCTGGGCAGCTTCATGGGGCACAAGGAGCCCTCTGACGTTGACGAGCCTCTAAGTGAGGTGTTCCGTTTGCCCATCTGGTTTACATTGAAGAGTACGCAAATTTTAGAGTGGGTGTGGGCTGTTTCTTTTAAAAGGAGCCTCTGGGTAAAGCTTGACAAAAATCAAGAGGGGATAACCTAATTTGTTTTGAAATTTTAAGGTTCTGTTGAAGGAAACAGTGGCTCCCTGGAGGAAGCCTCTAGAATCTTAGTCGTGGGCATGAGCTGAGCCTGGGCAGAGCCCCATTAAGAGAGACGGGGCGATGCTGGTGGAGGCTGTGGGACCCTGGGATGGCCAGGTTGGGGGACCCACCCAGGGGGCGAGGTGCTGAAAGGGGGCCTGGGAGGCGGAGCGGACGATCTCGCTGACTTAAAGGGGGCCCGGCTGGGCCACTCAGCTTTTGTGCCCGGTAAGCCCAGGAGAGGAAGGCAGGATGGAATGCACGTGCTGGATCCAACCAGGTGTCAGCCAGGGCAGCACGGGGCAGCTCAGGAAGCCAGCCGCATCTTTAATCCAAAAGACCTTCCAGGTGTCACCAACAGCCTTTCAGGCCCAGGGTCTCCGGAGGGATAACTTTTCTCCTTGGACCAAGGCATGGATCATCTGGGAAGCAAAACGTAATCAGAACCAACAGGGAGGATGGGGGCTCTTCCTTCTCAGGGCTGCAGAGTGATGTGTGTGGTGACTGCTGGGCAGTGGAGAGAAGTGGCCCCGGGAAGCGCCCGGCCATGCCCCGTAAACAAGTGTCCTGAGCGAGCAGCTCTCATGGGCGCCTTGGCTGAGATCCATATTGGAAGGTGGGTCCATTCCAGCTCCCGGCTCATAGGGCCACGGTGGGGGTCAGCCGGTGGTGCTGGGAGACCCTCGGCACACTGCCTGGCACACTCTTAAGTGCTTCGGGGGGCACTTGAAGTATAGACTCAGAATCTTCTGGAAGAAACCTCCAAGGCCAGCATCCACTCCACAGCATCTCAGACACAGGGTCTTATAGTTTCTGCCTGGGCATGTCTGCAAATGGGCCCTCACTCCCTCCCTGAGCAGCCTGGGGGAGGGGAAGGAAACCAGGGGTGCGTCCAGGGCCTTGCCTGCATGGGAGCCAGAGGTTGGGGATGTCTCTGACCTTGAAAGAAAACCAAGGCAGCTGGGCCTGACCCTTGTGTCTACTTCAAGCTGCCTCACGCCAATGCGGTGTTGCCTCTTACCTGCAGCGACATGGAATTCCCGTCCCAGTCACCCCCAAGAACCCGTGGAGCATGGACGAGAATCTGATGCACATCAGGTAAGGCGTCGCCCACCTGTCCACTGCTCTGCTTAGCGTCAGTGGGCGCCTGTCTGCGTCGGGCCGGGATGTAGTGGTGGCCCACACGACACGTGGTCCCTGCCCTTATGGAGCCCGGGGGCCTCGAGGAGGACAGGCCACGTCATTCCCAGCTCTCGCTGCAGTTCTGCTGAGAGGGCACCTGGCCTCGGCTGGGGTGTCAGGGAGGGCTTCTCTGAGCAAGTGGCATTTGAGGTTAGAACCTTAAGGATGAGGAGGGACCGGCCGGGGCTCCGGGAAGGGCATCGAAAGCAGAGGGAACAGCATCTGGGAACAGCCCTCTGAGAAGGCCCCCTGAAGACTGAGGGAAGTGTCCCAGGCCCTTGCTTGTAGCCTGCAGCTCCCACGGCCACCTGCGGTGGGTCCAGAAAGTTCCAGGCGGGCTTGGCAGCATTTGCTTTGGCAGAGATAAAGGGACAGACCGGACTTACGTTGGGGGTAGGGGTGTCAAGGCTGTGTCCCTCTGCCCCCCTCCACTGACCCCCATCTTTCTTCTCCCCTACAGCTACGAGGCTGGAATCCTGGAGAACCCCAAGGTAATTCCCTATTTCCCCAAGCCGGCTGTCTAGCGGTGGCTGCTCCGTGCCGACACTGTCTGGTGTGTTTGTAGCCTAATTTGAAATTTCACGGGGGGCCGGGCGTGGGGCCGGGGCCGAGTCCGGCCTGTGTTCCCCGACCCTCCCCACCGGGCGCCCCGCCGCCTGGCCACTCCACACTGCGTTTTGAGATCCGCCTCCTTCTCTGGTGCTCTTTTTCTAATTGCTGTCGGGATGAAGAGGAGAAGGAAATATTTCAGGGCAGCATAGAACCAGAGTGTGGTTGTGAGACAATAAAGAAGCAATTAGGCAGATGAGACACTTGTGGGAGGGCCCAGCCTGTGCCCTCTCAGGCCGCTGCTGCCATCGGGGGAGGTGGCACAGATCAGAGCCTCAGGACCCATTCGTCTGGGCCTGTGCCTGCCTGCGTCAGGCCGCCCTGATGCCCCTGTCCCCAGCCTCCCAGGCTGGGCCTCGGCCGTGTTTGAAGTTTAGGATTTCTCTCCCTGGGGGGTTTTCCTTTGTATCTCCCCCCCCACCCGCCGTGGGAGATGGAGGAGATCGACCCTGGGAAGAGAAAAGTCTCTTTGTCCCTGAAGGACTGTGTCTCCATTGCCCGGCTCAGCCCCCTACACCACCATCACCCCCCCCACCCCCCACCCCCGGCGGGCGGCTGCTTTGGGGGTGGGGTGCTTGTCTGATGTTAGGGGAGAAGTGTGCTGGGAGGCCGGGCCTGGGGGGTCCGGGAAGACCAGCTGGAGTGGAGGAGGCTGGGTGCTTTGGGGGAGGTGGGGTGAGCTGGAGCCCTGCCTGGCCCCGGGTGGCTCCCCACAGGCACCAGGCCTCTTGGTCGGAGTTGGCAATAACATAACGCATACCAGTGACCGTTTCTGGAGCCCGGCCTGGCATTCGCATTTTCCCGGCTCACTTTCCTCCACTGCTGCCTCTGAGCCTCCTGGTTTCGTGGCTGAGGAAACTTGAGGCCCAGGGAAGTGACTCGCCCCGGGGCACCAGCTGCTCAGCAAGGGAGCAGGCCTGGTGGCCATGTCGCCGCATCGCAGGAGTGGCCCTCCGGCCTCTGTGGTTCCCCAGCGACCCGCACCTCCCTTCCGCACCCAGCTCAGCACAGCCGCGTCACTCAGGAGAGCCTGCGCCTTCGTCCCCTGGGGGCTGCCTACTGGCCCCGGGCTTTTCCAGTTCATGCTCTGCCGACCCCAGGGCACTCTGGCCAGCCACCCCTAATTAGGCAGTCAGCCAGTGCCGTGGGGGGGGGGGGCGGAGGGGGCTGAGCGCGGCAGGCAGCCGGCTTGCAGGTGGGTGTCCCCCAGGCTCCAGGCCCGCTGGGCAACCATCCTACCGCTTCTGTAGCGGCCTGTGGCGCTCTCACCTCAGGACTGGGGGAGCAGAGCCAAGGCCAGAGGGGAAATCGCCTCTCAGGCAGTGCCGGGCAGTGCAGGTCCCCTCCCCTCATTAGAAATGAGGGTAGTGGATGGGTAAGTAAGTGATAAAGAGTGCATTTTTCAGGATTCTACCACCCAGTCAAGGTGGGAAAGTTAGTGCTTGGCTCCCAGAGATCTGAAACCTGGGTCTGAATCCTGACTCTGCTTCTATTGCTGTGCAACCTTGGGCAAGTTACCCAACCTCTCTGAACCTCTGACTCTTTATGCAAACACTGGTAAATCACAACACCTCTCTCCTGGGGCATCGAAAGCACTTGGCCTGTTCCTAGCACAGGGCAAGGCCTCAATCATGGAGCCAGGGGTCCTGCCCTCCCTCCTCAAGCCGGCTAAGATTATCTGGGGAGGAAGGAGCCAAGGTTCCCTCAGGACCCCTCTCATCAGGCAGGAAAGGCTGGGATGCGTGTGAGTCGAGGGGGAGAAAACATTCCCGCTGAGAAGTGTAGGGCCAGGCAGAGGGACCCAGGGTCTGGCCACTGTGGCCCTGCTTTCCCAGGCAGCTCCGCTGCAGGGTGCGGGCCAGGGGAGCCTGTTGTCCTCCCATTGCCACCAACAGATCCCAGGAATGAGGGGGAAGCCGCTAGGGGCCCGGGGGCACTACTCTCCACGGTGGAGGAACGCTGTACCCCGGGCAGCCCCGGGCCCCTCGTTAGGTGCTGGGGAGACAGAGCTTCAGGGAACCGGTGCCCCCTCCCCCTCTCCAGAAAAAGCCCGAGACCTGCTGAGGGGAGGGTTTGAAGGCAGATGGCGGAGCCATTTTCTGCCTCCATGAGGGCTGATTGAAGGGCAATGAGGCAGCTAATGCGAAGAAAGATAGAAATTTACTTGCTTTAACTTCATACAGCCCACAGTGAAAGAGCGCATTCAGTTGCCGGCCCGCCGTATCTGGTGGATGAATAAACCATTTGCAGCATCGATCATGCTTGTACATCATGGTTTAGTTCATGGGCCATTTGCTTTCAATTTCTCCTTCTCAGCCCTGTTTCATGCTTTCTTTCGCCCTCTCCCCATCCCCCCTCCCACTCTCTCTCTCTCTCTCTCTCTTTTTTTTCTTCACTCTCTTCCCTCCCCCAACACAGCCCCCCAAGATGACATTGGAAGTGAGCCCTCCCGCTGGGATGGATAAATAGATGTTATGGATACTCAGCAACAAACTATTTGTCATTTGAACTGGGCTTTTAGGAGGGAGAGTAAAAAGGAGGCAGGCGTGAGCCACCTTGGAATGCAAAGCAAATGTCTCTTTATTTCTATTTAGTTATTTTATTTAATCGGTGCTGTCAGGGTGTCAGAAGCCTCCTACTTCCCACTGCAGAGAGCTGGGATGCTGGTCCCTCGAGGGCTTCCCACCTCCTCTCTGCTTCCAATGCAGACATTCTCATCCTGTTTGTGGCTCCGTTAAGTGCTTGGGAACTGATGGGCCGGCAGGCGCAGAACAGGTGGAGGTGGGAGGGAGGCGGCCTCAGGTGGAGGCGCCCGGGCTCTCAGCGCTGGTACCTGCTTTGAGTTCAGGCTGGGCTGGACAGCCGGTGAGGAGCCCCGGGCAGGTGGGAAAGGAGCTCTGGAGTCCTGTTGGTCACCCGGAGGTCCCAAGCCCTGTTTCACTTTGCCTTATGGCCAAGGATGGCCCTCGGGCCTGTCTGTTCCCAACGAATGTGGAGGTCGGCAGGACCCAGTAGGGCCTGGGGAGCCGGGCATTTCTCTGAAACCAGCCTGATGCCCGAGCTGTCTCTGGCCACATCCCTGGTGCTGTTTCTTGGCAGAGCGGCTGGGAAACAGCATGGGGTGATGGAAAGAGCACAGGATAGGGATTCTAGGGTCCTCGGGGCTGAGTCCCCTGCCGATGGGGTGGGGTGGTATGATTTGGACAAGCGGCTTCTTTGGCTTTAGTTTTCCAACTGGTCCATGGAGGCATCAGGCTGGAGGTCCTTAAGGACCCTCCTCCTCCTTGGGTCTGTCTTGGAGGTCCGTTCTGGGTTCTTGTTCCTGCCCCACAAATGGAAACAGATGAAGGGATGCAGCTGGCCTCAAGCCACACAGCCCTTTGGAGGTGTGAGGGCTTCATCACCAGCCCCATCTGAGCTCAGAAGTAAAGCTAGAAGGATCACCTGTCCCTGTTCGCCCAGGACTGGGGGGTTTCTCAGGGTATGGGAACCGGGATGGTTGGTCACACCCTGACATAGAACCAGCAAGCAAAGTGACCACAGATGAGGGATCTGAGGAACTCCTGGCGGCCCCACCTCTCCTGGAGCAGCTCTTCTCGGAGGGTGGCATCACCAGGAGGCTGTTCCAGCAGTCCTGTCGCCTGCAGGGCAGGTTACAGCTTGCACCAGGCCCTCTCTGGCATCTTCTTGGGTGATTTTCATGTCCAGTAAAAAAAATATAAAAATTGTCTATACATTTAAATTGTAAGGCAGTCAAAGGCAGGTATCATTTCCCCCCATTTTACAGATGAGAAAACCAAGGCTCGAACTGGTGAAGCAACTTGCCCAAGACCCCCATAGCCTGAGGTCTCGACTCCTGGCCTTTGGGGATATTTTCCACCACTCTGAAATCCAACACATCATTGTTGAGGGCCTCGTGGGCTTCCTGCCCTGGGCCATGTGGCCCCCACCTCCACACAGCATACAGGGTTGCACCTACAGTCCCCCTCCGCCTCTAGTTCTTCCTCCATAGGTGGGGTAACAGTACTTGACCTTCTTACCAAATGGGGCTGCAGAGAACAAGCTGCAGTTGCAAAGTGGCATGGGAATGTTTGCAGGGTTTTGAAAGGCAAGATTTAAGGGACTGCACTTCCCAGGATGTCCGCAGGTGGATAACAGTGCTGGGCCCTGGCATGCCCCCTGGGACGGACTTGAGCAGTCAGGCCCAAAGGGCCCCGGCCCCCACCGTGGCAAGTGTCCAAGCCACAGCCTGGGGGCGGGGGTGGGGGGTGGGGGGCCGGTCAGGACCTCGGGAGTGGGAGGCAGGAGGGACTTGGAGAGTTCCAGGCAGCCAGCGGCCCCTCCGCTGCTGCATCAAGACGAGGGAGAGGCCCATTTTCCAACACGCCCAAGAAAAAAATATACATAAAGGTTGATGTGTTTTCAAATGGATTTTTGCTTTGCTCTTCTCTTTTCTCCCTGTGAGTATTAACCTCGGGGACCCCGGGGACGGCTCTGCTCGCCAGAGCACCTGCTGGGGTCATGCGCAGTCATTAGCTTTGCGGTCACTGCAGAATAAACCCCAATTCCCTGTGCCGGGGAGAGCGTGTGCGCCTGAGCCGCTCCCGGGAAGCCCGCCTAGCGCCTCGCTCACCCAAAGTCACGCTTTTCCTGCCTGACTGGCTCCTCCTGCTATATTCTACCTCCAGCTGCGGGGGCGTCAAAGAAAAAGATGAGATCAAGTTGAGGGGAAAAATTGTCTGATTTCGTGAGCCCTTTGTTTCCCAGGCCCCTGGCAAGTGGGGCTGGCTCCGGGTGGGGGGCTGGGAGGCCTGCCGGACCGGCCAGCCGATGGCAGGTGCCAGCAGCGCCCTGGCTCTGGAGAGGGGCGCAGGAGGCTGCAGGCAGGGTGTCCAGGGGCCGGCATGGCACGGTTTGGCTCTGGCACACCGCCCTCCAACCTCTTTCTGTCTTTTGTCAGAACCAAGCGCCTCCAGGCCTCTACACAAAGACCCAGGACCCGGCCAAAGCCCCCAATAGCCCAGACATCCTTGAGATCGAGTTCAAGAAAGGTAGGTGCCCGCCTGTCGGGACTCCAAGGCGTGGACTCTTGGGGCCCTGGCTCTTTTCCCCTCTTTGCCCGGGAGCCTGGGCACGAGTCCTCTGCATCCCTCCTGTGTTCCTGGAAGCCAGGGTCCAGGCTGGGGCTTCAAATGTTCCCCGCTGCCCCCTCCCCGGATGGCGTGATCTGTGGAAGCCTCCAGGCTTGGGAAGAAGCACCCTCTGCTGGTGTCCATCAGTTCGTGGGCACCAGGTCTGGAGGGAGCATTCTAGCCCCTGAGCAACCACTTGCCGACTGCTTTGGCCCTTTGGGGAAGTCACTCCACTTTCCTGGCCTCAGTTTCCTCATCTGTAAACTGGGGATAAAAGAGTATCCACTGCCTCGTGTTTTCATGGTATAGAATAAGATCTGGACGAGGTGTATCCAGCGCAGGGCCCTGCACCACAGAGGTGCTCAGCCGGTTATGAGTCTTACAGAGCCAGCCTCGGGGGCCCCCCTGACCCCATAGCTAGTCCTGAGTTAGCTGCTTGATGCGTCTCCCTACCCCCCATCCTGGGTTCAAAGCTTCTGCCACTCTTGCTTGTGTCCTGATCTCCTCATCTTGTCTGCTACCATCAAGAAGTGTTTGCTGGCCTGAACTGAGTGCCCAGCCTTGAGCCTGGCACCAGGGACAACCCCCTTGCCCTGAAAGATGGAGGGAAAGAAAGGCATGCTGGGTAATGGAAGGAGCAGGACCAGGTTCAAGGTGAGGGCTCAGAGTGTCCAAGGAGAGGACTTTTCCAGGAGGCTGCAGAAATCGGAGAGGCAGAGACGGAGGAACCAAGAGGGGGCGTGAGGGCATCCCAAGCCCAGGCAGGGAGGCTGGCCCTTCTGTGCACAAGGCAGCTGCAGGGAGGGAGCAGAGGGAGGGGGCTCTGCAGAGAGGCCTTTCCCAAGGCACCTCGGAGACGGAGGATGGGGAGGGGCACGCAGGGGCCCCGGATAGATCCCCTGCTCTCACCTGCCAGTGTGACCTTGACAACCAGCTTCACCTTTCTGGGCCTCAGGCTCACTTGCCTGTAAAATGGGCCACAGAAAGGATGCTCGCAGGTGCCGAGCACGGGGTATGGAGTGAGGCGCTGGGAAAAAAGCTTGTTGGTACTTTAGTAAACGGCCTCCTCCCGGCCTTTCCCAAGAGCCTGACCAAGTCAATGGGCATTTTCATCGCTCCCCCCGCACCCCGCCCCGCCGCTATCAGTTCAAACCCTTGAATTTCATGCCCCCTGGGGACCAAAAGGCCCTTAGTCTAAGGCCCCTAAAGGTAGCTGGAGCACTAAGTCCATCTTAGGCCCACTCTCTCTGCCCCAGGGCTGTGCTGGCGTGGGGCCTCTTTGGGCATCATCTCTGAGAAGACGGTGAGATGAACCCAGGCAGCCCGCCCCACCCCAGGTCCCCCGGAAAACTGGGAGGGCGGTGAGGGTGGGCAGGAGGCAGCATAGGGGTCCTGAACACAGGTTCTAACCCCCTTAGGGCAGCTCCGAGGGCTGAGCCCGAGAAGAAACGTGACCCATTTTAATGATCTAGGGACTGTCTGGAAAAAAAAGAAAAAAGTAGACGGGAGGAACCCTCCTCAGCTACTCCCCATTCACTCTCTAGTTAATTTATTTGAAGTTTTAATCTAATTATTAACTATTTTAAAGGCTAAGAGGCTTTCTCCGGCAGCAGCACCAACAATGTCCGCTCCTCTCTGGGGCAGGCCCCATCCAAGGCCCCGCGAGGGCCATAATAGGACCCGGAGGGAGAGAAAGGGAGAGGGGAGAGGCGGGGGTGGGGGGTGGCGAGAGGGGCTTAAGGTTCATTATCGGGCAGACTTACATTTAATAGCAATTTACAACCAAGTTATAAAACCCCTGGAAATGGGGGTTAAGAATGGTGAGGCTGACAGCCCCTGAGCGAAGCCCCTCCAAGCGGCGCCTGGCTAATAAAGACTCGAAAGCCACTATTGAGGCCTGATTGGCACCCGATGGCCGGCTACATGGTAATGAGCTGGGCAGATGGGTGGGGGATTAGCCGCCAACTTTGAACAGCTTTTCTTTGTCACTGTTACAGCTCTCTTGTTAGTCCTCTAATACATTTATTGCTCATTTCACACCGCTCGAGAAAGTGCCCCTTGCTATTCAAAGTCAACCCCGAACCCACACACTGCCCCCCTCCAGCCACCTCCCCTGACTTGGCCCTTCCCTCCCCGAGCGGCTGCCTCCCTCCTGCCCTCCTGCCACCCCAGACCCAACTTCTCAGAATGCAGACGCCTCCAGCACCTTGCCTGCTGGCGCGGGCATCATTTCACCCCCATCAATCAGATGGCTGTGTGCGGGTCTGGGGTACAGGGTTGGAGCTTGGGGGTCCGCCTGACAGACGTGGCCGGGGGCTGTGTGTGTGTGTGTGTGTGTGTGTGTGTGCGCGCGCGTGCGTGCGTGCGTGTGTGTATATGTGTGTGTGTGTGTGTGTGTGTGTGTGAGCTCAGCCGCACCTCAGCCAGGCGCTCCCCCCGCCCCGTAACTGGTGGGACAGAAGGTACTCCCGGTTACTGCCTCCTAAGACAATGGTGGAGCGTGAAATTCAATTAGTTCAGGGCCTGGTTCCAATTTCACAGCCCCTAAATGCAAAAGGAGCAAAGAGAATGGGAAGGGTGGGGGAGAGGTTTTTATTGCATTTTCCCTTTCATTCTGGGGGGCTTTCTCTCCCCTTCTCTCTCCCCAGCAGGCCTCAACCTGCACAGGGCTTTTCAAGGAGTCATTTGGAGTCCATATCTGTCACATCCATTTAAGGCGTTTCGGGTGGAGGGAAGGGGCGGGGTAGCAGGCACAGGCTCGTCTGCTGAGCTCCAGCCACGGGCCCGCTGCCCTCTCCTCCTGCCCTAGGGGTCCCTGTGAAGGTGACCAACGTCAGGGACGGCACCACCCACAGCACGGCCTTGGAGCTCTTCCTGTACCTGAATGAAGTCGCGTGAGTGCCCGCAGCCCTGCCCGGCCTCCTGGGAAGCCACCATGTTGGGCAAGCACCAGCCCGGACCACTGTGGGGGGGCTGATGGTCCCAGCCTGAGGCTGAGGGGCCAGGGAGGACAGGCCAGTGTCCTGCAGTCAGCCTCGGCACAGCCCCATAGCCATGGGGTCCTCTGGTTCCGTGGGAGAATCCTGGTGGCCCTCAGCCTTGGAAGGTACTGCCCCCTAGGGACGGTCCAGAACTTCCAAGCTCTCTACTGCATCTGAGACCAGGGTAGAAGGAAAGATGAGCAGTGGATAGGGCTGGGTGCCACATGAGGCCCAGGACAGAGATAAAGGAAGTTGCACGTTGAACTTGCTGTGTGTCCTAGGATAGCCCTTCCCTCCTTGGGCCTCAGTTTCCCCATCTGTCCAATGGGTGGTTAGACCAGGGGGCCTGGCTCACATGTCCTCTGAGTCTTGGATCCCGAGATGGTGCCTGACGCCCTGCCTGTGACCCTGAGTGGCCGGTTCTCCCCACAGGGGCAAGCATGGTGTGGGCCGCATCGACATCGTGGAGAACCGCTTCATCGGCATGAAGTCCCGGGGTAAGTCGCTCGCCAGCCTCAGGCGCAGGCCTCGGCTCCCAGCGGCCCCTGACACCCCAGTCACATGTGGGTGTTGCTCCTCCCAGGCTGACTTTGGGCAAGTCCTTTCACCCCGCCAGACTGTTTCCCTCCTGGGAAGTGGGAATGAGGGGCCCTTGGCCACTGATGTCTGAAGGCATCACGAGAAGAGCTGTCCCAGGAGCAGGGAGAGGCTCAGAGGAGAGAGGAGACGGGGGCCAGGCCTGGAGGTCGTGCTCTCCTGTGGCCCTGGGGCGGGTCGGCCAGGCCTAGAGGCAGACCATGCAGGGCTGATTTCGTGGTCATTAAGGCTGTTGACGAGGCCAGCTGGTCTGGTGGGGTGGGAATCCCGCCAGGGGTGGGCGCTGTGAGCCAGCCAGGGCCTGAGGGCCTGTTCAAGGGTCTGGCAGGGCATGGGGGCAGGGCTCTGCCTTGGTGCTGAGTGGCTGCCACCTTGGCTAAGCTGCCCGGCCCATATCCACCTCTGGCTGGGCCTGGAGGGAGGATAGGCTGGTCCCCAAGCAGGGGCTCTGTCTCCTCTTAGTAAGCAGAGCCCCATGGGTCCCTATCGGTCACTCATCGTGTTGTCTGGACCACACCCTCCCCCCATCCATATGAGGGGATCTCCTGTTCCCCAGTGGTAAAGCAACGCCGCGTGCTTCCGGACTTCAAGCTGGAGGGGCAAGCTTTCAGCAGTCAGAGTCCCTGGGTTGGGCACTCGAGTCTTTAAGCACCGGGGGTGGGGTTGAGGCCTCTTGTGTGGGCAGGTGTTTAAACCAGGCCAGGGTATAGCCATGGCCCTATGTCTTTCAGGGTGTTTTTACTAAGATTCTAAAATCCAAAGAGAGCCGATGGCTGGATTTCAGCGGTTAGAAAGGGCACTAGTCGGGAGGCAGGATGCTGGGGCTTTCATGCCAGGTTCGCTGTGTCTTGCTAGATGACCTTGGACTTGTTATCTCTGGGCCTCAGTTTCCCCAGATGTAATGCGGTAGGCATGGGGATGGGAGCTGGGTCATTCTGGCTCTGACCTGTTTGAATTTATCTCAGAAGGGGAGGAAGGGAGGAAAGTGGCTTTCCCTCTTTCGTGTGTTTTTTCCTCTTCGACACAGATATACTCTGTGAGAAACAAGCTAATTGAAACTCTCGGGAAGGCCTTGTGGAGCTGCTCCCTTTTATCCTCACTTACCTTTGTATCTTACCTATATTAACATCTGATTAAATGTTGCTTTGTCTCAGTCTGCCCTTGGGAGCCAGCACAATGCAAACTATACAAGGCAGACCCTGGAGGGACCTTGGGGAACCAGAGACCAGCACCCTCATTTTACAGGCAGGGAAACCAAGGCTCAAAGTCACAGGCACCAGGACCAGGACTGATGTCCAGACACAGAGAGGCATGGAGTTGAGGGCTGAGAGCTTGAACTCTGCTAGATCCGGGTTCTAGCCCATGTGTAATAGCAGGAAGTGGCCCAGGAGAGGAACTTCATAAATGGCAGCAGCCCCACAGGGATGCTGAAATGGCAAAGGCAGCCTATGCCCTCTGGGTACCTTCCGAGTGGCTCAGAGATGTCCACTCTGCGCCTATTGTCACGTCCCTCCCACGCCCAAGGCAGGCATCACTAATTGATTGTGGATGTAGATCAGTGCTGCTGACAATGGAAAGATAAGGGCTGGCCTGAGGTCACTCTGTGAAATGGCACGCAAGTGAACTTGAACGGAAGGAGGTAGTCATAAAGGCGCGAACTGGGCTGATCTGGGAAGACATCCTGAAAGAGGTGGCAGGAGAATAGGCTTCAACTGGTAGAACGTGGAACAGAGTGGAGTGGGAGCCTTCCAGCAGGAGTGGTAGAGAAGGTAGGAGGAGCCCCAAGTGGCCACCTGGGTGGTGGGTTGGGTCTGAGGCTGACTGACCCCCTGGAGACCTTGGGAAGGCACATTGAAGGGCTGGTGTCAGGGGCCAGGCCCTGTTTACCACCCTTGACTCCCCATCTTGGCTCCATCACCGTTGGGAAAGCAACATAGCCTCTCTGAGCCTCAACTTCTTCATCTGTGAAATGGGTTGTGGTGCAGATCAGAGACCTGTTGACCCATAGCAGGAGCTGTGCCTGGATGGTAGACTTCCTACCTTTTCCCCAGAACTGGGGGCGTCATCACCACTGAAGGTGGGAGTCATGAGATTAGCACTCGGTTCCAACTCCCTTGGCTTCTGACCACCCACCTGAGGAAAAGATTCCTGGAGCACAGCCCTCACTCTACCCAGGTACTGTGTGTGTACCTGTGGGGGCCTGTCCCTAAAAGCATAGAATTTAGCCTGAGCGTGGTACAGTCTTTGGGGAAGACAACCAGGGTTCTGAGTCCCAAGAACTTGCTGTGTGACCTTAGGCAAGTTGCTTTCCCTCTCTACGACTCTCACCAACAAAGATGGGCGCACTAGGTGATCTCACCATCTCCCTCTGGAAGTTCTAACTTGCCTATTTTCTGACTTGGGTTGGGGGTTGAGAAAAGAAAGTTGCTTCATAATTTTAGGGGGAGGTCTTGTTTTTTATTTCTCCACTCCCAATAATTCACTGTGAGAAAGAAAGGCAGGGGGTAGGGGCAATAAATGAGGACGAAGTGGATTCACCCACAGGTCTACGGTCAGGGTCACGGGAGAAGCTGTTAATTGTCAATTATATTGAGGGCACAGCAGGAAAATGCTATTGTTTGTACCTTGGTATACAAGGGGAAAATGTCATTTGTATTGATTTTACAAAGCTCGCAATTGAAATTCGTTAAGGGCTTGGGGTTTTGGGGGTGGGAGTGGGTGGCGGTGGATGGGTAGGAAGTTGGGCAGTGCTAGTGCCCTGGGTCTGGGGTGGCCGGGTCGGCAGCACTCGGGGCCATGGGGTCAGCGGGCCGGGGGCTGGGGAAGCTGCAGATGGAGTAGCTTTTGCTGTATTGTGGCTGTCATTATCACATTATCTTTTTAACTCTGGAGGGGGGCTAGTTAAGTGAAGTAAATGTAATCAGTGGGGAGGAGAAGGGGGGCAAGGAAGGCAGGAGGGAAGAGGGAAGGAGGCAGCACGGGTCCTTCCCTTGCCTTCTCTCTGGCTGGTTCCTCTCCTCCCGGCCCTGCCCTGTGGGGCTCACCCCCGCCTGCCGCCACTGCTTCCCTCCGCAGACCCCCTCGGCCCCCTCCTCACCGCCTGCTTTCTGTTCTCCCCTCCACTCCCCCCTTTCCTCCACCCTTCCCATCTCTCTCCCACTCTCCCGTCCTCCCTCACTTCCTCCTTACTCCTCCACTTTCTGGCTAAGAAGGAACAAGGGTTGCCGCCCACCTGTCCAGGCCTCCCAGAGGCTCCACTCAGATGGAATGTTCCAGAGTGGAGGGAGACCTGTGAAGCAAAGGTGTTTGCATTCCCAGAAGCCTGGAATGGCCGGACTCAGAGGCCTACCCTGATTCCCAGGATGGGGCCTGTGGGGTTCCAGGAGCATAGAGGATGGCTAGAGCCCCACCGGGACTTGCCTCCCCCTCACCATGGCAACCGCCTCTATCCTTGGCCCTGGTACCTAAGAGGGGAGCCCTTGGGCTCCAGCCAAGCTCCCTTCCCCTGGCCTTTCCAAATCCCTCCCTCTGGATACTGCTTTCCCAAAGGATCAGAGGCTCTGGTCCAGGTGCCCTAGTCCCCAGCTCCGCCCCCGCCCCCCAGCCGAGTTGGCGGGTCCCACTCAATTCTGCCAAATTGCTCAATCTGGGCTAACCTGGCAGCCTCAGGAACAGATGAGAAGGATTTAAGCGGTGGCAGCTGTTTTGGTCCCCACCTCTTCCTCCTTGGTCCACTTTCCCCCAACCTCGGCCACCCCCCAGCTCCTCGCCCTTCTTCCCCACCCGCTCCTTGGCAGTAATTATGGTGTGATTGAAGCTGCTCCACGGAGAACCGCTGACACCTCTGTCTTTTTCCTGTAAACACGGAGAGATGAAAATAGACACTTGAATCCGCTGCGTGTGTCACTCCGAAGATGTCTGCTGTCTCTTCCACAGCGACACCGAGACTCACCTGTCATTTCCTCCTTCTTTTTGCGCAGTGGTTTGTATGCCGGCTGTCAAAAGCCCCAAATCCATCGTCTTTTAGCATCAGGATTCTGTCACTGGTTTTTTAAAAATCACTTCTTTTTCCAGAAGAAATACACAGAAATCATCTGTACCCCCTACCCCTGTGGAGAGGAGAGGGAAGATCTTTAAGATACACACACACACACACACACACACACACACCCCACACACAGCAGCAACCTGAAAAAACAGGCTTTTTGATCAGTCACAATTAACTTTAACACCTTCTAAGAAAAGGAACAGGAATATTAACTGTGCTGGTGTGTTTCACGGCTGCGGCCTTTCTTCTTGCCTATGACTCTTCCTGCGGCAGCCTTGGAGGGTTGACAGCTGTGAGGCTGGTTCTGAGGGCTCAAGAATGGGTGACTCTGCCCGCCAGGCACTCTTTGCTCTTTTCCTGGGGAGCCTTTAAGGTGGGGCAGTAGCGGGGGGTCCCTAGGGCAAGCATAGCTCTTCCTCAATGGAAAGTATGGATGTCTTCTCGCCCTGCAAACCACCGGTGCTGTTCCCTCTCTGGACTGCGGGGAAGTGGTGCTAGCGAGCTGGCTACAGTGTTCCAGAGACAAAACCACCAGTACGCACTGGGGGACAGTGTCTTGGTGCCCACCTTCAGGCAGGTCTCGGTGGAAGTTAGAAGGAAAAGCAGCAGACACTTGCAACCTTCTCCTTTTCCGGACAGGTGGCCGGGGCCTCAGAGGGGAGTGAGGTGGGCCAAGGTCACATAGCAGAGCTGAGCTGAGCACTCTCCGTAAAAGTATAAGTTGCGAGGGACTTCTGGTCTACAGCTCCGGCCCTACAAATACACCTTGCACCCTGCCCACAGCTGGCCAGATGAAGACAGGAGAGCAGGAGGCAGCTAGGTTCTCCAGGAGCTGAAAATGAGGAGGGCCCCTGCTATTGGCCTGCCGTTGTGAGTGTGTGTGCCAGCGTAAGGAAGGCTTTGAAAGTTTCTGAATTTTTACAAAATGTGGCAAAAGTAATTATGAGGGGGAAGCAGAAGGCCCATTTCTAGTCCAATCTATATTGAGTTCTTAGTATATACTAGGATGAGAAGACAAATAGGGCTTTGTTCTTGTCTTGCTTTTGGTGGCTCTTGGTGATAAAGTTTATGGGGTAATTGAAAACTTGCTCCTTTCACATTGAGGTCATTTCTGCCATTTTTGGGGAGGCAGATGTTTTCAAAAGTTCTGCACATCTCTGTCTTTGGAAACACACTGCTGAACCATCAGGCCTTTCTCAGTGACCTGGGGCCATTGGGAGCCACTTGTTTGTGGTACCATACTGTCCCCACAAGGAGCAGCCCCAAATCCTGTGCTGAATTCTTGTCTCTTTTTCATTGTTTCTTTTGTGTCCCCGCACCGCCCCCCTCATGCTATCATTTTCTCGGCCACCCATCTGACTCCAACCCCATCAACCTTTCTAAGCCCTTTCTGGGTTGTGTCTCTGAGCCATTTTGCAGAAGTGGATGACGGAGCCTGTCTGAACCATGTTTATAAGGGTAACGACGAGGCCTAGTGAGGGCCGGAGGAACTCCCCAGAGAATCGAGGGCTTGGGCCTGGTGCATAAACTTGGGGATGTGGGTGTTTTCCTACTGGGGAGGCATTTACTCCCACAACTGATTCAGGACAGCAGAGGTGGCCCAAGAGCTGCGGCCACACAAGTGAAACAGGACAGGCACATTGTAATCACATCAGCTCCTGGTCTCTTTGATGTGCATGTCCCCCGAGACCAGGATATCAGGGGTTTGCAGATGAGAGACTCACCCCCTGCCCCTGCCAAGAGGCTCTTTTCCACTAGGGAACACCTCGGAGCCTTGGGAACAGCCCAGGGTCTTCCTCGGCCACAGCACCTCAGACCTGGGTGTCCTTTTCATGCCTCGTGAGCGCTGGATCACTTGGCAAAGGCCCTAAGAGGCAACCTGGAGCAGAGATGGAAAACCTAGATGCAGGTTCCACTCCCCCTGGGCAAGTCATGTCCCTCCCCCGGGCCTCTGTCCTCCCATCTGTGCAATTGGTATGTTGGGCCAGATTAGCATTTTAAGGACGGCTTGGTGGAGCCCAGGGTTTGCAGAGGGGCCTCTGCTCCCCACAGTGGGACATTGTTTTCGATTGTATATGCCGAGCTTCCACCTAAGACTGTTCGAATACAGCATTTGCAGCTAAGTTAGGAGAACGCAGGTGATCCTCAAGGGCCCTGACATTCCTGTGGTTCCCAGACGTAAAGATTAAAGACTAGAAAAGTTCTCTAGGGCGAAAGTTTCTGGCTACTCACATCAGACACAGTCTTGCCCATGTCCCCTTTGGACTTCAGAGTTGAAACAATCTCCTTTCTGGTTTTGGGGGTTTTTTAAAGCATTTTTCTAAATTGTGGTAAAATATAGAAAACATAAAGCTTACCATTTTAACTGTTTTGAGTGTACAGTTCAGTGGCCTTAAGTACAACATTCACGTTGCTGTGTAACCATCACCACCCCCCATCTCCAGAACTTCTTCATCTTCCCAAAGTGAAGCCCCGTTAAACACTAACTCCCCATTTCCCCTCCTCAGCCCCTGGCACCCAGCATCCTACTTAGTTCCTATGAATTGGACTCTTCTAGGAGCCTCACGTAAGTGGGACCACACAGTATTTGTCTTTTGGTGACTGGTTTATTTCACTAAGTGTCCTGTCCTCAGGGTTCACCCATGGTGTAGCGTGTGTCTGAACGTCCTTCCTTTTTAAGGCTGAACGTTTCATTGTATGTAGTTATCTCACTTTGTTTCTCCACTCATCTGTTGATGGGCATTTTGGTTGCTTCCACCTTTTGGCCCTTGTGAATAATGCTGCCATGAACCTGGGTGTACAAATCCTTTCTGTGGAAAGACGATGGCGGTAAATTTTGAGGATAACTGAAAACTTGCCCCTTTAACGCTGTTAGTGTTATGTGGTGGGAAGAAAGGGACTTGGGGGGGTGGCATTTGTGGGGATGGGGCGGTTATTAGCCTTCCATCGGTACAGCAGACACGGGGCAGGTTTATCCAAGGTGCTCACCTGAACTTGATTCACGAGGCTGCACTGCTGGGAAGAGGGAGCCCGGCCATGTGCCCGGGGGCCATCCTGCCTCTTGGAACCTTAGTGCCCCCAAATCTCGGGTGGTGCTACTTATAAGACCTTCCTCTCAGGGCTACACTCAGCCAGGGCCAGGCGCCCCTTGTCACTTGGAGACCATGCAGTTCAAGCAGATTGTTTAGCAAATGGAGGATTTGGGCCTGAGATGGTGGGGAGGGGACCTAGCAAGACCGTCTTCCCATGACCTTTTGGGTTTGGCCCCCATCACCTGCTGGTCCACAGGGCAGCAGACAGCGCTGCTCAGGGACTCGGGGGCCTAGATTCGGTTCCCAGCTCCACTTCAGCCAAGTCCCTTCCCCTCCAGGGCTCAGTTTTCCCGGCTGTACAGTGGGGTCAGCACAGGTGACCAAGGCAGTCAGGATTTCTCTGCAGAGACACAGCTGCAGGGGAGCCGCCGGCTGAAGGTGGCACGTGTGTGCACACGTCCACGCGCGTGCATGCATGTGCACAGCCGTCCCCTCCCCTGGCTCCCTGGTGGAAGGCAGGAAGGGACATCGGGACCCTGGGCTCCACCAGACTCTGTTTAATTACAGGTTTTCAGCTGCGGGCCGGTGGGCACGAGTTGGGAAGGAGGGGGGAGCAGCTCTGAAACCCTGTTATTTTCCAACGTCTGAGGGCCTCTTCAAAGGGGGGCATCTAGACATTTTCTCCACAAGCTGCAGAGTGGACTGTCGTGGCCCCAGCATGAATATAATGACGGATGCATTTTGCGGCAAGCTGGGAGTGAATGGGTCCGACTGGCTTGTCTCCTGTCAGACGAGTCATTATTATTTTTTTCTTTTTGTCATTTGCTGACACTTTGGGTTTCACGCGTTTCTCTCTTTTTTCTTCTTCTCCCCCTGCCTGGAAAAATGGCTAGGTATCTACGAGACCCCAGCAGGGACGATCCTTTACCACGCTCATTTAGACATCGAGGCCTTCACCATGGATCGGGAAGTGCGAAAAATCAAACAAGGCCTGGGCTTGAAATTCGCCGAGCTGGTGTACACGGGTGCGTTGACCCTGCAGCTGCTCTCCTCCCCTCCCTCACCCAGGGGCACCCTCCTCCAGTCCCGCCTTGCCCACTGCCACTTGCTGGAGAGCCCCCGGAAGATGCGGGGTGAAGGGGGGTGGAGAGAGGGCAGGGGACGAGGAAGCTAGGAGGGGACGTCGGGACCTGCCTTGTTCACAAGGTGTGGAGGGAAATGCACCAGTTCCCCGGGCTGTCCCGCTGCCTCCGCCGCCTGCGACCCGCATGACGGCCGCAGGGCCAGGGAAGCATCTTGTGTCATGCCTATGGCTGCCAAGTGTTATCCAGCACGTGCCGGGTACCTGGCACTGTGTGGGAACACAAGTCATCCTAGGGGGCTTCCCAAGTTTCCTAAGAGAGCTGCGGCCAGAAACTGAGTCTCCGAGCAAAAGGAGCTTATATAAAGTTACACAACTGGATGTGGCCTAGCTGGGTTTGAGCCCAGGTCAGCCTGTTTCCAGGCAGAACCCAGAGCCGCTACAAGAACTGCCGCAAGCAAGGGAAAGCCTACGTTAACCAAGAACGGGGCCCCGGGCCTGGGCATTGCCTGGGCCAGATCCCTACTGGGAAGCCACCGGGACGGCCGAATGCCCAGCCCATGTGTGGAGCGTGGGCTGGGCTCCAGACTGAGTTTCCGTGCCTTACCTGCTGCCACAGAGTAGAAATCCAGTCCTCCCGACTCCAGATCCATCCCACGCGTTATACCAGGGGTGACCAAATCCAGCCCGTTGCCTGTTTTTGTTCAGCCCATGAGCTAAGACTGGTTTTTACATTCTTCAATGGTTGGGGAAATTTTTTTAAAAATAATACTGTTTCATGGCACGTGAAAATTTCAGGAAGTTCAGATTTCAGTGTCCATAAGTCGTTTTGGGGGCACCACCTTGCTCATTCGTGTCCGTGTTGCCTGTGGCTACTTCAGAGCTACACTGGCAGAGCAGGGCAGTTGCTAGAGAGGCCACGTGGCCTGCAGAGCCTAAAATATTTACTATCTGGCCCTTTCCAGAAAGGGCTGACTCTATTCTATGACATTAATATCTCCCTAATTTGAGAAATCACATCGAACAGCCCCTCTGAGCTGTTGGGGGGGACAGGCTGCCATCTATGGGGACCTGGATGTCAGAGGGACCCCAGGAAAGTTAATAGTAATAGTAACTGCCTGGTAGAAGCCTCCACCGCCCTCACCTCTTCCCCTCGTCCCCCACTCGGAGGTTTTGTTTCCTCTGAAACCTCCTAATCGCTGGAACTCATCTCGGGATTTCAAGGGGACATGGTGGTTATTGGCTGGCATTATTTTTCCCTCCCATTGTTCCCAGGAGCTTTGAAGCCCAGTCCCCCCTTCCCAGGTACAGACAGGTGTTTAAATAACATTGTCTCCTGTGGGCTCTCTTGCTCAGCGGGGTTTCCACACTGAAAGGTGGATTTTGGTTACAAAGTGGCGAGAGTCGTTAAGACGTGGCAGGCTGCGATGGGGGGACAGCACCTGGCCGGGGCTGCTTCTGCTCAGGGGGCATCCATGGAGGCCGAGAGGGGGCCAGGCCGCCAGCCTCCCTCCCCACGCTAGATCGGCTGCCACTTCTCTTTTTTGTTTTTTTTTAATTAATTAATTACTTTATTTTTAGCTGTGTTGGGTCTTCGTTTCTGTGCGAGGGCTTTCTCTAGTTGCAGCGAGCAGGGGGCCCCTCTTCATTGTGGTGCGCGGGCCTCTCACTATCGCGGCCTCTCTTGTTGGGAGCACAGGCTCCAGACGCGCAGGCTCAGTAGTTGTGGCTCACGGGCTCTAGAGCACAGGCTCAGTAGTTGTGGCTCGCGGGCTCTAGAGCGCAGGCTCAGTAGTTGTGGTGCACGGGTCCAGTTGCTCCGCGGCATGTGGGATCTTCCCAGACCGGGGCTCGAACCCGTGTCCCCTGCATTGGCAGGCAGATTCTCAACCACTGCGCCACCAGGGAAGCCCGGCTGCCACCTCTCTTGCTGCCCAGCCCTGAGCTGGGCACTGACGTGTATTGTCTAATCTTAGCTGCACAGAGGTGAGATGAAGACGCTTGCCCAAGGTTTCACAGCTGCTGAGAAGTGGCTTGGAGCCCAGGACAGGCCAGCTTCAGAGGCCAAGTTCTCGGCCACTCCAGCAGATCCGAGGTGGGTAGGAAGCTGGGCTGGGGCCGTTAGCAAGGGGTGATCAAGGGGCGCAGTGGTGTGCACAGGGCAGCCCTGGGTGTCAGGAGCACAGCTTGGCCCTTGGTGTGGGGCCAGGCTGCCTGGGTTGAGTCCTTGCTCTCACCCACCGAGCCCTCTAAATCCCCAAATGTTACAGTGATTAGGTTTAAAAGGAAATAAAATCTCAGAGTGGAGGCTCCTCCCAGGTAGCTGTTATTAACAGTAACTTCGCCCAGGTGCCTCTGACGACCAGGCTCCCACAGATGTCAAGGTCGGCCTCTGGCAGCAGCCCGTCCCCATCCCCCAACAGCTCAGAGGGTCGGTCTGTTTGATGGGATTTCTCACATTTGGGATGCATAAAGGCTACAGAGCAGGGATTAGCTTGAGCAACTTACTTGCCCTCCCTGTGCCTTGGTTTCCACATCTGAAGAATGGGGATAATTCTGCCTGTCTTATAGTGAGGCCTCAATGCATGGATATTTACAAAGCCTCCAGGACACTGCCTGGCATGGTCTCTGAGCATGGACGCAGGAGAATGGGGCCTTGCCTCTGGCTGGCTTTATGATCTTGAGTAGGTCTGTCTCCTCCCAGAGCCTCAGTTTCCCTTCCTGTAAAATAAAGGGCACAGGCCCAGGTCCCTCCTCCGTTCTGTCTAGCTCCCCGGTTATAGAGCCACCACTCTGCTATGGCACTCAGCTTCCTCGGAGGCCCTGTGGTCTCAGGGCCCAGGGAGACGGAGGCCCGGGGAAGCCCTTCTGCCTTGGTCCCACTCCTAGCTGCCCTGACTACTGTGAGTACTGTCTCCCCCTCCTCTCACCCCATCCCCAAGTTTCCTGATCTGCCTGTATGAGGTTTATACAGACCCCCTCCCTCCAGGAGCACACTGGCCTCACCCCACAGGGTCATTCTGGCATGACCCCAGCTTCAAGACCCATCACATTTGGGGGGTATAGCTCACCTCTCCCCTCGCCTCAGTTTCTCCAGCAGTAAAATGGGTATAATGCACAGAGGGTTGTCGTCCTGATTAGTACAGAATTTGGCCCAGCTCCAGGCCCCACCCACTGTGCATCCCCCAGCCTGGGACACACAGGCTCTCCCCAGTGCGGCACTCAGGACTCACTGCCCTCCACCCCAGATTGGGTCTGCTGGGAAGAGAAATCTGAGCACAAGGCCCCCATGGCGGGAGGGGAGAGATCCTGAGATAAAGCCCAGGCCAGGCACTCCCACAGGGGTCTCTGCCCCCATATCTCTGGCTCCATCTCCCACCTCTCTTCCCGCCTAGGAACCTAATGGTCTAATTATCCTGACTTACAAAGATGGCCGAGCCACTGGGGCATGGTGGGGGGTGGCCATCAGTGTGCCCTCCCACGGGGCTCTGGGCTAGAGTCAGGAGCACTCTGGATCTCGCTGTGTGGCTTTGGAAAGGTTCTTTCCCTCTCTGGGTGTCTGTCTCCCTGTATACAGTGAGGGCTGGCAGAGGCCATGTTCAAATCTTGAAAGCAAAAACTCTCACTGAATCCACACAACCCCCCCCCCAGAGAATGGTTAGTATTACCTCCTTGTGCAAATGAGGAAACTGAGGCACAAAGAGATCACGTGGCTTGTCAAGGTGGAACCAGAGGTGAACTCAAAAGGCAGGACATCGGAGAGCGAGGACGCAACCCCTTCTCTCCCTGCCCGCCCCTCCCCCACGTCTGGAAGCCACCGGACCTGTCGTGGAGAAGGCCTGCTCCCCTTTCCCACGGAGGGCCTCAGCAGGTGCCCCTGGAGGCCAGGGCTTCCAACAATAGCCGCAGAGCTGGGGCTGACCCAGCCCTTTATCAGGGCAGGAGATCGCGCACCACCTGGCCCCACAGCTGCCCAGGTGGGCTCACCTTCCCGGCTCCGTTTCAGAGAAACCCTACCCCTCTCGCTGTCCCTCCCCCAACCCTGGCCACGGCCCCCCTGCCCTCGGCAGAAACTGAGAGGAGCCACTGCCCAGACCCTGGGCAGACGGGGGACTGAGCACACGGCCCTCTTTGGCCTGAGGGATCTGGGGGACAGATATGGGTAACGGGGGATGGGGGCAGCGCATTTCTCAGGCAGCTCGGGGATGTCGCAGGTGTAGACGGGGAAGCTCCAAAATGATCATATGAAGCACAGTTGTTAGAACTGGGGCAGACTGAGGTCAGGTCCAGGCCCCCCACTACAGCCTGTGTGATCGTGGAAGAGTCTCTCAAATTCCCTGAGCCTCACTTCCTCACGCAGAAAAGGAAGAGGCTAAGAGAGGTTTTTCTCCTGCGACTGGGGGGGTTCGAAGAGCTGGCCCAGGTAAAGAACTCGGCATGGTGTGGGTGCTTCATCTGTAGAAATCTTCGCGCGTGAAAATATTAGCAGTATTTTAAAGACAGGTCACTTATTTCCAAGGGGTCTGCCTATCCTGAGGGGTGGGGCTCTTCCCAGCAGCGTTCACAGCAGCCCCTGAGCCCAGGGCCTCCATGGACAATAAGCCCGCTAGTCCTGGGAGGGCGAGGCAGTGTCATCCCCACTCAGCAGATGGGGAAACAGAGGCATAGAGAGGTGAAGGCCCCACACACCTGGTCTTTCTGACCCCAAACCCACCACCCAGCTGGGCACCCCCATCGCTCGGCCCCGGTAACATATGTCTGAGTCTTGCTTGAGGTCTGCTGCCCTGATGAGACTGAGCCTGCTGTGGGCGAAGGACGGGGCCCCTTCACCACTGAACGTCTGTGGTGTGAAGCAGCAGGTTAGATCCCCTCCCCCTGACCCTTAGGGGGTGACTGCATTGCAGGGTGTAGAGGATGCCTCCTTACCCCCAGGAGCCCTACAAGGTCACAGGACGGGCAGGCGGGCTTGGTCCTCACTGTTGTCATTTACAAGTGCATGTCATGCCAGAACTCCACAGTGAACAAGGCAGATGCGGGACTGCCCTCCCAGGCTCACGTCTGCCATGACGGGGTGAGGCACAGGGTGCCTTTCCTGGACACCAGTCCTCCCCACGTCCTGGCCCGAGGCAGGCACACGGTGGGCCTCCCCGGCACACTCGCTTCTTCCTCCCTGCAGGTTTCTGGCACAGCCCCGAGTGTGAATTTGTCCGCCACTGCATCGCCAAGTCCCAGGAGCACGTGGAAGGGAAAGTGCGGGTATCCGTCTTCAAGGGCCAAGTGTACATCCTCGGCCGGGAGTCCCCACTGTCCCTCTACAACGAGGAGCTGGTGAGGTAGGCGCCCCACCCCTGCCCCCAGCTGGGCACAGACCCTCATGTCCAGTATCTCCTCCGACTGGCTTTCTCAGCAAAGATATGCCCAGGCACGTGTAGGGTATGGGGGAGACTGTCCTGAAGATTATCCACACCACCTCTGCCCTCATGGAATGTACAGGCTAGATGGGGAGAAAGGCCCCAATCAAAGGATCACCCGAGTGCAGGATTAGGGAAGGAGGTGCTGGGCTGTGGGGAGATACAGGATATTTGGGCTGGGTATAATAACGGGGGTGTGGGGAAGTTTCCCCATGGAAGTCATTTCTGAGCTGGTCTCCAAAAGAAAGGAGTGAACCAGGTGGAGAGGGGGCAGGAGAGTTTCCAGAGAGACTGTCCTGTGCAGAGGTTCTGAGCCTTGGAAGAACCCAGAACATCCCAGGCACTACAAGAACCTGGCAAGGATGGACACAAGGGCTCCCCACGGGATATGCTGGTGGCTTGGACCAGGCCGCTGGTTCTGGGAATAGAGAGCAGCAGGTGGATTTGGCAAATATGTAGGAGGTGGGATTGAAAGGGCTTGGATGGGGAGGGAGATGGAAAAGTTCAGAACCACCCTGGGTTTTCTGGCATGAGCCGCTGGGTACACTTTGGTGGCGATGACCGAGTTGAGGGAATGGGGGGGTGGAAATCATGCATTTGGATTTGGACAACTGCAGGATGAGTTTTCTTTGAGATAGGCCAGGAGAACTATAGTCGGCCACTGGACACACAGGGCTAGAGTTGAGGAGAAACGTGGTCTGAGGACACTGGATTGATGGGGCCAAGAGGAGACAGCCCAGGGGAGCGGCAGAGCTGGATGAGAGGGAGCCAGGAGGGAACCTTGAGGAGCTGCCTCCCGACGGGCCAGGCTGAGGGCGCTGAAAGGACGCGGGAGAGGCTGGGGAGCCCTGGCGGGCTGGGTCCAAGGTAGCAGTTGCCTATTAGCTGCACCTGTGTTTGCATCCTGAATGACAGACTGGCCTTGACCGAGGAGCAAGGTGTTCCCAATGGAGTTCACCTGGCCAAACAAGAGGTGGGGACAGGCAGCCCCACCTGATACAAGTCCCAGGTCCAGCTTGGCTCAGGCTGAGGCCAGCTCTCCCCTCCCGGAAGCAGGTCAGGAATTACAGTATGAGTTTTGTTTAGCGGTCAATATTATTTTTCTCTCTCCCTTCTTTTTGCTGTGTTGCGTTTCTCTCCCCCCTTCAATCTTCCTAAACACTTTAGAAGCCATAAATATAGCCGAATCAGTTTAGATCAGTCGAGGTAAATGTCAAATTATCTTCTCTCTTTCTCTCTCTGGTTCTTTCTTCCCTCCCCCTCCAAATCAACAGCCTCTAATAATCTGTCCAACCCTTCATTAAGCCTTACAGTCTCACTCAGGGAGATTAAATGAATAAAGTAAAAAGGGAACGGGGAAAAAAAGAGAGAAAAGCAGGAGCATTTATTCTCACTGTGTCTCCGACCATTTCCCTTTTCTTTCTGATTTCTACATCGCTGACTTGAAAGCCCTTGAGTGACAGCGTCACAGGGACCAGCGAGGAAACCGCGAGAGGTAGCAGAACTGGAAATGCCGCGGCACAGTAGGTAGAAAGTACCGTAATTATAGAGCAGGTCAGAGCCACTCGAATGAACAAAAATAAAAGCACAGAGGTTTTCTGTAGACCGTCAGGGGAGGTAAAAAAAAAAAAAAAAGAAAAAATCATTGTAAACTTTCTCCACCGGTACCCCCTACCCCCCGAAACCACAAATTTTAAAAGAGGTTTTTCGGTTCCCGAGAAACACCTCTGGGAGTACTTCAGCAGTCCCGTGGGACAAGTTTGTCCCTGGATGTGGGCCTCTCTTTGCAGGGGCTGCTGGGGTGGTCTGAAGGGCCTGTTTGGGGGCAAGGGGGTAGCAGAGTTTGTTTCGACTCGTGAGAGACGGCGGTGAAAGGACGGATGCACGCGGGGAGCAGGAAGGGGGTCCAAGCCCTGCTTTCTCCCTGGGCTGAGCGCAGGGGCCCTTCCAAAGGGGACGAGTGCCTCAGACAGCGGGAGCAAGGCCAGGAGTCCGAAGCCGTGCGGTGGTTCGGGATGGGGGTGTGGAGGCACAGGGCAGGGTCATGTGAAGCTTCGTTTATCACCCCAGCAAGGTCTGCAAAAGCGCTTTAGGTGGGTCCAGCCTTTCCCCTGCCTGGTGAGGGGTGCCGAGCTCAGCCCCTCGGATGTCTGACATCTTCTCCCTTTACAGGGAGCTTGCTAGTCGATTCCTGGTGGCTTCAGCCACCTGAGCCCTGGAGGGGCGGATGGAGGTGAAAAGGAGGGAGCATTGAGAGCGTGGGAGTTCCAGCTTCAAGGTCCCCTGGAGGTCAGGGCGAGGGCGTGGCAGGGGGAGGCACAGAGCCCAAGTCCTGACAAGCTGCGGGGCAGCCGGGCGTAGAGACCCTGTTTGTTGTACAAAGCCCACAGTCCACAAAGAGCCGGTCAGAGGCACAGCCTCAGGGTCTCAGAAAAACGGCAGAACCCCTCTGCCCTCCTCCCCGATCTCACCTCTCTGGAGAAGGCTCCTGAGGGGACAGGCCACCTCCTTGTCCTCGAACCTTGAGACTGCTTTGTCCTGAGGCTGGAGTTCTGCAGACATGAAGACAAGGGGCTGATTCAGAGCAGGACGCAACAAGGGGCCCGTGAGAAACGGGAGGGACCCAGGGGGCTCAGAGGGTGGCCTCGTGGAGTCAGATCTGAGACCACAGCGCCCTGAACTTGTCCTCAAAGAGCATATCACAGTCGTAATTATCGAAGGCAGATGGATGATTGATTGCTTATGTCTGCACTCGCCACCCCACCACCCCCTGCCCCCCACGTGGGTGTTGCTCCTGTCTGGTTCTTGTTTCCTCAGCACCTGGCACAGCGCCTGGCAGGTAGTAGGTGCTTAATAAATACCTGAGTAAATGAATGACTGAATGATGTTAGTAAAGCTGAGTGCTTACCTGGTGCCAGGTGGCAGCTACATCATTTCACGTGGAGCCAGTGATAAGGCTGAGAGCCCCATCTCACAAGTGAAAGACTGAAGCTCAAAGCGTGAGAATATTTGCCCTAAGGTCTGTGGCAGGGGTGGAGCCAGGATGCTCACCCAGGTGGCTGGACCTGACTGACTGTGGTTGGGAAGGGTTCCAAAGCGCAGCTAAGTGAGAACACCCAAAAGATGAAGGCTGTCGAATCTGGAAGATGGAAACTGCAGATGGGGGGAAAAATCTGTTCCATTGAGTATAGCAGGGGTTGACTGGGCACTTTTCAAAACCAGCTGGCATCGGGCGGGTGCCCATGTTTGAGGATGGATTAGAGTGATGGATGCCCATCACTCAGTGGGCAAACAAGGTGAAAAAGATTTCATGGACAGATCTTAACTGCTGGGGCCTCTCTGCAGCTTGAGGGATGCCATCACGCATATCTGAGGCTGTGTGGTGTGTAACTCCTGGCCTCCCAGGCCTTCAGGCCACTGGACACCACCAGCTGTTCCTGGGCACTCGTCGAAGCCCTCCACAGCCCGAGGGCAGAGCTGGCTCCGGTGCATGTCCTGAGGTTACAGATGCAGTGCTCTGGTTCGTGGGAGCAGTTCACTGGGCTGGCGCTGGCTGGACCAGGACCCAACCTGCCCATTTGCGTAGCAGGGATATGGCTCCCTGCTCTGCAGCCCCGGCACGATCCCCGGCCCCGGGTAGGGCTCCCTGAATTGGAAGGAATGGAATGAAAAGCCAAAGGGCAGGGAGTGTTGGATCAACACTGAGGAAATGCCTGGGTGTCTGTGAGGCCGAGGTCCCTTGGATGCCAAGGCCAAGGCCGGGGGGACACTGACGAGCTCCTGCCCTTTTGCAGCATGAATGTGCAGGGACATTACGAGCCAGCTGATGCCACCGGTTTCATCAACATCAACTCCCTCAGGTGAGAAGCTCTGGGCCTGACGGGCCCTCAGACCCTCCAGGTACGGAGAGCAGGCTCTGATGGGGCCTCAGTGCTCTGACCACTGCTCTGCCCTAGACAAGCGCCACCTTCCTGTCCCTCCACCCACCACATCCTCAGCGCCTGCTCTGGACCCAGCCTTCTCCCATCCTCTGCGGGGCCACAAGGCACACTTGTGACAGCCAAGAGCAACAGAGGGCCCTGGGCACTTGAGCTCCAGCTTTCTGGGTTCTGCTCTTTGCCTCTGACACTCACTCCCACCCTCTCCAGCCACTAGGAGCCCCTTTCCTGGGCAGGTTAGCAAGGGGAATGGCCGAGGGGTAGAAAGAAGCCACAGAAGGTCACCTGGCTGGCTCCTGCCTTCACGTCCACATACAGGAGCTTCAGGTCTAACTGGAACCATGGATCTCCATGGCCCAGTGGGGTGATACACACCATCTGAAGCCGCTCAGACCTGGCTTCGAATCCTGCCTCTGCAGTTGGGTCTCAGAACCCTTCTGAACTTCTGGAAATCATAGGATGTTAACCATACCTGCCTCACAGGTGCAGTGAAAGTTTGATCTGAGCCCGTGGAAATCAAGCACTCTGCCCAGACCCTGGCACCCAGGAAGGGCACAGTGCCTAGCAGCAAGTGCTCAGTGGGACTGAGTCCAGAAGGCCTGTCTGTCCAGCTCTGGGTTCTTAATCCCCATCTTCCTTCCCCTGGGGCTTGAGTTTCTCTCCTCTCGCTGATAACATGCCCCCAGCACAAAACCATTTTCTCTCAGAGCCAGCCTCCCGTCCCTGGAGCCAAGACTGGGAGAGACAGGGATTCCAGCCTGACAGTCACCTCCATCTCCCTGCCTCCTTCACCCCTTTTGTGTTTTATGACTCCATAAACCCTTTTAAATGGCTCCGAACACACGGGGTTTTCATAATGGCCTCTTCATTTCTCCCATTGCCAGTTTAACGCTTTGTCTTAAACAATGGCAAGCAATGTTTTCCCCCTAAGATAAATTAATTACATTATCCTGATTGGAGGGCAGGAGAGGGAGAGAGGGAGAAAAAAAGACAACTCCACACACATCTTAGCAAACAGCTGCCCCTGCCACCCCACCTCTGCCTGGATTAATTGAACTGAGTGCATGTTGTCATTGTTCACTTACATTTTTCTTTGTTTTGAATGTGGTTTACAGGCTGAAGGAGTATCATCGCCTCCAGAGCAAGGTCACCGCCACATAAACCTCTGATGATGGGGAGCTGGGCCTCCTCGCTTTGCCCATCTCCCAAGTGCAGCCGCTAATTGTTGTGATAATTTGTAGTTGTGACTTGTCCTCCAGGGCCGGCAGTGCGGGTGCCAGGCCCCGGCTTTGTTCCCTGGTCCCCTGGAGCCTGCAGAAGTGGTCAGCAAACGGACGGGGTCGGGGCCGGCTGCAGGCAGGAGCTGTAATATGACGATTAAAAAAAATGATACATTGGTCTTTTGTTTATTTCTGCAGAAAGAGGAGTAAGAGTGTGTGTGGGGTGTGTGTGTGTGTGTGTGTGTGTGGTGAATCATGCTTTTCTTAGACCAACCTTTGTGTTTTCTGACTAAAGCACTGCCGAAGGCCACCTTTTGCCAGAGAACCTGTTTATCTGGAAGAATCGACCCCTCTCTCCAGCAAAAAGCATGGAATCCGAAAGCACCCACCCGAGTCAGCCCCTAGCCCAGAAGCCTGGCATTTTGTTACCAGCTGTGCCCCTGTGGCACGTGCCAGGGAAACCGAGGAGAGTTTAGGTGACAAACTTGGGGGCAGTCGTGCCCCCAGCCCGCAGTGAGCTCCCGGGAATGGTGGCCACGACTGACCACACCAGGCTTCCCCACCGTGGCTGGGTGGCCTTAAGCGTCCTACATCAAGGAGGAGAAAGAACCCAAGTAAGAAGAGCAGCCTGAGCACAGAGGACAAAAACACAGACATAACTCGGTGGTGGTGGGGGGGGGCGGAGTGTTTACCTGGCTTACATGGTTCCCTCCACAAACCACGGCCCAAAGCCGCCATGTTTGTACTTGACTCCACCCCCTTTGGTCATATCTGATTGGACCATGGCTGGGCACCTGACTAGAGCTGGGCCAATCAGAATCTCAGTCCCAGTAATGGGGCCCAGGGAACCGGCCGGAAGCGAGGACAAGGGAATTTAGGCGTGGTGGGATGCCCTGTGGCTGGAAAAGCAGAGAGGGAAGAGGGAGTGATGGGAAGAGTGGGCGTCCGGTTTAGAATCCCAGTTCCCATCCCGGTAGGCCTCATGGAAGCTGGGGGCATTTCTTAACTTGGATTCTCTGAGACACTGTGGTGTTCTCATAACCATTTACCATTTAGAGCTTAATTAAGCTGGTGAGAGAGTTTGTGGTATTTGCAGACAGAAGCACTGTTACCGGGAAGCCTTGAGTGCTGGTTGCTCTGGTTCTGACCTCCACTCCATTGCCTTCGTGAATGAGGGTTTCTTTCAAAAGAAATTTTGTTTTTAAAACTTGTTTTCCTCTTATTGTGAAGGTTACAAATGAATTATTCAATGAATCTTAACTTTGTGCCAGACACTTTGCTACACACTTTATTCACATTATCTCTTTGAATCTTCAAAATGACACAGGTAGATGCTTTTATCTCTGTTTGGTGGAGGAGGCAACTGAGGTGCAGAGGAATTGCTTTGCCAGCTTTCAGTCAGCTAGCAAGTGACAGAGGCAAGAACCAAACTCTGGCCTGGCTGAACCCCCAAATTTTGTGTGTTTATGTCCTTAACCGTCATTGGCTGCATCTTATTAAAAAAACAAAACAAAACACAATCTTATGGAAATAACTATCACCCATCATCTCACCACCCAATTATAAACACTGCTTAATACTTAGTGAATTTCTTCTCGGTCAAATTTTTCTATGCTTATAAATATTTTTGCAGAGTTATTTAAGATAAAGTATTCTTTCTTCTTTTTGGCCGTGCCACGTAGCATGCAGGATCTTAATTCCCCCACCAGGGATTGAACCCATGCCCTCTGCAGTGGAAGTGGGGAGCCTTAACCACTGGACATCCAGGGAAGTCCCTAAAGTATTTTAAAAGCAAGTGTTTTGCCCTGCTTTTAAATTAACATTACATCATAAACAGTTTTCTTCATCAAAAACTCTTAAACACTTTCAACAACTATGTAATATTCTATTATATTGATAGCTGTTTTAACCTTTCCCCATTTATAGATTTAGTTTTTCGCTCTAAGCTGTTTTCCTGCCTTTCGTTGGATTTAATTGAGTATTCTTAGTAGCTGGTTTATTAGCTATGCTTTTTGTCTTTTCAGTGGTTTCTCTAGGGTCTACAGTATCCATATATCTTTAGCTTACAATTGGCTACGTTCATTAATGTTGTACCGTCTCATGTGTAATGTAAGAATCTTACAACAATACAATCTTAGAACATTTCAGTTTGTGCTTTTGTTGTCATATATATTGCTTCTACAAAAACCCACAATATGTTGCTATTTTTTCTTTAGGTAGTCAAATATCGTTTTTAAAAGATTAAAAATAAGAACGGTATGTGTTTTATATTTATCCTGTGTAGGATTGGCAATGTTTCTTTCATAAATATCTGATAGAATTCACTAGTGAAACCATCTGGGCCTAGAATTTTCTTGGCGGATGCTTTTAAGGTATAAATTCAGTTTTTTTAATTTATATTGGGTTATTCATGTTGTCCATTTCCTCTTGGGTCAACTTTGGGTAATTTGTGTCTTTTGAGGAATTTGCCCATTCCATTTAGATTGTCAGTTTTATTGGCATAAAGCTTTTCATAATATTTTCTTATTATCCTTAACTGTTTGCAGGATTGATAGCAATGTCCCTGTTTCATTACTTACCTTGGTGATTTGTGTCCTCCCGTATTCTTTTTTTTTCCCCCCAGAGATTGCTGAGACATGCAGAGATTTTTTTTTTTTTTTTTTGCCATGCCACGTGGTTTGTGGGATCTTAGTTCCCCAACCAGGGATCAAACCTGGGCCCTAGGCAGTGAGAGCACAGAGTCCTAACCACTGGACTGCCAGGGAATTCTGAGAATTTTTATTTATCACATATGTTACTACTTATTTTTACATGTAGAACAGAGTCACAGAAGAGCAGGCTGTTAGTAGGTATTAGTAGAGCTCAGGGGTCTAGCATAACATCTAGTACATAGTAGGTTGTCCTCCCTTATTCTTTTTTTTTTTTAAACATCTTTATTGGAGTATAATTGCTTTACAATGGTGTGTTAGTTTCTGCTTTATAACAAAGTGAATCAGCTGTACATATACATATATCCCCATATCTCTTCCCTCTTGCCTCTCCCTCCCTCCCACCCTCCCTATCCCACCCCTCTAGGTGGTCACAAAGCACCGAGCTGATCTCCCTGTGCTATGCAGCTGCTTCCCACTAGCTATCTATTTTACATCTGGTAGTGTATATATGTCCATGCCACTCTCTCACTTCGTCCCAGCTTACCCTTCCCCCTCCCCGTGTCCTCAAGTCCATTCTCTAGTAGGTCTGTGTCTTTATTCCCGTCCTGCCCCTAGGTTCTTCATGACCTTTTTTTTTTTTTAGATTCCATATATACGTGTTAGCATATGGTATTTCTTTTTCTCTTTCTGACTTATTTCACTCTGTATGACAGACTGTAGGTCCATCCACCTTGCTAGAAATAACTCAATTTCGTTTCTTTTTATGGCTGAGTAATATTCCATTGTATATATGTGCCACATCTTCTTTATCCATTCATCTGTTGATGGACACTTAGGTTACTTCCATGTCCTGGCTATTGTAAATAGAGCTGCAATGAACATTTTGGTACATGACTCTTTTTGAATTATGGTTTTCTCAGGGTATATGCCCAGTAGTGGGGTTGCTGGGTCGTATGGTAGTTCTATTTTTAATTTTTTAAGGAACCTCCATACTGTTCTCCATAGTGGCTGTATCGATCTCCCTTATTCTTTTTTTTTTGCCATACCCGGGCCTCTCACTGTTGTGGCCTCTCCCGTTGCGGAGCACAGGCTCCAGACGCGCAGGCTCAGCGGCCATGGCTCACGGGCCCAGCCGCTCCGCGGCATGTGGGATCTTCCCGGACCGGGGCACGAACCCGTGTCCCCTGCATCGGCAGGCGGACTCTCAACCACTGCGCCACCAGGGAAGCCCCTCTCCCTTATTCTTGATCAAAGTAACTAAAAGCTTTTGTTGTTGTTCCTCTATATGTAATGTGTCTTTTTTCTGCCTGCTTTTCAGACTTTCTCTTTATCGCTGATCTTCAGCCATCTGATTATGGTGCGCCTTGTTATGGTTTTCTTATGTTTATTCTACTTGACATTCCTTGAGCTTGAACCTGTGGATTTTTATCAAATTTGAACATTTGCAGGAATTTTTTCCTCAAATTTGTCTACCTTCCTCTCCTTTCTGGCACTCTAATTATGCATATCATAGACCATTTGAATCGTTCCATAAGTCACTAAGACTCAGTTCATTCTTTGTTTAGTCTATTTTCTCTCTGAGCTTCATTTTTTTTTTTTTTTTGCAGTACGCGGGCCTCTCACTGCTGTGGCCTCTCCCGTTGCGGAGCACAGGCTCCGGACACGCAGGCTCAGCGGCCATGGCTCACGGGCCCAGCCGCTCCGCGGCACGTGGGATCTTCCCGGACCGAGACACGAACCTGTGTCCCCTGCATCGGCAGGCGGACTCTCAACCACTGCGCCACCAGGGAAGCCCGAGCTTCATTTTTTTAATAGTTGTCTGGTATCTTTTTTTTTTTTTAATTTTTGGCTGTGTCGGGTCTCAATTGCGGCGCTCAGACTTAGTTGCCCGGAGGCATGTGGGATCTTAGTTCCCCAACCAGGGATCGAACCCTAGTCCCCTGCATTAGAAGGCAGATTCTTAACCACTGGACCACCAGGGAAGTTCCTGAGCTTCATTTTGTACAGTATCTGTTGCTATGTGTTCAACTTCATTGACCTTCAACACTATCAAATCTGCTATTAATCTCATCAAGTGTATTTTTCATTTCAGGTATTTTTGTCATCGCTATATGAGTCATTTTTGTATATCCAATTTCATGGTTATGTTTTCCTTTACATCCTTGAGCATATGGAACATATTCATAATGGCTGCTTTAATGTCCTTTTCTGTTAATCCTATCGTCCCCGTTACTGCTTGGTCTGCCCCTATTGACTGATCTTTCTCTTAACTATGGGATTTTTTTCCTACTTCTTTGTATAGCTCATAATTTAAAAACTTTGACCCTGGGCATTGTAACGATGCATGGTTAGGTTTTCTTGTATTTCCTTAAAGAGTATTGGACTTCTTTAGAGAAGGCAGTTTAGTTACTTATAGATTAGTTTGATCCTTTCAAGATTTGTTTTTAAGCTCTTTTAGAGCAGCTCTAGTTTTTATTCTAGGGATAATTTAGCTCTACTTCTAAGGTGTGGCCTTTCTAGTGTTCTTACTTGATGACTTGTAGTCAATGAGGTCTCTCTCCTCTAGCCGGAGGACTCTTAAACAATTCCCAGTCCTGTATGAGATTCCTAGTAATTTTTCTTTCCTTGAAAATTGTTCTTGTGTATGCTCGTGGGATTTTGCTTGAAGAGAGTGGCACCTGCCAAAGTCTCAGCTGGACACTATGCAGATGACTGGAGCTCTTTCTCTTAGTAACTCCCTCCTCTCTGGTCATCAGTCCCATCAGTTCCAGCTGCCTTGGTCTCCCCAGATCCCATCTGTCTTCTTAGCTCAGTGAGATCACTGGACTTTTTTGTCTTGCCTTCTCCATTCTGCATTTTGGGAATTATCTCCAGGCAGGAAGATAGACAATAGTAGGATTCATCTTGTTTTTCTGTTTTCACAGTCCTGAGCTGCCTGTGGTTGAATGTCTGAAAATAGTTGTTCCTTGTGTTTTGTCCAGTTTCTGTTGTTTGCGATGGGAGTATAATTCTAGACCACCTTACTGCTTCACGGACAGAAGTGGAAGGTGATTTTTTTTTTTTCAATTTAACAATAATACAATCCAAATACCCATAGGCCACCCTGGCCTGGGGTCCCGTTTACTATCTTATTAACATAAGTCACATAATTTCTCATCCTTGTTGAACCAACACCCACCCACCATGGCTTCTGTCTCACTCAGCATAAAATCTAAAGTCCTTACTGTAGCCAGCACCAACTCCCTGACGTGGAAGTGCATGGGAACCTCCAGACCCAGGCAAGCCATAAGATGACAGTAGCTGCTTAAATGATCCCACATGAGACCAGCAGAAGAACCACCAGACTGACAACCTATAGGTACATGAGAATGAATAAATAAAGTTCTGTTCTATTGCACTAAGTTTTCATTACTTATTTTGCTGCAACAGATAACTGACACACTTACTATGACCTTCAAATTCCTTCATGATCTGGCTCGCTACCTCCTCTCTTTCTCACCTCCCTTCACTCTCCCTCTCACTCCGCTCCAGCCCACTGTGTTACTTGCTGTTCCTCAAACAGGCCAAGCTCTGCCTGGAGCCTCCTTCTCCCTCCCCCAGATATAGCCACGAGGCTCACTTGTTATAGAGCCTAAACCTGGCATATACCCTTTACCCTGCCTTTCTCTTCTCCATAGCACATATCAGCACCTGACATTATGCACTGATTTGCTCTGTGTGTCTAATAATTTTTTATTGGGTGCTGGGCATTGTTGAATGTCTCTCCCACTAGACTGGAAACTCCACGTGGGAAGAGACTGGCTCTGTCTGGTTCACAGCTGTGTCTCAGGTGCCAACACCATGTCCGGTCCATAACATTTACTCAATAAATATTTCTTGAATGAGTGACTATCAATCCAACCTTTGCTAGCTCAGAAGCCACGTCCAAAGAACTTCAGGAACACACACTCCCTCCCCCCACTTCAGGGCTTTCTCTGCTCTAGAAGCCCAAGGAGCAGTGCGTAGGTGTTCAGGGGCCATTCCAATCCAGTCCTCATGCCACAGCCCAGGACCTGCCTTCACCCACCTCCCTGTCCCTCCTGTCACTCCACTTCAGCCCCTGCCCATGCCACTGGCTGCTGCTCCAGCTCTCAAGACCATTAACCCCAACTCCACTGAGAAGTGGGTAGGAAACCACCACTTAGGGGATCTGGAGTAGGGTTGTTTGGACACCGAGATGTTAGAACTCTTACTTTTTCGTGTACACAGCCGCTCTCCACCTGAGCGTGCAGGTGTCGCCAAATGGTCTGGATTGGCAGTAGTTTCAATCAACACCCCCCAGCTGCCACTAGAACCACCTCGTCCCCCAGCTAGCAGATCCTATCGCAGGGGTTAGCGGGTCTGGACTGATTCTGCCTTCTCAGGGTAGATTCTGTCCTTGGGAGACCCTAGATCTCCCCACCCGTGGCTATAAGGCTTTTATGGAGTTGCCCCCAGACCATTACAGAAGGCTGAGTATGTCTGAATCAGGTCACTCCCAACGCTGGAAATCTTTTTCTGGGCATGTTCTTAGCTCGACTCAATCAGGAAATGCAAATAGATATTGGGGTATAGATGGGGGTGTTGGAATCTCACACCATTTTTTACCGGGGCTCAGCCAGAGTGTCCTAGTAGAATAATATCGAAAATTACAGAAACTTTGGAAAATCATTAGGAAAAAATTTCATTTCTGAATCCAACATGTTAACCAAAACATTTTGGTTAATATTTTTACGAATTTCCTGCTAGTCATTTTGCATGTGCAACATGTTTTCACGCAGGTAACGTAATTTGTTTACATTGTGTACCTGCACATTTGCTTCATTTTCTCCCTTTTTATCATAATAGTGCGATCAATTTTCCACGTTGTTAACAGGCTTCTTAACAAACTTAAATTGTATACTTAAAATGGGTGAATCTTGTATGAGATATAGATTGCATCTCAATAAAGCTGTTAAAAATAAATAAATTTTTAAAGATAAGGGGTAGGGGGAAGATGGCCAGTGTTAAAGAAAGGAATGGAAAAGAGCGTGGGCCAGGAAAGCGCTGGGCTGCAGCAAGCCTCTGACATGTACAGAGAAGGTGTTCGGCCAGAGTGGAGCAGCGGATCCTCGAAAGGCAACTGTGGGCAAGCAGGTAGGGTGGCAGGGCAGTGCGGGGGATGGATCCCCAGCTCAGGGACCAGACTGAGGCTAGACTCATGCTAAATCCTGGCTACACCCCCTCCATTGTGGGAACTTGGGCAAGAACTTCACTCCCCCTGAGCCTCAGTTTCTCCGTTTGTAGGATGGGACCTTAAGGGGCCCTTCCTCCTGGGATATTGGAGGCCCCACTGAGGCACCCAGCGGGACATCAGAGACAGAGCCTGGTCTCAGTCACCACTCCACATACAGGCACGGAAGCATCACAAAATCTCGTCAAGGCAAATAAAAGCTGTCCTTCATGTGTGCCCTGGGTGGACACTTCAGAAGACCCTTTCTTTTTCTCCTTTATGCCATGGAAAACCATCGTGGTGAGGGAATCGGGGAGGGGAATCCCCATTTTACAGGCGAGGCTGCACAGACCTGAGTTCAAATCTTGCCTCTGCCACTTCCTAACTGGGGACCTGGGTTGACTTCTTCAGCACTTCTGATGGCCCTCAGTGTCCTTGGCTATAAGAACAGGATAACAATAGTGCCCACCCTGCAGGAGCACTTTTTTATTCAGCAATTGTGGGTATCGGGGCTCCTGGCTCCTAACCACAGTGTGACAGCCCGTGCAGCACGCTTATAGGGAGCGGCTGCTATCGATGCGAGTTTGGCCTGTGTGACAGTTCAATTTTTTGTTACAAAGTCACAACATGGCAGTTGGGTGCACTTTGTTTATTGGTAGCTGCTGTCTCTGAGCTGGTGAGCCTGGGCCCTGACAAGGGTGACCTTCTTGGCCTTTGAGGTTAGAAACCACATCCTCCAGCTTTCCTTAAATGCCCAGCCCTGGACCTGCCTGGGATGGATTCCACTTCCTTGCAGGCTGCAGTGACCATGTCTGCTGTGCCCACCACAGTATCACCTGGCCCTCAGCACAGGGCTTAGCAGGTAAGAGGCTCTCAATGGAATTGTATTGAATGAATGATGGATTCTCCCATCCCCTCTTGGTTATCATTTTATTATTTTCTTTACTGTTTGTAAATCCCCCCACTCCTTCCTCTAGCTCCTGGCTGCGCAATGGGGGGTTTCTCATGTCTGGGGGAGTCCTGAGAAGTCAGGTGCTGGGAGGCTGGGCTTCAGCAGGGTGGGTCAAGCAAGGACACCAGGTCCCCTCACCTTCGGTGGCTGGGGAGCCGAGGTGGGGTCCAGGCCACCGGCCAGCCAAACCCAACTTCCAGACCCCTCCTGCTTCCCTGGAAGAAGCAAAACATTCCTGTTCAAAGGCGGAAGATAGAGTTGGCTTTTGTTGAGGTAAATAATACATACACAGACACGCGCATATAAACATGTACACATACGCACATACACGTGTACACGTACACATGCATACACTCGCATAGACACCTACACACACAGAAAAGTGCATACGTCTGAGGTGGACAGCTTGATAAATTTTCCCTGTGTATCCACCTGTGTAACCACCACCCAGGTGAAGCTACGGAAACTTTCCAGTGCCCAGAAGGCTCCT
Source organism: Monodon monoceros (assembly GCF_005190385.1). Lineage (NCBI taxonomy): Eukaryota > Metazoa > Chordata > Mammalia > Artiodactyla > Monodontidae > Monodon > Monodon monoceros. Next base: position 107,654,473 of record NW_021703782.1, read on the forward strand.
TGGTGCCGTGGTGAGACTGGTGGGAATCACAGGGTTAAAAAAAAGAAAAGGAGAATGCCTTTCTTCTTTTAAAAAATGTACGGGGGTGTGCTGGGCAAATAAGAAAGTTTCAAGCCATCTGGGCTGCGGCGGTCACAGTGCCCATGGATGGCCTGGGCCAGCGAGAGCATCTTGCTTGTGAGAGAAGAGCTCTGATTGGTTACTGCCCTGCAGGATTCCACAAATGAGTGAATGCGTGAAGGAGGCCGCACATGCCCCTGGCGCTCAGCTGATTTCTACTAAGGCAATTCCACCTCTCACGTGCGCAATGCGCCCAGCCCCGTGCCATGGTGGGGGCGGTGTGGCGGGGTCGGCAGGGAGGGGCAGACACAGCCTCTGCCCTCAGGGAGCCTACCTCCAGGACCCAGGCCCGTGGGCATCCCCTTTCCATTTCCGGTGCTCCAGCGCCTGAACCGAGGGAGAAGGAACAGACCTTAGGAGCTGCCAGCAGGCCAGGCTGCCTAGAGAGGAGGCTGGATTCTCAAGGGGCAAAGGTGGAGTTGAGGTCGTGTCACCTCCTGTCCCAAAGTTTGCACTGCCCACCCAAATGCTGGCATCAGGCCGTCCTCCCCGGCCTGCAGCCTGGCCTCCTGCTTCTCCCTCTCCCGGGCGCCCAGCCAGACCTCACTCTCGAGGTTGCCCCCTCCCCATCTCCCTCTCGAAAGCAAAGAACCTGTAGAGCTCAGGCCTTGGCCAACCCAGATCAGCGCACCTGGCGGGGCTGCTGTCAGCTTCCCCTGGATCCTGAGCACACGGTGTGTGTGGGGGGGTGGGCTGCAGATAGGAGGCGGCAGGGCCCCGGCAGCCGCCGGCAGTGTGCAGAGCTGATCTGCACGCCTCTCAGGCTGGGGAAAGGGCTCACCTGGGGTCAGTGCAATCGATATCTCATCTGTAGCTCTCCTAGCGGAAGTGATGGCTATTGGAACATGGTAATGGGTGTTGTCTAGTGGAAGAGACTAATCTTCCCAGCTGTGGCGGGCTCCGCAGGTGGTCCGCACCGCTAGCTGCTGCCACTAGGGCTGTCCAGGCACTTTTAAAGCCACAGCAGCCTCGCTGCATGCTGGTGTCCGTCCTGGTTTCCTGGCAGCTTCCTGGTGCAAAGCCTCAGAGATGACCATGACCCAGTCCTTCTGGGCATAGTTGAGGAGACTGAAGCCAGTGATTCACACAATGTCACTCAGTCAGCCAGGGACCAGAAGTAAATTCTGGTCTTCAGACTCCTGATCCAGTACTACACAGCATGCTGGCCATGGCAAACCCATGGCCATGGGCCGCACTTGGCCTTTAGGTATGTCAGTGTTTTCCATTGTCTGGCTCGATGCTTCTTGAAAAAAACTGGGATTCAAAGGCCATCACTGTTGGCCACAGTCCCTACCTCTCCCTAATGTCTCACACTCCACCCGCTTCATACATGTAGTTCCCTGTCTGACCTGGGATCAGTGAAACTGAGGTCTTGGCATAGAGAGGTGAGGAAAAGGAAGAGAATCAGCCTTCTCCCCTGGAAAAGAGGAGCCACTACCTAATCTTCCTTACCCTGGCTCACAGGCCATGGAGGCCTGACAGGCTGTGAGCCCCGTAACAGCAAGGGCTGCGTCTGTTTTGCCCACTGCTGTAGATGATGTTCAGTGCATATTTCTAAAATATTAACTGAGCAATTTCTATATTCCAGGCCCCGGGCCAGGCTGGAACACATCAGCCCAGCTAACACAAAGCCCTTTACTGTAATGGCTTCATGTGCACCTGAGAGAACTTGGCAGTAAGTACTAGCCCTCCAGGGATGGAACCCCAGACACCTGTTGCCCCAAGCAGCTTGACATCATGGAAAATTGTTGAAATGACTCTACCACTAACACGCTGTGTGGCCTTAGGTAGGTCCCTTAACTTTAGGGACCTTAGTTTCCCCAAATGTAAAACAAAGGGCTTAGATTGCACGACCTCTAGTTTCCCTTTCTTTTCAAATGTTCTTTTTACAGCTTGTGAGGCTGTGAAAGCCACTCCAGCATCCTCCCCGTGAATCTCCAGGGTCCCAGCTGGTGACAGCCTGGAGGGCTCAGTGAGAACAAGTCAGAATTTTAGATGTGGTTCCAGCCCACTTGTCTGCATTCTGGACGAGCTCAGGGAGGCCGATGAGACAGCACTCCGGGCTCATTTCCTTTGTGACTCCTGAAATGGTAGAGCTGTGTTTTGCCACTGGTGGTGCGATGTTTCTTGATAAACAGGCAGATTCCTGAGTTGGGCGCTTCTTGTCTGTTTAACAAGCTGCCTGTGTGATTCTGGTACTCACTGAAACTTGAAAACCATAGGCCTGGAGAGATGGTGGCTGATTGCATCCACCAAGGGGGAAGCCTGATAAATGTGTTCTATGGTGGTTCCTCTTGACGCATCTCGCCTCCGTAGGATCTAGGTGAGGCCAAGTACCTGTGTGTTTAACCAGGACTGTGCAGACGCAGCGGGCACTGGCCGTGTCCACCAGCCTCCCTGGGGAGGAGGGCCACAGCTGCCAGGGCCTCTGAGGGCTCCCTGCAGAGCCACGGTAACAGTGGAGAGCACAGCGGCTGCAAACTCCAGTTAGAGCTCAGGTGGACCTGGATTTGGAGTCGATCACTTCATCTCTCTGAGTCTCAGTTTCCTCATTTGTGAAATGGGCCCATTTTGAGTCTGGCCTGAGGAATAAATAACGCACTTAAAGAGCTTAAACCAGGCCAGGCCCCCTGGTAACTGACCAAGAAACGAGAACTCTTGTTCTATTATTATTAATGATCACAACTCCACCAGCACCCCACACACTCCCCCTCCCCCACACCCTGACCCTGAGGGTGGGCACAGGCACCAATTGTGACTAATCACGACGTTAGTCACCTCCACTGGGGCTCCTAAGGACCCAGCCGGCCACTCAGTTAAGATGGCAATGAAGCGGCTGTGACACAGGATGCCTTCCCATCTGGGACCCCGGCTGACCCGACTCCTGCCTGAGGTTTGAGAAATCACTGTGTGGACTCCAAACCCCCCCGCCCCGCCCGGCTGTTTATGCCTGGTGTGATCATTTATTTACGTCCGTGTTAAACAGGCACGGGCCCGGTTCCCACCTCCCATTTGTCTTTGCTGGTCTTGCCCTGGGCCTCGCCCTGCCCCTGCCAGGCCCCGATCATGAAGACAGATGTCCCGGCCATGGCTGTGGAGAGGCAGCCCCCAGCCCTTCAGCACCACTCAGAGGACAGGGTGGGTGATGAGACAGAGGTAGGGGCACAGGGACCTCTCCCCTTTCCTGCGGTGGGAGTGGCCCAAGGGCGACACTCTACAGCTGTGGGTGGGAGATTGTAAGGCCCTAGAAAAGCTTTGGGATAAACACGGGCAGGCTCCAGGCCCTGGCCTCTGCTTCCACTCGCTGGGTGACACTGCCTCGGGGAAGAGGACTGCTTCTTCTTTTCGTTTTTAATTTTTTTATTGGAGTATAGTAGATTTACAATGCTGCGTTAGTTTCTGCTGTGCAGCAAAGTGACTCAGTTATACACATATATACATTCTTCTTTATATTCTTTTTCATTATGGTTTATCCCAGGGTATTAAATATAGTTTCCTGTGCTCTACAGCAGGACCCTGCCGTTTATCCCTTCTATACGTAATAGTTTGCATCTACTAAACCCAAACTCTCAGTCCAGCCCTCCCCCTTGGCAACCACAAGTGTTTTCTCCATGTCTGTGAGTCTGTTTCTGTTTCGTAGATAGGTTCATTTGGGCCATATTTTAGATTCCACATATACGTGATGTCACATGGTAAGTGAAGTGAGTCAGAAACAGGGCTGCTTCTTTTATTCGACAATTATTTACTGCCCATGGCCTAGGTGCTTGGCTGTTCTAAATTCTTCACTGTTTTAGGTGAGGAAAACAAGCTCCCCCCACCTCCACTGTGTCCTGGAGGGACGCTGAGAGGGGGAATAGGCTTCCCTGGTGGCGTAGTGGTTGAGAGTCCGCCTGCCGATGCGGGGGACACGGGTTCGTGCCCCGGTCCGGGAAGACCCCACATGCCGCGGAGCGGCTGGGCCCGTGAGCCATGGCCGCTGAGCCTGCGCGTCCGGAGCCTGTGCTCCGCAACGGGAGAGGCCACAGCAGTGAGAGGCCCGCGTACCGCAAAAAAAAAAAAAAAAAAAGAGGGGGAGTAAATGGGATTTGAGGTGGGAGCGGGGTTGGACAGGGGAGCCAGGGAAGCCTCCGAGGATAGTAAGCAGGGGGCAGCCATGTGAGAAGTGCTGGGAAGGGCATTCCAGGCAGAGGGAACCGCACGTTCCAAGACCTGAGGTTCAAGCATCCGAAAGGGCTGAGTGGGTTCAGGAGAGAGAGAGAATGAGGGCCTGAGGAGGTGGGCTCAGCTGGGTCACCCACAGCCTCATGGGCCTTGGGGTGCTCTAAGAGCATTCAGGGTAACGGGTGGCTTATGTGGTTGAGAAGAGCACCCCCGAATCCAGGAGCCCTGCTCTCAGGGATCCAGGCCACTTAGTCCCACCCTCTCTGCCCTCCTGCACCCAGGACTCAGTGAGGCCAATGCCCTGCCCCTGGGAGCAGCTGGCCCCATGCACCCTGGAGAGACCCTAAGGGGAAGGGTCTCACCGGAGCGGTTGGCGGGGGGGGGGGGTCCCTGCTCTCTCTGAACCCTCCCAACAAGGCGGCTTTGTCTGCCAGCTCCAAGGACCCCAGGACTCCTCCCCGGCCCCCTACAGCGGCCTGAACGAAGCTCTGAAAGGTGGCTTTATGTGTGTCTCGGGGCAGATCGCTGGGAAGCGGACGGCCGGGGCTGGTACATGGGCCAGGCGGCAGCCTCAGCCTTGACTCCTGAGGCCGCAGATGCAGAAAGAGGCCGGGGACAAACGAATGCCCTGGGGGGGCAGCCTGTCAAAGCTGTCCCCCACCTCAGAGGGGGACAAGGGAACTACACAGGCACCCTCTTGCAATCTGGTCACTCCATCGCACTGGTCAGTGACACGGCCCTTTGTGCAGCCCTGCCCTTTGGGAGAAGGGAGACAGGTGAGGCTGAGCCGCCTGTAACCAGATCTCCTGGGCCCGCTCCCCACTCCCTTTCTCTGGTCCTGGGAAGCGTCAGGGTGGGAACAAGTGTCAAGGAGGGCAGTCTTCCAAATGAAAAGGAGCCTCTAGAAAGACCTGTGCCCTAAGCCACCATCGGGCAGTCTGGAGATTAGGATGAGAACCAGAAAGAGATGCCTTCCAGCTGCATCTGTCACCCCCGCTTAGCCCTGGTTAATGTTGACCATGGCAGCCGTGGTGTCCATGACGTGCCTCCTCGGAGATTACCTCTGAGGTCCGCGAGACCCTCTGTGGCAGGGGATGGCAGCCCTGTTTCACAGGTGTGGACACAGCAGCCGAGAGGTTAGACTCTCTGCCTAAAGCCACCCAGCTGGTGAGAAGCAGAGTTAGGATTCGAACCCGGGACTGTCAGAGGCCAGAGCCCAGGCCCTGAACGCCAGGCCTCCCGGCTGAGCTGGGTCTGCCCACCAGCCAACGTACTTCACTCCATACGACAACCTCTAGGTCCATCCGTGTTGCTGTAAATGGCATTATTTCATTCTTTTTAATGGCTGAGTAGTATTCCATTGTCTATATGTTTAGTGCCTTCTGCAGGTGTGTGCAGAAGCCCCACGTCATCTCCATCTGTGGACACAGCAGATGTAAGAATTGGGAGGACACCTGGTCATCCTCCTGCAGGGGACCAACTTACCGCTATTATCTACTTACTTGCCCTTATTTCTTTTTTCTTTTTTTTTTAATGACCCAATTTCTTTTTTTAATTTTTATTTAAAGGAACTCCTTTATTTATTTATTTATTTATTTATTTATTTATTTATATTTTTGACTGTGTTGGGTCTTCGTTTCTGTGCGTGGGCTTTCTCTAGTTGTGGCGAGCGGGGGCCACTCTTCATCGTGGTGCGCGGGCCTCTCACTATCGCGGCCTCTCTTGTTGCAGAGCACAGGCTCCAGACACGCAGGCTCAGTAGTTGTGGCTCACGGGCCTAGTTGCTCCGCGGCATGTGGGATCTTCCCAGACCAGGGCTCGAACCTGTGTCCCCTGCATTAGCAGGCAGATTCTCAACCACTGCGCCACCAGGGAAGCCCTGCCCTTATTTCTTTAAGGGACTCTGCTCTCTCTGATAAAAAGGGAGGTTATTAGCCCTACAGAACTGTACACTTAATGGTTAAATGGTAAATTTTATGTTATGTGTATTTTACCACATTTTTTAAAACAATTTTTAATGTTCAAACATGTTTTTAATTTTAAAAAAATTATTATTTATTTTATTTATTTATTTTTGGCTGTGTTGGGCCTTTGTTGCTGTGCGTGGGCTTTCTCTAGTTGCGGCAAGCGGGGGCTACTCTTCGTTGCAGTGCGCGGGCTTCTCATTGCGGTGGCTTCTCTTGTTGCAGAGCACGGGCTCTAGGAGCCTGGTCTTCAGGTGTTGTGGCTCGTGGGCTCTGGAGCACAGGCTCAGTAGTTGTGGCGCACGGGCTTAGCTGTTCCACGACATGTGAGATCTTCCTGGACCAGGGCTTGAACCCGTGTCCCCTGCATTGGCAGGCGGATTCTTAACCACTGTGCCACCAGGGAAGGCCCCAAACATTTTTTAAAAGTAAGTTTAGCGAGGATTAAAAAGGCACTAAACATATATACAATGGAATATCACTCAGCCATTAAAAAGAATGAAATAATGCCATTTGCAGCAACATGGATGGACCTAGAGGTTGTCATATGGAGTGAAGTAAGTCAGACAGAGAAAGAGAAATATGACCTCGCTTATATGTGGAATCTAAAAGGAAATGATGCAAATGAACTTATTTACAGAACAGGAACAGACTCACAGACTTAGAGAACGAACTTATGGTTACCAGGGGTGGAGGGTAGGGGGAAGCGATGGTTAGGGGGTTTGAGATTTCCATGAACACACTGCTCTATTTAAAATGGATTACCAACAAGGACCTACTATATAGCACAGGGAACCCTGCTCAATATTATGTAACAACTAAAATGGGAAAAGAATTTGAAAAAGAATAGATACATGTATAAGTGAATCACTTTGCTGTACCCCTGAAACTATCGCAACATTGTTAATCAACTATACTCCAATATGAAATAAAAAGTTTTTTTAAAAAGCCACTAAAGACAAATCAACACCAACCCAAGTCTCCCTGACATAATGAGAAGGGTTGGAAGAGAATTGAAAGGACAGTGTATTTATCACAACAGGGTCTGATGTTATTACATGCAAAATCCTAACAGCCTGTGGGCCTCCAGCAGTGCCTGTTGTCTTGGGGAAACACCAGTCATCATACAAATGGGGAGACTGAGGCCCAAAGAGAAGATGCAGTGCAGGGCCAGTTGTAGCAAAGCCTAGGCCGGAACCTGGGCCCACTGGCGTCTGGATGAACCTCACCCGGAGGGCTGGAGGGTCCAGCAAGGACAGTTAGTGTCGCCAGGAGGCAGATGCCCCCGTCTTCTGCATTGCATCTGTGCCCTCAGCCCACCGTGTTGGGCACCAGGGACCTGCAGGTGAGATGTCTACCTCCGGAGGCCCCCTTGGAGGGCAGCTAGAGCAGTCCAAGGCCAGGAGCACTGAGTCATCGGGGGGAGGGATGCTGAGGTCGACGAAACGGGAAATGGGATAAAGACAGCAGCCATACTCACTTCTCCACCCCAGGCGCTGCTAAACCTTTCACACTCATAGAGGTAAGTTTGGGGAAATGGAGGCTCAAGGAAGGCGAAGTCCCTTGCCCACATCCACGCAGCAAGTCGTGGGCAGAGATGGAACTCAGGTCTGTCTGGGAACTGTGGGGTGATTGCCTGGGAAGATGGTGGGGGCCAGGAGTGGTGCTGGGAGGGAAGTTTAAACCCCATCATCCATCAGCAGCCCCCAGATGCCCATGCGTGAGCCTTCGCCACACCCACACCCCATGAGCATTCCAGAGCAGTAATCGCATCAGGCCGTGCCCCTCCCCACCCTGAGCTGACATCACCCTGTGGCTCCTTAAAGAGTGAAGCTGGTCTCTGGCCACCTCTGGGGCCTCACCCCCACTTGTCTGGACCTCCTTGTTTTTTGTCCCCCAGCCAAAGTGGTCCTTTTGCAGATCCTCAAAAGCTCTGCCACCAGCGAGCTGAGCCAAGTCTGAGCCCGGTTTCCCCACTGTCAGAGGAGGCCAGGAACCCCACCCCCTCGGAGTCTGCTGCAACAAGGACAGGGCGTGGAGAGTTCAATGCAAACTGTAAAATGCTGTGACCCCATTCTATGATGACAAAGGAGAGCAGACAAACCCAGGCTGCCCAGGGATGCTGGGCATCTAGCCACTTGGGCCATTGTCTGTCACTTCCCTGGCATCTCCTGCCTCACCTCCCCCTTGCCCCTGTGCACACAGTCCCCACTGTCCCCAGGGGAGGTAGATCCACTCCCAGATTTACTAGGGCATGTTAAGAACATGGTTTGAAGCCATCTCTGAGGTCATGAGGTCATGGTAGTTTCCCATTGATCTATTTGTCCCTCCCTTGGCTGGAGCCCTTTGCCCCTGCCAGCCCCCAGAGCCATATCGAACTTCAGCAGCCTCCCCCCAGCCTCGCTGCTCCCAAGCTAGGCCCCAAGGAGGCAAAACACAGGGCAGGGCTTTAAAACACTGCCCCTGGGTGATTTACCAGCTGGGCTGCCCAACCCCTGACCTCGGTGTGGGTGGGGGGGGAGATGTAATGCATCTCCAGGATCAGCGGTGCTGTGAAAAACAGCCCCGAGTGGGCCAGTTAGGACAGCAGAGAAGGACCCCTTCCCCCAGAAACCCCACCGTGGCAGCCACTGAGCTGAGGTCTGCATGCACACGTGGGCGCAGGACAGCTCCAGGCTTGTCCACCCAAGTGTCTCAGGCACGAGCCCGCAAGAGCTGGACATTGCTGAGCCCAGCCACCTAGGTTTCAGATGGGGAAACTGAGGCTGAGGGAGCACCTCAAGGTCACAGAGCAAGTTCAAGGAGGTCTCTGGTTTTTCCTCTCCCTGCTCAGCACTTCTGCCTTTTCCTGTGGGCAAGGGTGGCAGTCCTGGTATTTGGGGTGTCACTGGCACCTTGGAAGGCCAAGCTTGTCTCTCCCACAGCCTTCAGATCGGACCTCAGTGGATCCAACGTGCCACCAGGATGGAGCTCCCTGCCCTTGACTCCACGTGTAGAAACCAGACCTCAGGACAGTCTTCTGTCTCAGCTGAAACCATCCTACCAAGGGCAGAGGCCAGAGGCACCGAGCCACCCTGTGTTCAGACCCTCTCACTCCCCAGAAAGAACAGTGACCTTTATTTAGGGAGGAAATTTACCAAAAGCTGGAGGGCCTTGAGTCCAAATTTTCCTCAGTCATCGTGTGACTTGCCACCCTCACCAGTGGGGCCAGCAGGAAGAGGGGGTGGTTCTCCGGTCTCCTACACCAAGCAGGGTCCATGGACCAAAGGGGTCACCTGGAAACTTACTAGAAAAGCAGAATCAGGGGCCCATTTCCCTAGGATGTACAGATCAGAATCTGTATTTTAGCAAGGCTCTCAGCTGATTCACTTACATGTTAAGGAATGAGAGGTGCTGGTCTCATAAAGTTAAATAAGTAGGCGTGTGTGTGGAGGGGGCTTGTGTACATATTAAGATCTTTACCCTAAAGAAAGAGCCTAAAGATGAAGAAAGAAAGAAGGAAGGGAAGAAGGGGGCTGGGTTGAGGATACTCTTTTGTGTCCAAAAGTATTTGATGTAACTTCAGAACAGCACATGGCAACTCACTTGAAGAAAAACAAAATAGGGAATTCCCTGGCTGCCCCGTGGTTAGGACTTGGTGCTTTCACTGCTGGGGCCCCAGGTTTGATCCCTGGTCGGGGAACTAAGATCCCATAAGCCGTGCGGTGTGACCAAACAAACAAAAAAGAAAAACAAAACAGATCCCACCCGAACAAAGCAGAGAGAGGTGGGGTGGCTGAGACAGGGGTGGTCCCAGATGGGTGGTAGTTTGGGCAGGACCCTAATCACGCAGAGTCTCGGGCCACTGGAGGATTTTGGAAAGGGGTGACATGTTTTGATTTAAATTTTTGGAAAGATGGTCACCTGAAAAGGGCTACCGCCTCTGCTCTCTAAATGCTGCCCAAGTAAGTGAGCTTTTCTGCAAGTGATGACTAATAGGGAGAGAGGAGAGAGGATGTCTGACACTTGGAGGGAGGCCTTGGTGGTCCTGAGTGCCTGGATAGATAAGAGAAGATGGTGGGTGGGAGAGGGAGGGAGGGATAGAAAACCAGGGCTGGCCATCCACTGTGCTCGCCAATGGAAAAAACATTTTTTTAAATTTAGGTATAAGTTACATATGATAAATTCCACAAATCTTAAGTGTACTTGATGAATTTTTACTACTCAATACACATACATAACCACCACCCAGATCCAGGTATTAACATTTCCAGCATCCTGGAAGCCCCCTTATACCCTCTCCCAGTCACTGTCCTTCCAAGGGTGTGTTAGGTACCTATCACAGCACAACAAATGATCACAAACTTAGCAGCTTGAAACAGCATCCATTTATGATCTCACAGGCTCCGTGGGTCAGGAGTCTGAGCACAGCTTTGTGATCCTCTGCTCAGGATCCCCCACGGCTGCAGTCAAGGCATCGGCCAGGCCGTGTCCCTTTCTGGGGCCCAGAACTGTCTTCTGAGACCTCATGGTTGTTGGCAGCATCCAGGTCCTTGCAGCAGTAGGACTGAGGTCTCTGTTTTCCTGCTGGCTGTCAGCTGTGGCTGCTTTTGCCATGTGGCCCTCATACAGGCAGTTCACAACACAGAAGCTTGCTTAAAAAGGAGAATCTCTCTTTTTAAGGCTTTTGCCTGATTAAGTCCGGCCCACCCTTTGGGTGAACTCAAAATCCAACTGATTTGGGACCTTAATTACATCCACAAAACTCCTTCCCCTTCGTCACAGTCTATTGGCTAAAAGCAAATCCCTGGTCCCACCCACAGTTAAGAGAAGAGGATTATACAGGATGTAGACACCAGGAATTATGGGGCCCATCCTAGGATCTGTCTCCCAAATGGTAATGACTACCCTGACCTCTATCCTCATCAATTTGAACTTTACATTAAAGGAATCAGTGTCTCTTTGTGTAAGGCTCCTTTCACTCAACACTGTGTCTATGATACCTATCCATGTTGTTGCCTATATAGCAATTTGTTTCTTTTCACAGTTACATAGTAACAGTGATGTAACTTCACTGTTATCTATCTATCCATGTTGTTGCCTATGTAGCAATTTGTTTCTTTCCACTGTTACATAGTATTTCATTCCATGAATGTACCATGATTTATTCACCCATCCTCTGTTGATGGATATTTCAGTTCCTGGTTTCTGGCTAGTCAAATCGAGCTGCTAGCACCTGGGATTCTGGTTTGGATTCTAGAACAGTAAAAGGACATTAATGGAAAAACTGGTAAAATCAGGTCTAAGTCTGATTTAATAATATTGGACCAATGTTAATGTCTGAGTTTTGACAAATGTGCCATGGTTACATATGAGATGTTAACTGCAGGGTGGGAAACTGGGTGAAGCATATGGAGGAACTCTCTGTACTATCTTTGAAAGTTTTCTATAGAGCTAAAATTACCCCAAAATAAACATTTTACTTAAGAAGCAAATGAATAATGCTGCTAGCAACCATCTGCTAGTAACAGGTACCAACTAACCCTCCCACTATAAACATCCATAAAACTGGATCAAATATATGAGGCAGTTATTTTCAGGAAGTACAAGACTACAATCCCTGGGAGAAGGGAAACCTGTGAGGTGAGCTCCGTACTCACCTGGCCCTCTGCCTGGGGCCAGTGCCCCAACCACAGACCAGAGAGCTGGGGTCCAAGCTAAATACAGTCATCTCACTGAGCTGGGGAGGCAGAGGTCAGAGTTTGGAGCTGCTAAAGCAGCTGGAACCTGTAGGGCTGGAGAAGAGGTTGCTGCACAGCGATGGGTTTCTCAGCAAGTCCTTGGTCCAGATCTGGGCTGTATGTGCTCAGGACAAGACCCCTTGGGTCTGCCCAGAGAGCAGCTGCTATAGGGTGGGGAGTGGGACGGAGATACTGAAATCAAGCAATGCGGGGGAGATGTTGGCATTCTGGTCCAGCCAGAGAGGAGAGACCTCATTAACATCGCGGGCCTCCAGCTCTGACACCTGAAGAGTCTCCCCTTAGGAATGAGGACTGTGCCCTACAGTAAGGTCTACATGTCCTAGTAACAAAAAAACAAGCCCTGACAAGAACCACAGGGGAAGCAAAATTAAGAGTTTCACACCTGCCAAGTTAGAGGGATTTGAGAAACACCTTGGGCTCTCTACAGATCTGCTCTAACAAGGTACAAAACCAAGCATGCCTGAGCCCAAGGTGATCAGCTAGCAATGAAACTGCCTGTTCCAATAAGAACCAATTGTCTTCCTAAGAAGATAACAGAATCCAGAGTCTCTACAACGCATCATTACAATGTTCAGTATATAATCAAAAATTACTAGAGGCACAGGTGTAAAGCTCCTTTGAACATTCTTGTACATTAGTTTCATAGGCACTCATCTATTATTACTCAGGAGTGGAATCGCTGGGTCTCACTGGTTTTACTAAAATTATTCATTCAGCTGCTTGAGAGGTTAAGAGGAAGGAGCCCCAGACCCAGCCTGTCCCCTAGTCTTCAGACTATTTTAATGTGTCTATGGGGGGCAATCAGCACCCAACTCTGGGGTCCATAGCCTGTGAGTTTTTACCGGGAGAATGCTGGGCAGGGCCCTTGAGGGCCTCCATCTCCCTGATGTCTCTTGTCTCTCCCTCAGTGTGGGCTGGAGTCGGTGCCCTCAGATGAAACCCAACATTTCTGTCATTGTTGTTCTAAATCTCTCCTGCATCACCAGAGTCAGGCCAAGGAGAAGGAAAATAAAATCACACCTGATTCATTTGGACAAACTATCCTTAGAAAAATAAAACCTGTGTCCCTGACCCGCAAACTCTGCAAGTGTCCATCTCCCTCTACCCACCGCCTGGCTTCCTTATCTCACTCACACTGGATGATAGCAAGGAACCCGTCACAGCCAGGCTCATCTCAGAAGCCAGGGTGACAGAGACCAATGGGAGGGAGTTCAGTTGTGGCACAAGGCACTGCACACAGTGGGCACTGATGGGCTGTGCGCCAGCTGTTGGGCTAACCCTGGCGGGGGGACCAGAAGGGACAGAAAGGAATAAGATCTTGTCCTGATCCTAAAGGGGAGGACAACTGGGGCAGAGCAGGAGTTAATAAACATGCACTGAATAAATGAATGAAAGAACGAACGAACGAGGCTGGAGAAGCCACCCCCTTTCCTGCTATGATGACCAAAATGGAGAAGGAGGGAAAGGAAGGTGGTGGAAGGTCAGCGTATGGTCCAGCCACAGTCATTCTGTGAACTTCCACTCTACCAGGCGTTGAGGATGCCCTGGTTGGCAAGCCAAGTTTTTATGCCTATGGGGCCCACACGCAAGGGGCAGGGGAGCAGATCACAGGCTTGGAAACAAATAGCATAAAATGTCACATCATGATGAGGGCTAGTAGGATACATGAAGCAGAGCAAAGAGGTGGAGAGTGATGGTAACGGACTATTTTTTTTTCTTTCATTGGGACTTGCTTTATTATAATTAGCTCCATGGCAGTGAATGCTGGCACTGCCCTCTTCCCTAGAGCCATTACATTATTTGGTAATTGAAAATAGCATTTAAACCATCCACTTGTTTCCAGAGTCTCAAAGAATGAAAATACCTGCTCATAGGTTAGAGGCTGCATTTCAGGTATTTATACCTCCTATGAGTTCTACCCATGGGAGTACCATCTGCTGTATTTGCATACCTGATTGAATTTTTATTTTTAATTGTGGTAAATACATATAATGTAAAATTTAGCATCTTCAAGTGTACAGTTCAGTGACATTAAATACACTCACGTTGTCATGCAACCATCACCACCATCATCTCCAGAACACTTTTCACCTTGTTAAACTGAAACTCTGTGCCCATTAAACAGTAACTCCCCATTTCCCTCTCCCCTCAAGCCCGGGAAGGGGTTATTTGAAACAAGGCAGTGAGGGAAGCCTTTCTGAAGTGGTGACGTTTGGGGAGCAACCTGAGCTAGCCCTCCAGATGGGGGGTGGGGGAGGGATGTTCAAAGTAGCAGGTGCAAAGGCCCTGAGGCGAGAGTGAGGTCATGGGTTTAAAGGGCAGCAAGGAAGCTGCTAGTGGGGAAGGGGGTGGGTAGAGGACAGAAGGGGAGAAAGACTAGGGAGGAAGGCAGGGAGAGAAGAGGAGAGCGACGGAGGGCAGATCATATAGTGTCTTGTGGGTAGAGAAGAGGACTTTGACTTTTTTTTTTTTTTTTGGCTGCGTTGGGTCTTCGTTGCTGCACGCGGGCTTTCTCTAGCTGGGGCGAGCGGGGTCTACTCTTCGTTGCGGTGCGCGAGCTTCTCACTGCGGTGACTTCTCTTGTCGCGGAGCATGGGCTCCAGGTGCGCAGGCTTCAGTAGTTGTGACTCGCGGGCTCTAGAGCACAGGCTCAGTAGTTGTGGCGCACAGGCTTAGTTGCTCCGTGGCATGTGGGATCTTCCCAGACCAGGGCTCGAACCCGTGTCCCCTGTCTTGACAGGCAGGTTCTTAACCACTGCGCCACCAGGGAAGTCCCAGGACTTTGACTTTTGCTCTGAGTGAGACAAAAGGCACCAGAGGCGCTTAGGCAGAGATGTGTCATGGTCCCTCGCTGTTCCCCCGCCGCAATGGCATGGTCCCCACTGGCTGCTGAGAGAAGAGCCTGAGGCAGGAGCTCAGTCTGGAGACCATCAGGAAGCTACTGCCAGGTCTAGAAGATGCATGATGGGGGCTTGGGCCAGGCGATAGAGTGGCAGTGGTATAGCCAGGGTTGGAGTCAGGATTGATTCTGAAAGTGGAGCCAATAGGATTAGCTGATGGACTGGACCTGGGGGTGGGAGAAAAGGGGGCCCCAAGGTTCTGGTCTGTTGAGTTCTGTGACTTTTGACCTTTTCTTTCAGCAAATACCTGTTACTATTGTAATGAGAAAGATAAAAGAAAGTACATCTTTTACTGAAGGGAGAAAAAAGCATCCTCTTTGTTGAAAACGATCCTGAGGGGAGTGCATTACAGGAGGCGCCATCTTTCCCCAGGTGCCCCTTGAAGATGGTTTATCCAACTTAGGGAACTTTAAGCAGGGCGGGTCCGAGCCTGCCTGTTACACACGTCGGTCTCTTATTCTCCTTGTTCGTTCTATGCCCTTCCTGTCCTCCAGCCTCTGACCAAGGCCCGCAGGGATGCACAGAGCAGATGAAGGCCCAGAACAGAGGCCTGGGGGGTGGGGCGAGGAACAGGGGCCGCAAGAAGGTTTTGGTGAGTTGAATGAAATTCTTGTTTTTGATAAAAAGAGCGTCCTTCTCCTCCATCAACTAGATTCCCAGCCCAGACTGTGTTCCCCTCCAAGGCCAGTTCCTCCTGGGCAAGGACTGTCCTTGGCATCTCCCTTCATCCGCCCCTCTGTCACTGCCAGTGTTTACAATTGAAACGTGGGGAACAGAGACCCATCCTGGTCTCACCCCTGTGCCCAGGCTCACATGGGCTCACTGGCCCTCCGTGTGTCCCCTCCCACTCCTCAGGCGTCTGTCCGTCCTCAGAGCCTTCTCACTACCCTTCTGCTGCCCAGATGTCTCCTCTCCTTCCTTCTCTGCCCATCTGAGGCTCTCAGTGTCCCCCATCCCCCTCCTCCTGCCCCACTTCCCAGCACCGCCCCCCCCCAAGGTCTCTTCCTCCAGGCAGTCTTCCCGACCCTCCACCAAGGTGCCCTACAGGTCCGTGCAGCTTCTCCACGGAGTACACGTCACGACTATAATTAACGATTATCTCTGGGATTTTTCATTACCATCTGTCTGTCTGCTAGCCTGTGAGCTTCTCGTTCACTCTGTATTCCCAGCCCCTAGTAGAATGCCTGGCCCATAATCCGGGCTCAAAAAATACTTATTAAATGATCTATAACTCAAATAGAGGTGAATGGATCTGAAAAAGAGCCACCCAGGAGCTAGCATGCAAAATGGACTTTGAAAGTAGATTAAATGTCAATCAACAAAGGTGGAAAGATGGGAGTTTCCAGGGAGAGAGCTCACTATGAAAAAGGAATGATAGTAGGAAAGTGTATGTCAACCTCAGTACTCAAAGCTGTATGTACAGCAAAATAAAATATTTTTAACTTTTATTGAACAAAAGTCCTTGTTAAATGAATGACTGTCCATCTGGATGGATGAATAATTGAGTGGATGGATGGATGGACAATGGGTTAAATCAAATCCTCTCCTTTTAAGAAACAAGACCTGGGAGAAAAGAGGATTAATAAAGATGGCTGGGCTTCCCTGGTGGCACAGTGGTTGAGAGTCCACCTGCCGATGCAGGGGACACGGGTTCGTGCCCCGGTCCGGGAGGATCCCACATGCCGCAGAGCGGCTGGGCCTGTGAGCCATGGCTGCTGGACCTGCGCGTCCAGAGCCTGTGCTCCGCAATGGGAGAGGCCACAACAGTGAGAGGCCCGCGTACTGCAAAAAAAAAATAATAATAATAAATAAAGATGGCTGCATTGAATTGAGGTTAAGGAAAACTGCTTTAACTCCAGACCATATCCCACTGTCTACGTACCCTTGTGTCAACTGCCTGTCTGCCACACTCCTTCCTGCTCCCAGGACCCCTGCCCCCGACTCCAGCATCCCCTCACAAGTAGCTACTTCCTTGCTCACTACTTCTTACCAAGCCTAGAGCAGAAGCCCTGGGCATGAGGGTGGCCAGGAGATGGACCCTTTGTCCAAGCCTCAACCCAGGTAGGGGGGGCTCCCTTCTCCCCCCTCCCTCTGCCGTCTCTCGGTGAATTTTGTCCTTGGATAGTCTGCGCGATCAGAAGAGGTTTCATTCTCTGGCAACTGGGCGGCCATTAGGAGGAGGCGGACGCAGTACCCTCTCGCCGCACAATGGTTGGCTAATAATTCAGTTATTCTGCTTCAGCTGAAGACTGTCTCTGCTGCCTGAGCCTCTCCTTCGGAGCAGGGCAGGCCCCATCTGTCGGACAGTTCGCTCCAATGTCTCCAGCCATTATGCCTCCACTCGGAGGACGGGTGCGTGCGCAAGCGAGCGAGCGTGCCTGCCTGTCTGCACTGTCTTGCTCTCGTCTCTTTGTCATTCTCCCCGGGCTAAAGAGAACTTGTTTCAAAGAGCGCAGTCAGATGTGTGCCAAACAGACCGATAAAACCTAATGCATTTTCTCCCCTTAGTCTGCCTGACTCTCCTACTGAGCATTTCCCACTCAGAAAGCCACTTAAAACACATCAGCGGTAACCCCACAAAACAGCCACTTGTTGGCTGATTGTGCTATAAGCGGCCGCTGGCAGGGCTGGGGGAGGGGTGAGGAGGGCACCTCTGCGAGAAGCCCCTTTGCTCCCAGCCCAGCTCCTAGGGAAGGGTCCTAGCCCAGGCATCGCCTCCCTCTCCTGCCTCTGCACCGGGAGGCTCTCGCTAGGAGAGAAGAGACAGGGCTCACTGGGTGGGGGGCAGAGAAGAATACAGGCCTGGGTCGGGGGACAGGATTCTCTCCCGGCACCCCACCAACTTGCGACGGGGCCCTGGGAGGGGGAGGGGTCACTGCCCAACTCTAGGACTCAGTTTCCCCTTACGTCCCTGGAGAGCTTTGGACTGTGGCGGCTAAGGTCTCTCCCAGCTCCCAGAGCCTGCCTGGTGTACTGCTCCAGAGCCTTGGACAGACCCGGGTTCAAATCCTCACTCTGCTTCAGACAGGCCATGTGACGTGTAGCCCCAGCCTCTCAGAGCGTCACTTTCCTGGTGGGGAAAGCAGGATAGTTGCAATGTCAGCCCTCACGGATGCTACGAGGATTCACTGAGGTGGTGCCTGTTTGGATCTTGGAGTCGTGAGCACAGGCCCTCCCCAGCCCTCAGAGAATCACAGTCTGAAGGACGGGGGCTGCTGGGGACCATTACAGGGCACCCTGACCCAATCTCAGGAATCAGGCAGGTTAAGCTGAGACCTGAAGGTTAAGAGCTGAGCCTGCACACTGTGTGGGCAGAGGTGAGGTGGGGCGGGAGCGCAGTTGGAAGGAACGGTATATGCAAAAGTCCTGAGGCAGGGCTGAACTGGAGGACCGGAAAGGAGCCCAGGGGAAAGGCTGGCGAAGTGACAAGAACCGGGCCAGAAGGACCCTGCGGGACACAGTAAGGAGCTTGGCTTTATCTTGAGGGCAATAGGGAGCCACGGAAGGGATGAGAACAGCAAGGTGTTCTCACGAAATTTCTCTTTTTCAAAGACCCCTACTGGCTTCCAGGTGGAGAAGGAGTTGGGAGGCAGGGGTTGAGAGCAGAGGTAGGGAGCTCTCCCTCCGCTGCTCCAACAGCCCAAGCAGGCGCTGGCTGGGTGGCAGAAGTGAAAGGTCCTCCCTGGGATGGGAAGAGGGAGGAGCCAGTGTCCCCTGCTCTGGATCCTCAGGACCCCCAGCTTGCTGGCCCTGCTGGTGTGGCCGCTACCCAGTCTGGAGAGGCAGGGGTTAAGCGCCACAGCCTTGCAGAAATCAGGGGATTACAGGGTTGCGGGTGACCTGTCCCTTCTGTCAGACAGGTGCGACGCACCCTGCTATCTCTGGGCTCAACTGTCACTGCTGTGCACTGTATCAGGACTCCATTAGGGGGCCCAGGCGCTGGCTGGCAGCTGTCAGGCCAGGGGCCTTGAGGACGGCAAGTCCTTACCCCTCTGCACCTGCATGTGGAGACAGCCCTGTCCGCTGGTCCACACTGCAGCCTCCACCTGCCGCCTCCCCAGAGGCAGGAGAGCCATGGGTGCAGGCAGCACGTGTGGGCTTGGGTCTGAGCAGCCCCAGTCTGAAGCCTGCCTCTGCAGCTCCTGGACCTCGGATATGATGCTCAGTTCTCTGAGCTTCAGCTCTCTCATCTGCACGGTGAAAATAGTGATGGCAGCCTCCCCAGGAGGCCACGGAGAGGTCTCGACAAGGCCCTAGGCTTCAAGGAAGTGCCCAGCACACCGGAGCTGCTGTCATATTCCCTACTTCTTTTGCCTGCCTTGCTACATTGCGAGATGCTGGTTATTATTATCATCCGGTCTTTCGCTTCTGCCAGTTTCCCTTTTGGCCTTGTCTTTGGAAGCTCAAAGTCAAAGTGAACCGTTGGTCAAAATAACTCACTCTTCCCAGGTTCCTGGTATAATTACCACCCTCTTCATCATTGCTTCTGATATCTCCTTTATTTTTGCTTTGCAAACTTTAACCGTCCTTGGTGCGTGTGATTTCAGAGGCACCACAAAAAAAAAAAAATCTTGCAAATGAAAGTAACTTAATTGCCTCCCTGCCCTTGACTGTGGGCGGTCACTTCCAGTCCTGGGATGTGGGCCCTGCCCAGGATACCTGTGCTGGGGGCAGCATTAGGGGTCCTTCCTCTTGGCCCCCTGCTCTGCCTCTGGGGGTCCACCTTCTCTCACAGCAACTACAAGAGGAGCCCCAGTTCCATCCTCATCTCCCACTGTAGAGTCGCTCACACCGGCATCTATGGATTTTGTGGCCTTTCCTGGAGATGCTTGGGCTAGGGGGTCCCAGAGAGGTCTGTGCTCCCCCCACACCTCTGCTCATCACCCCCAGCCCCAAAGACCCCCCAATTCTTCTCCCTCTGCTCTGCAGCGCACCTCCTGACACCCCTGATGTCTTGGGTCCCTCCTGGAACTCTCATCCAGCCCCAGCTCGAGAAAGCTGCCTCATGGTTTGGCACGGAGTTCCAGTAAGTCTGCCCCTGCGACACATTGCTTTGCAACACTGATGCTGGATTAAGCTGTGCAGTAACCCACATGGGGTACCACGACTGGGGAGCGTGCTCCCCTCTGGAGGAGCCGCTCTGCTTCTCAGCGCTGCCCTCTCTACAAAGTATGTCGTCGTGGGCGCTTTTATGGAATAGTCTCTCCGCACAGGGAGCTCATTGATCTTTCCCAGGTTGTTCACATCTTTCTTTTTAAGGGGAAAATAATTCTTTAAATGCTACTGGAATGCTCATTTTCCTGTTCCCCAGATATGTCAAGTATATACACAGTCAATAAGCCTGTTAACAACTGCCCATCTTCATTTCTCATAAAAAACTATCCCCTATGTTTATGTTACAGCTCACTTTTGCAGTACATGGGTGAGAAGAGGAGGCCGGGAGAGTGACTTCGGCAATTTTTCACTGATTCATTAATTCGGCAAATATTGTTGAGCTCCTGTTGTGTGCCAGGCAGACCCTGTGTTACGTGCTCAGGATATAACTTTGAAAAGGGCAAACCAAGGCTCTGACCTTGGGAACTCACAGGCTAGTAGAGGGATTAGCCAGTTAGTATAACAGCCTCAGGGAAAGGAGGAGAGCATCCCTGAGGAGGTTAGGTCTGGCTGGGACCTGGAGGAGAAGGAATGTTAACCAGACCAAGAGGAGGGGAAGGGTGTTCTGGGTAGAGGGAACAGCACGTGCAAAGGCTAGGAGGTCAGAGAGCCATAGACCTGTCTGGGGACCTGACAGATCCGTGTGACTGGAGGGAAGTACCCAGCCAGGGTGAAGGGGCTCAGGGGGGACAGGAGAGACTTGAGGGAGAAAATGAAGGCAGGGGAGGCCATGCAGGAGGATGATGCAAAAGTGTGGCCCAATTCAGATGCGTGATTAGTGGAGGAATGTTCAGGGTCTGGCTTCAGAAGGGTTTGAATTCAAATCTCAATTCTGACACTAACCATTGACCTCAGGCAAATTGCTCAAGCTCTGAGCCTCAGTTTCTCCAGCTATAAAATGGGGACAGTCATAGGTTCTACCACCAAGAGGTGTGGAGAGGAGTCACTGAGACACTGTGTGAAGCCATCAGCCCAGGACCCACATGCAGTGGGCGCTCCATGGACGGTGTCATCTGTGGGCAGGCTTTTTGCTTGATTTGCTCACTGCTGCATCTTCACACCCGGAAATAATGGACATGCAGTAAATACATGTCAAGTGAATGGAGAAGTAGACAGTGGATTGGAGAGGCAAGCAGGGATCAACCAGGGATCCCTCTTGATTACGGAAGACAAGAGGATAAGAAAATAAGAAATAAACCTAATTCAGTAATCAAAACGCTATAAACCGGCACAAAAAGCTAAGTAACTTACACACAATAGCATTTTCCCTGCCCATTTACAGGTGAGGGCACAGAGGCTCAATCAATTGCCCAAGGCCACCCAGAGAGAGAGAGCTCTGAGGCTGGAATTTGCATCCAGGCCCTTTGACCCTGAACCTTTGAAGAACAACTATGATGCCATGGGTCCTACCCATGTCCTGTTCCACTTGATTTACTTACCTTTTGGCTTCCCACACGCAGCTAAGCTACATGCAGGCATAAGAGGGGACTGGTGGGCACAGAAATCAATGGTCCCCAGAAAGGGCCTTGTCCCAACGGCCTTTCAGTCCATCAACAGCTTTTTTTTTTTTTTTTAATTTTTAAAAAAATTTTGACCATGCCGCGCGGCATGTGGGATCCTAGTTCCCTGACCAGGGACGGAACCCGCACCCCTGCATCAGAAGGGCGGCGTCTTAACCACTGGACCGCCAGGGAAGTCCCCGTCAACAGCTATTTATCCAGCACCTGCGCTGTGCACTGCCCTGTAGGTACAACAGGGAGCATGGTCTGTCCGCACGAGGCTTACAGCTCGTGGAGGTGATGGACATGAAACCAAGAATGACTAGTGGGTGGAGAGCCGCGTTGGACAAGGACAGGCAAGCTGATGTTCACTGGCAGAAATGGTGGGTGAACTATGGGGATGTGTCTGTGTCCATTTCCGTCCCCTGGGACCCACCGCACATGCCTCGCCAGGCCCACTAACTAAAGAGTTAAAGCCTGCCCACCTGGGGGTCTCCAGGCCCCCGCTGCAGGGCTGCAGTCAGTGCCCATTGTGATTGGCTGTACCTGGTCCATGCAGTCATTCAGGATTTTGTGTGGTACCCCCAGGTGCAGAGGCTACAGAGAGCTTTTTGTTTTGTTTTTTGCGGTACGCGGGCCTCTCACTGTTGTGGCCTCTCCCACTGCGGAGCACAGGCTCCAGATGCGCAGGCTCAGCGGCCATGGCTCACGGGCGCAGCCGCTCCGCGGCATGTGGGATCCTCCCTGACCGGGGCACGAACCCGTGACCCCTGCATCGGCAGGCGGACTCTCAACCACTGCGCCACCAGGGAAGCCCTACAGAGAGCTTTGAGGGCCCGCCCTGATGGCGGACAGGAGTGAGCTGGGAAGGCTGCTTGAGGAGGGGACATTTCAGGGATACCTGAGGCTGAGTGAGAGTGAGGTGGGTGAAGAGAGACAAGCCAGGAGGAAGGAGACACAGCTGCAAAGGCCCAGGGTGGGAAGGTGCTGGGAGGGGACGGAGAGAGACTCCATGATGAAGCTGGAGGGAAGGAGGCCCTTGAGGGGTGGGAGTGGGGTGAGATTTAGTTTTTATCCCAAAGCCAGGCCAATGAAGGGCTTATCCCAAGGTCAAAGAACCAGAAGAGGTTCAAGGAAAGAGAGGGTCCTGGCTTGGTGGGAGGGACCAGAAGGGGGAAGGGAGATGGGTGGAAGGGGAGGAGAAGGCCAGGAAAGTGGGCTGGAGAGGGAGGCACAGGCCCCAGTCAAGTGAGAGGTCAAATGAGAGGTCAAATCCCCCATAGAGCCCACCCACCAGGGTCCTGGAGCCTGATGCTCAGACATCATTCCTTGGACCCCCAGAGCCCCAAAGGGAGCTTTCTGGAACCGGAGGCAGCTTCCAAGTCTCAGGGCAGGCAGGTGTGAGCGCTGCAGCGTCCAGGCCCGGCTCCCAGGAGTACCAATTCTGAAAATGACAAATGGAGACCCAATAAGAAGGTTGGAAAATGGGCACCTTGGCGCCTCCCTGTGTCTATTGCAGGGTTTGGAAATAGCTGAGATGAAAAGAGAGCCGCAAGGCGGGGTGCCCACTGGGCAGCTGGGAGGCCAGAGGGAACTGCTGCTACTGGCGCAGGGCAGGAGGCCGAGGAGGGAAAGGAGGCACAGGGAGGATAACGGAACAGCACGAAGAACACGCTTGGAAGATGGAAAGGACAAACGTCAAAATGGACACGCACACAAAGACCAGTTGTGGTGTGGCCTAAGACTGTGGTGTGTGTGTGTGTGTGTGTGTGTGTGTGTGCGCGTGCGACGCGGGCTTGGAGGAGCAATTTCAAAAGCCTCCAGCCCCTTAGCCCATGTGAACACCCCCCTACTCTCTTCACTCCCGACCACAAAAAAAAAAAAAAAAAAAAAAAACAGAGAGAGAGCACGAGAGAAAGAAGGAAAACAAAATATCTACAGTTGTCGAGACAAGAGGAGAAAAATAGAGGCAAACATCGGTAATTTTCTCTGTGGGGCTTTGAGGTAATTGAGCCATTTGGATAAAAATAAAGGCAGCAGGCCCCTTAGGTAAGAAGAGCTTTTGCAATCTAAGAAGCTTGAATTATGCGTCTTGTGTCACTTGAAATCCCCCCATCTCCCCCTTCCCCGGGCAGCCCAATCCACTTTCCCTTTTCTTATTATTTTTTTAAGTACCCTGTCAAATGTCGTCTGCAGATCAGAGAATTTCAGCTGTCACAACTAATTTCAATTTTTCCATGTGCTTTTCCCCCCTCAGTGTCCCAGGGGAGGGGCCTGGCTGAGCCCCCGTTCCCTCCCTCTCGCATCCGCTCACTCTTTTTATTTATCATTATTGTTATTATTTCGAAACCAGATTTACATCATAAATTTGTTTGGGGAGTGTTTAAGGACTGTGGTTTGCTTCTGTGGGAAACTGGGCCTGGTCTTGTAGGTTTCCAGCTTCCCCCCCCTCCCCCATGCACACCCCCAGGTCCACCACCTTGAGCCCTCAGGGACTCCCACCATTCTCTTCTCGCCACCCACCCCGACCCCAACCATCCACCAGAGAAAACCCAAACCCCAAACACAACACTGATGCTTGAGGTTCTATCAGAAGCGTGGGAACCACTCACGTCTCCCCTGGTAGAGGGAGGGCCAGTGGGGACAAGTGACATTGATTTGGCCCACTCTTCCACATTTCTCTCATCTTTTCTCTCATCTTTCTTTCCTTCTTAATTTATGCATTAATTCAAGGGACATTGAGCCAGGGCCGCCTCCTACGTGCCCATCCTGCCAGGGTTCTGGACACATGAAGGTCAGCAGGCACAATCCTTACCCTTGAGGAAACGACAATCTGGTAGAGTCAGGAAGGCAGACAGATTGGTACAAAGCATTTGGTGTGCTGGCCGGTGGCTGTGCAAGGACAGTGGGGTACAGTGGAGGCTAGGTCACAGCAGCTCAGCTACTAGGAAGCCTTTGCCAAGGAGCGGTGCTTGAGCTGACATTTGGAAGCAAATGGAAGCTTGCCTGCCAGACAAGTAAGGGAAGGGAGTTCCACACAGAGGGAACAGCATGAGCAAAGCCTAGTGTTATGAGTTGAATTGTAACCCCCAAATTCCTATGCCAACCCCCAAATTCCTATGCCAAAGTCCTAACCCCCAGTACCTCAGAATATGACCTTTTTGGAAATAGGATCCTGACAGATGTAATTAGTTAAGATAAGGTCACATAGGAGTAGGAGGGGACCCTAATCCAACATGACACAGACGCACACACAGGGAGAGAAGCCCACGAGAAAATGAAGGCAGAGATTAGAGTGACGCTTCTACAAGCCCAAGAGTGCCACCGAGAGCCAGCAAACCACCAGAAGCTGGGTTCTGCCTCACAGCCCTCAGAAGGAACCAACCCTGTGGACACCTTGATCTCAGACTTCTAGACTCCAGATCTGAGAGACAGTAAACGCTGCTGTTGAAGCCACCCAGTTTGCGGTGCTTTATGACAGCAGCCCCAGTAAACTAATACACCTGGGGAGCATGAAACAACATGTTCTGAGAAGTGCGAGTGATTCAGCAAGGTGGGTGCTGGGAGTTTGAAAGGGGTGGGGCTGGAGCACAGCAGGGCCAGATCCTGCAAAATGGGAGACATTATCTGGAGAGCAGGTGGGGGGCATGAGAGCATTTTAAGCAGAAAGGGGGTGGGATGGGATGAACATTGTTTTCTTTCAATTTTTTAAATTGAAGTATAATTGATTTACAATGTTGTGTTAATTTCCGCTGTACAGCAAAGTGATTCAGGTATACATATACATATTCTTTTTTTTAAGATTTTTTTGTTTGTTTTTTGTTATTTTTAAGGTACGCGGGCCTCTCACTGTTGTGGCCTCTCCTGTTGCAGAGCACAGGCTCCGGACGCGCAGGCTCAGCGGCCATGGCTCACGGGCCCAGCCGCTCCGCGGCATGTGGGATCTTCCCGGACCGGAGCACGAACCCGTGTCCCCTGCATTGGCAGGCGGACTCTCAACCACTGCGCCACCAGGGAAGCCCTTTTAAGATTTTTTAAAAATTTATTATTTATTTTATTTTTGGCCGTGTCAGGTCTTCGTTGGGGTATGCGGGGTCTTCGTTGAGGCATGCTGGATCTTTCGTTGAGGCATGGGCTCTTCGCTGTGGCACGCGGGCTTCTCTCTAGTTGTGGCGTGTGGGTTTTCTCTCTGTAGTTGTGGTGCACAGGCTCCAGAGCGCACGGGCTCTGTACTTTGCATCATGTGGGCTCTAGTTGAGGCACACGGAGCTCAGTAGTTGTGGCGCATAGGCTCAGTTGCCCCGCAGTATGTGGGATCTTAGTTCCCTGACCAGGATCAAACCCACATCCCCTGCATTGTAGAGCAGATTTTTTACAACTGGAACACCAGGGAAGTCCCTCTTTTTTTTTAAATATTCTTTTCCATTATGGTTTATCACAGGATGTTGAATATGGTTCTCTGTGCTATACAGTAGGACCTTGTTGTTTATCCATTCTATATATAAAAGCTTACATCTGCTGACCCCAACCTCTCACTCTCTCCCTCCCCCAACCCTCTCCCCCTTGGCAACCACCATTCTGTTCTCTATGTCCATGATTCTGTTTCTGTTTTGTAGATAGGTTCATTTGTGTCATATTTTAGATTCCACATATAAGTGATATCATATGGTATTTGTATTTCTCTTTCTGACTTATTTCACTTAGTATGGTAATCTCTAGTTGCATCCATGTTGCTGCAAATAGCATTAGTTCCTTTTTTATGGCTGAGTAGTATTCCATTGTATATATGTACCACATCTTCTTTATCCATTCAACAGTCGATGGACTTTAGGTTGTTTCCATGTCTTGGCTATTGTAAATAGTGCTACTATAAACATTGGGGTGCATGTATCTCTTTGAATTATAGTTTTGTCAGATACGTGCCCAGAAGTGGGGATTGCTGGATCATACAGTAATTCTATTTTTAGTTTTCTGAGGAACCTTCATACTGTTTTCCACAGTGGCTGCACCAACTTACATTCCCGCTAACAGGGTAGAAGGGTTCCTTTTTCTCCACACCCCCTCCAGCATTTGTTATTTGTGGATTTTTTCATGGTGGCCATTCTGACTGTGTGAGGTGGTACCTCATTGTAGTTTTGATTTGCATTTCGGGATGAGCTTTGTTAAATGCACACCCTGGTTGCAAAGAAAGCACTGGAGGTGAGACATCTTTTTTCTCCCACTCCCTTACTTTCTCTTCCCCTTCAGCACGTGCTCCAGAGCCAGGCAGGCCTGGTTTACTCACCAGTGGGTTGTGGGGCTCACAACGCAGCCTGTCCCTCATGGGCCCCCACCAGAGTCTGTCAAAAGAAGAAACAGGTCAGCTAGCTCCTGGTTCCCCAGCTCTTCCCCCATTGCCCCCTTGGTTAATAGCCCTCACAGAGCACCTGGTGTACAGAACACTGTTTAGCTGAGGGGGCTGAGTGACAATACATCCACTCTGGGACACATCCCACCACGTAGCTGGTGTGTCAGCACAGAGGCTGCAGAGAAGTGGCCACCTTGGGACCAGAGTCACCAAATGAGGATGGACATGGATGAGGTGGAGGGCCAGCCCCTACTTCTCAATCCCCTTCTTCCTCCTTGGTCCACCCAGGCTCCTAGTGTGAGCTGCTTGGTTTTCTCCTGTGTTGTCCTGCTTTCCTCTCTTGTTCTGTCCCTGGGAGAGAGCAGAAAAGGGCCTAGAAAAGGCCAGGGCCCTTCCCCAGGACCTGAGACACAGAGAGGTTACATGACCTGCCCCAAATCACACAGCTGGTAAGAAGTGGAATCGGGGAATTGAACCCAGGAGGTTTGGGACAGAGCCCTCACTCTCAACACACACGACCCCCCACAATACCCATTTGTTTAACTCAGCACTCACTTCCAGAAAGGCAGTGTACCTGGTGATTAGGGCATGCTCTCTGGAGTCAGGTTGCCCACAGCTGAATGTCAGCTCCATCCCCTCCCAGCTGAGCCATAGGACACTCCGAGCACTGATCTCCTCAATGAAAATTGGAACACTAATGGCTCCTACCAGTGGCAAATACTGGCTGCTGTCCACCAAGCTGTTTCCCTTTTCCTCCCAGGCACTCCCAGCCAGACTACATTTCCCAGGCTCCCCTGCAGGTGCCATGTGACAGAGTTCTGGCCAATGGAAAGTAGGAGGAAGTGATGTCACAACTCCTAGGCCTGGCTCCTAAAACGTCCTGCACCATTCTTCCCACTCTCTACCCTGGGCCCATGAATGACCACGTGGAACAGAGTCCCCACCCAACACCCTTGCCCCACATTGGACTATGAAATGAGCAGGAAATGAGCTCTTATTGTGGGGTTATTTGTTAAGATAGTTAGCCTGCTCTTATGAACACCCTCCCCATCTAGCTCTCATGAGGACTGAAGGGTGAATCTCTCCAAAATGCTCAGCGCAGCGCTTGGTGCTTATGAGGTTCTGGTTAATGAGTTACCATCATTGTTCCACAGCTCCGTCCTGCTGGAGTGTGAGCTCCAAGGGCCCGGCACATAGTGGATGCTCATAAAAACACATCAGATGCCTCGTGTACCTGCGTCCAGCCTTTGGGTCAGTGTCCCCTTCCCAGGCCTCCAGTCTCTAAGAGCTGGGCTCCCTGTCATTCTGTCAGGGATACCTCAGTCTGGTGGCTCCTGGCCTCAGTAGCCTTCCTCCCTATAGCTGTAGACTCAGCCCTGCCTCCACTCACGATGTGAGAAAGATGTGTCAACATCCACTGCAGGATTCCGCAAACTATGGCCATGCCTCAGACCCCAGGCTTAGAGGTCCTATGCAGGGGTCTAAGGAGCCTTCCCAGGATTTGGCTTCAGAGGCCCTGAGAACCCCCTGAGTCAGATGCCATAGCTGGGCAGTGTTACCCTACCTCCTCTCTCTAAATGTCTGTGTGTGGGGTGCCAATACCACACAGGACCACACCTGCTGGCCAGCCCTGCCTTCCTACCATTTAGGAGATCCTCGGGGGAGCTTTGTGATTTTGGATGTGCACCTTAACCTCTCTGAGCCTCAGTTTCCTGCTTTGCTGCTCCTAGGGCCAGGCTGCTGGTTACGGTACACAGAGTAAGTGCTCAACCAATGTCTGGGGTCAAGGCTCTGCCCACCATTCTCATCCCAACAGAAACTGGGAGGATGAGTCTTGAGTGCTGAGATGACATCTCCACAGGCAGCATCAGAGCAGACCCAGGAAGCCAAGCCCCATGCTCTGTACTGGGGCTGGAAGCCATGTGGCTGGGAAATCACTTGTCCAGAAGCCCAAGTCTACTCACGGAGTTGTGGTACCACAAGGGAAATTACCCTAAATGTGAGTCCACGTGCAAGCCTGGGGAAAGTGATGCTCGTGAGCAGATAGTGGCAGTCCTTCCGTGCACAATGTTTTCAGCTTGTCTGCCTTCCAGTCACTCCTCAATAATATGTTTTATTTGGTGTGACTGTTCACAGGGGCCCTGCTCCACACAGCACTGGTGGCCGAAGCATAACATTTAAAGCCTCAACCGCTTTTCATTTGTAATGAACAAAAGGGCTTTCAGACTCCCTCAGCCAGCTTGCCCAGTGCTGAGAAGCAGCTCTCCCCAGGCTACCTTTGGGCCAGGCCCATCACTGAGCAGACACCAGCATGGCACGGAAGGATGGACAAGAGAGGCCAGCTGGCTGGGAAGCAGCATCTCCTGTGGCAGTTCTGGGTCCAAACCTTGAGGCCTCCACTGCCTGGCTGTGTGGCTTCAGTAACATTGCTTGTCCCCTCTGAGCCTCAATTCTTCATCTGTGGAAGAAATGATGAGGTCTTTGCCACCAGGGCTTCCCCTAATTCTGATTTCTCCAGCAAGGAACCGGCAGGGGGAGTTCTTGGTTTTCCGCGCACCGCCCGCCATGACAAAGGCTTCAAAAGTCAGCTTCTAGGGCTTCCCTGGTGACACAGTGGTTGAGAGTCCGCCTGCCGATGCAGGGGACGCGGGTTCGTGCCCCGGTCCGGGAAGATCCCACATGCCGCGGAGCGGCTGGGCCCGTGAGCCATGACCGCTGAGCCTGCGCGTCCGGAGCCTGTGCTGCGCAACAGGAGAGGTCACAACAGCGAGATCCCGCATACCGCAAGAAAAAAAAAAAAAAAGTCAGCTTCTATATTTGCACACCCATGTTCATAGCAGCATTATTCACAGCGGCCAAAAGGTAGAAACAACCCAAGTGCCCACTGACAGATGAATGGGTAAACAAAATGTGGCATATACATACAGTGGGATTAAAAAGGAAGGAAATTCTGACACATGCTACAAAATGGATGAATCGTGAGGACATTACGCTAAGTGAAATAAGCCAGACAGAAAAAGACAAATATTGTATGATTCCACTTATATGAGGTATCTAAAGAAGTTGAATATTAATATAGACAGAAAGTAGAATGGTGGTTGCCAGAGGCTGAGGGGAAAGAAGAATGGGGAATTAATGTTTAAAGGGTCAGAGTTTCAGTTTCGCAAGATGAAAAAACTCTAGAGATGGATGGTGGTGATGGTTGTACAACAGTATGAATGTACTCAAGGCCAGTGAACTGTGCACTTAAGAATGGTTACAATGGTAAATGCTATGTATATTTCACTACAATTTAAGTTTTTTGTACATTAGAAAGAAAACTCAGCTTCGTTAAAAATAAAAACGTAAAAAGGAAGAAAAGAGAAAAACAACAAATATAAACATTAGGAATGGGAAAGGGAATACAATGATGGAGGAGATTTCAAAAATGATTGGGGGGCTTCCCTGGTGGCGCGGTGGATGGGAGTCCGCCTGCCGATGCAGGGAACGCGGGTTTGTGCCCCGGTCCGGGAGGATCCCGCGTGCCGCGGAGCGGCTGGGCCCGTGGGCCATGGCCGTTGAGCCTGCGCGTCCGGAGCCTGTGCTCCGTGGCGGGAGGGGCCACAGCGGTGAGGGGCCCACGTACCGCAAAAAAAAAATGATTGGGGATTCCATGTACAGATCTGGCTAGTAAAACTGAAAATCTGGATGGAATGAATGATTTACAGTTTCCAAGACATTATAAAATTACTAAAATTGACTTTAAAAGAAGTGGAAAACCAAATAATACATTAACTATGGAAGAGGTAGACAATTTTCTGCAAGAATTCCCTCCCCAAAGTATCCAGGCCCTGATAGTTTTATGTCTGGATTATTTCAGACATCCATGGAATAAGTAATCCCAAGATTCAGACTCTTCCACAGCAGAGAAAAGAATGGAAGCATCCCAGCTTATCTTATGAAATTTGCAGTAACTTCATTGTCAAATGGTAACACAGCACAAAAAAAGGAAATCACAGACTATGTGTCTTACAAATACAGATGCAAGAGTCATGAATTAAATTCTGGCAATTTTAATCCATCCATATATCATTGTCACAGAATCAGAATTTGGCAACAGCCATTTCTACCTTTCCTTTAATAACCTGCTACGTGTGTAAATCAGGAATTCATCTTCAAATTTTTTTTAATTAATTTTTATCGGAGTATAGCTGATTTACAATGTTGTGTTACTTTCTGCTGTACAGCAAAGTGATTCCGTTATACATATACATATATCAACTCTTTTTTAGATTCTTTTCCCGTGTATTGTAGCCATTACAGAGTATTGAGTAGAGTTCCCTGTGCTATACAGTAGGTCCTTGTTGATTATCTATTTTGTATATAGTAGTGTGTATATGTCAATCTCAATCTCCCAATTTATCCCTCCCCCTCCCTTTCCGCCTTGGTAACTGTAAGTTTGTTTTCTACATCTGTGACTCTATTCCTGTTTTGCAAATAGGTTCATTTGTACAAAAAAAATTTTTTTTGAATGTTCAGTCCTTTTTGTAGAAAGCATGGGAGGGATATAAAAATGTGAACTATAAAGTTCGTTTGATAGCTCAGCTCCTGTAGACACAGGCGCTACTGGGAACCCCTTACTCCTTAGAGATAAAACCAAGGCTGCAAAGATAAACCAGAAAGACTTAGAGACGTGCCTTTTTGTGGGTGTTAAATGCTGAGACCTCCCGAGAGAAGGGGGAGGCTGTGTGGACTGGGCTGTCGCAGAGAAGTCTTCATTTATATACTCATACATTTATTTATTCACAAGCTCCCATTCTCAGAACCCTCAGGCAACAGAGGCAGGCCTGGTAGGGATGGGAGTACCTTCCTGCTGCTGTGCTACAGGCCCCGTCCTCCCTGGTCTCTGCTACAGAGTGGAAATGCTCACAGTTCGGTGGCTCGGTGCTTGCTTAGGACCCAACCCACAGCCTCATCGGTGATGCCAATCCTAATAACGGGCACTTCCGAGCATCCTCTTGCCATCGTCTGCCAGAGTGCTCTGCGAGCATCCCATGTGCACTCCTAGAGCAGCCTTAGAACATGGCCATTTTCCAGGCGAGATGGCTCAGCTCAGTCAGAGACTTAAGGGACTTGTTCAAGGTGACTTAGTTACTAAGTGGCAGAGCTGGGATTGGAGCCGGGTCTGACTCCAGAACCTGTGCTCCTAGCCACTGGGCAACCCTGCCTTAGCCCAGGTGTGGCACCTGGTGGAAGTTTCCAACCAGCTCAGGACCCTCGGGATTCTTGAGGCTTCACCCCACAGGGCTCCCAGCACCTCTTTTCTCTGCCCTGTCTCTTTCTCCTCCTTCTTCTTCCTCCCTGCCCCACTCTCATCGCTCTCCTAACATTCTTAGAAGATAAGGGAGTCTGAGTAGCAGGGGAAAATTTTTACCAGATGGTGTAACATTGTAGTTAAAATTTGAGGCTGTGAAGTCCAGCAGACATGGCCTTGAGATCTACCTTGGGCAGATCCCTTCAGCTCTCTGAGTCTCAGGCTCCTCATCTGTAACACGGGAATAATTAACAGTACCCAACTCATAGGTCATAAAACTCAAATTAGATAAAGCTGCCCTTAGTTCAATAAACTCGACATCATTATCACCACCGTCACCATTGTCGCTTGTTATGATGAGGGGCAAACGACAGGCAAATGTTCATTTCTATCCTTCCTTTATCTGCCCTACAATATATTTTTCACCTGGTTAGATATTCTCACTAGGCACTAAAGAATAAGATCTTTTTTCAAAATTGATTTTTAATTGGGAACTATATTCAATGTCTTGTAATAACCTATAATAGAAAAGTATCTGAAAAAGAATATATATATAATATTCAGTTATATATACATAAAACGGAATCACTTTGCTGTACACCTGAAACTAACATAACTTTGTAAATCAACTATACTTCAATTAAAAAAATAAAGGAAATATCTTTAATTGACTGTTAATTATATGAGCAATGCACAAATATATACTACTTGTTTTAAAAAAACTACCATTATAGGTAAGACTAAAGTCTCTTTTTTTTTTTTCATCTTTATTGGAGTATAATTGCTTTACAATGGTGTGTTAGTTTCCGCTGTACAACAAAGTGAATCAGCTATACGTATACACATATCCCCATATCCCCTCCCTCTTGAACCTCCCTCCCACCCTCCCTATCCCACCCCTCTAGGTCATCACAAAGCACCGAGCTGATCTCCCTGTGCTATGTGGCTGCTTCCCACTAGCTATCTATTTTACGTTCGGTAGTGAATATACGTCCATGCCACTCTCTCACTTCGTCCCAGCTTCCCCTTCCCCCACTGGGTCCTCAAGTCTGTTCTGTACGTCTGCATCTTTATTCCTGTCCTGCCCCTAGGTTCATCAGTACTGTTTTTTTTATATTCCATATATATGCGTTAGCATACGGTATTTGTTTCTCTCTTTCTGACTTACTTCACTCTGTATAACAGACTCTCGGTCCATCCACCTCATTACGAAATAACTCAATTTCTTTCCTTTTCATGGCCGAGTAATATTCCATTGCATATATATGTGCCACATGTTCTAGGTAAGACTAAAGTCTCTTCTGAGTGCCTGTCCTATAGGCTCCGCCATCTTCTCATCCCTTCCCTCCCCACCCCATCCTTCCCCATCATTCTCCAAAGGTAATCTCTATTATCGTTTGCTGCCTCTGCCTCGGGCGTTTTTTCTTTTTTTCTTTGCGTTTGTCAGCACATGAATTTATGTGTGTGCAGTACATTTGATTTGCTTTTTACATAAAGGGATCAGACCGATCATATCTTTCTACTATTTGCTTTTTTTACTCAATAACACCTCTTTCGATTTACTAATGTCAGTGAGAAAGGAAGAAGGATGGGCATCCTAGGTCTGGAAACTTCACGACCAAAGACTGCAGCTCACAGACTAGTCATTCCACTGGGACACTTGAATTTGCTGGGCTCACCTTTGCTCTCCCTGTGGCTTATCTATCTTTGCAAACAAACCACAGTTGTTCTCTGTCTGAATCACCTGCAAGCCTCAGGTTCTAAAACATGAAAACATCTTTCTCTCCACTCAGTCGGACCAGAGTATCCATCAAACCCAGCCAGTGGGAGGGAGGCTTTCTTTACAAGATTATGAAAAGACAGCTCAGGGTCTGCGGCTACGAGATCCAGGCCTGTTGTCAAGGCTTCTTTTCTTGAGCCCCAAGTTTTTGGAAGCTGTGATCATCAACAAGAAAAACCAGAAAGACATGTGTCACTGTGAAGCATGGAAAATACACCCGAATATTACAAAAGCAGCCTGTGATTTGACCCTGGAATCAGAGCTTGTCCCAGGCATTGGGGTGAGAAAGGATAACCCACCACCTGGCCTTTAAGACTTTTTGACCCTTGAGGCAATCCCAGCCACTGTTTTTGTCTTAGGGATGAAAGGCCCTTAACCAAGAGTGACACTTTGTTGAAAATGCAGCCAGGTTACTTCCTGCTTCCACATGGGGTAGAATTTTCTTTGGAAGTATCACATTTTTCCTGCTTCATGGCAGCCTGGTTCTAGTGAAATAGTCATTGTTTTTCCCCCTGGCCTCCAGGTCCAGAGCTGAGTCAAGCACCAAGCCACAGATAAAATAGACAACTAATGAGAACCTACTGTACAGAACAGGGAATTCTCCTTGATGCACTGTGGTGACCTAAGTGGGAAGAAAATCCAAAAAAGAGGAGATATATGTATAGCTGATTCATTTTGCTTACAGTAGAAACTAACACAACATTGGAAAGCAACTATACTTCAATAAAAATTAATTTAAAAATTAAAAAATAAAAATAAATAAAAAACAAACAACAACAAAAAAAGTTAAAAACAACAAAAACAAAAAACCAAGCAGCAGAGCAGAAAACTGGTGTTCCTAAAATGGGCATAGAATAGAAGCAGGACACCTATGTGACTGGGAGAGAGAAGCCTGCCTACCTGCCTCTCTCTTTTCCAGATACTTCCAGGCTCAACCAGATTCAACACACACACACACACACGCGCGCGTGCACACACAAACACACACACACTTTTA
The DNA here is from genome assembly GCF_005190385.1 of Monodon monoceros. Taxonomy (NCBI): domain Eukaryota; kingdom Metazoa; phylum Chordata; class Mammalia; order Artiodactyla; family Monodontidae; genus Monodon; species Monodon monoceros. The sequence continues at coordinate 107,689,429 of NW_021703782.1, forward strand.
ACTCTATCCCTAATTTGTGGGACCAAAAGGCTTGAGAATCTCTAGAAATCTCTGTGTAACAAATAGAGCATATGTTCTGATAGAAACTGTTCTTTTCCTTTACAGCAAGCAACTCAGCCTCCGCGCCTAGTTTATTCTTTGCAGTGTTCGTCACTGCTACAACCACCCCTCCAGCCCATTTCTGTCTGCTGACTCATGTCTCTTTCCTGTTACAGATATCAATTGCAGGCTTTCTTTATGGTTTGGTTATTATCTTGTGTTCCTTGCAACTCCTTCCTGGATTTCATTTCCAGCCCCCATCCTAGCTATCTTTTTCCTGAGATCATGCCATCTTGGTGAAGATGACTATTGAAGACAAGGGCCTTTCAGAGACCATCCACAGGAAGAGACTTTGTTGGAAGGGTAGATGGATGGATGGATACATGTGTGGATGAATGGTGGATAGACTGATGGATGGTGGATGGATGGATATATGGATGGTTGTATGGATAGATGGTGATAGATGGATGGATGGATGGTGGGTGGATGGGTGGATGGATGGATGGATGGATGGATGGATGGATGGATGGTTGGACAGGTGGATGGATAGATGGTTAGATGGATGGTTGGAAGGGAGAAAGTTTAATGTAACAATCCCTAGCAGTCATTATTTACTCTCTATGCAGAAGGAAAAGAAACAGTTTCATAGGCAATCAAATGATTTTGTGTTGGTCTAGCCAGGAAAGAAGATAAGTCCATCCAAGTCTTAGCTAAGGATGAGGGAGGATGGATGTGACCAGCGGGGCACATATAATTTACTGAAGTATAGTTGATTTACAATGTTGTGTTAATTTCTTCTGTACAGCAAAGTGACTCCTATATATATATATATATATATATATATATATATATATTCTTTTTCATATTCTTTTCCATTATGGTTTATCACAAGATGTTAAATATAGTTCCCTGAGGGCACATATATTTTTGAATGCTGTCTGAGTATGACCCATTTGAATGCATCCTCTTTCAACCAAATCTGTTTCTTCTCCCACGCGCTCAAACTGGTTTTGTGTCACCATTTTTAGTGGACAAGAGTTGTTTATTTCCATTGTATCCACTTTTCTTCTGGTAACAGTTATATTTTCCTCCATCCCTTCATTCCCTCTCAATATCTATGGCTCTGAGATCTCTGAGCTCTCAGAACTCTATGGCTGAGATCCATGACTCAACTTCCTCCCGGCAAGATGGCTTATGTAATCTTTTTTCCAACATATTACTATGAAATTTTCAAACCGAGCAAAATTGAAAGAATTCAATAGTGAACACCCATTAACTCACGCCCTAGTTTCTACTATGAACATTTCACTACATTTCCTTTATCTCATGTCTATCCATCTATCTGTCCCTCCGTCAAGCAATTAATCCATCTTAATTTTGTTGCATTTCAAAGTAAATTGCAGACATCAGTACATTTCCTCCTAAATGTGTATCATTGACTAGAGTACAATATTTGTCTGCATGTTTTTTCTTTCATTATAAAGTTTACCTACAATAAAATATACAAATCTTGACATATGCTGAATTTTGTATATACTGTGTAACCCAAATTCCTATCAATATATATAGAATGTTCCCTCAATCTCCTTCCTCAACTTTCAGAGGCAACTACTGTTCTGATCTTTCCACTTGGGCTGTTTCCAGTTTTAGGCTATTATGAAGCTGCTATGATAATTACCATACAACTTTTTTTATGGACACATATTTTCATTTCTTTTCGGTAAATATGTAGGAGTGGAATTGCTGGGTTAAAGAGTGGGTATATTTTTAATTTATTAAGAAACTTCCACTCTTTTTTTCAAAGTGGCTGTACCATTTTACACTCCTAAGAACCATGTGTTAGCATTCCAGTTGTTCCATACTTTGTCAACATTTGATATCTTTTCAGTTTTAGTTTTAGCCATTCTGGTGGGTGTGTAGCGGTTTTAGCTTGCATCTGCTTAATGACTAATAATGTTGAGCACATTTTCTTGTGCTTATTGACCATTTATTCATCTTCCTTTGGAATGTGTCTGAATTTTTTGCCCATTCGAAAAGGTACATGCATTGCAGCACTATATACAGCGAAGACATGGAAACAACCTAAATGTCCACTGACAGATGAATGAATAAAGAAGATGTATATTTATACAAAGGAATATTACTCGGCCATAAAAAAGAATGAAATAATGCCATTTGCAGCAATGTGGATGGACCTAGAGATGATCATACTAAGTGAAGTAAGTCAGAAAGAGAAAGACAAATGCCATATGATATCACTTATACGTGGAATCTAAAAAAAAATGATACAAATGAATTTATATGCAAAACAGAAATAGAGGGACTTCCCTGGTGGTGCAGTGGTTAGGAATCTGCCTGCCAATGCAGGGGACACGGGTTTGATCCCTGGTCCGGGAAGATCCCACATGCTGTGGAGCAAGTAAGCCCGTGCGCCACAACTACTGAGCCTGCGCTCTAGAGCCCACGCACCACAACTACTGAGCGTGCATTCCACAACTACTGAAGCCTGCGTGCCTAGAGCCCGTGTTCCGCAACAAGAGAAGCCACTGCAATGAGAAACCCGTGCACTGCAATGAAGAGTAGCCCCCTTGGGCTTCCCTGGTGGCGCAGTGGTTGAGAGTCCGCCTGCCGATGCAGGGGACACGGGTTCATGCCCCAGTCCGGGAAGATCCCACATGCCGCGGAGTGGCTGGGACCGTGAGCCATGGCCGCTGAGCCTGCGCGTCCGGAGCCTGTGCTCCGCAGTGGGAGAGGCCACAACACTGAGAGGCCTGCATACCACAAAAAAAAAAAAAAAAAAAAGAGTAGCGCCCACTCTCTGCAGCTAAAGAAAGTCCGTGAGCAGCAACAAAGACCCAACACAGCCATAAATAAATATACATATAAAAAAAGACCCAATCAAGGTGCATGAACTGTATCTGATTGTTATGTCTCTTTGGTCTCCTTTAAAAAACAAACAAACAAAAAACCAGAAATAGACCCACAGGCATAGAAAACAAACTTACGATTACCAAAGGGGAAGGGGAGGAGGGATAAATTAGGAGTTTGAGATTAACATATACACATTACTATACATAAAATAGATAACAAACAAGGACCTACTGTATAGCACAGGGAACTATACTCAATATTTTATAATAACAAGGGAAAGGAATCTGAAAAAGGGAAAAGAATCTGAAAAAAGGATAAGAATCTGAAAAGGAAGAGAAAATAGTCTGAAAAAATAGATGTATATTTATATATAACTGAATCACTTTGCTGTACACCAGAAACTAACACAGCATTGTAAATCAACTATACTTCAATTTAAAAAATTTTTTAAAGGAAGGAAATTCTGACACACAATACAACATGGATGAAACTTTAAGACATTATGCTAAGTGAAATAAGCCAGTTACAAAAGGACAAATACTGTATGATTTCACTTACATGAGGTACCTAGAGTAGCCAAATTCATAGAGACAGAAAGTAAAGTGGAGGTATCCAGAGCCTGGGAGAGAGGAAAACAGGGAATTCATGTTTAAGAGGTACAGAGTCTCAGTTTGAGAAGATGAGAGAAGTCCTGGAGATGGATGGTGGTGATGGTTGCCCGGCAATGTGAATGCACTTAATGTCACTGAACAGGACATTTAACAACAGTTTAAATGGTAATATATGTATATATTCACAATATAACAATTAAAATTTAAATATTTATTTTTAAAATTTAACTCATTAGATTTCAAAAAATAAAAATTGTGGTATTAACAAGTGTCAGCCAGGATGAGAAGTAAAAACAGCTCATCTCAGCTGGTGGGATGTGTGTGCCACTCTGGAGATATTTTGTCCACATTGGAGAGCAACTGGGCTTTCTCTAGCAAAGATGAGGTGGCATATTCCCTACCACCCTCCCCCACCCCCAGCATCTCCACGCCTGGGTGTATATCCTAGAGAATCTGCCAAACACTGCATAAGGAGACAAGTTCAAGAAAGCTTACTGCAACATCATTTTGTGGCAGAGAAAAAATGGAAATGATTTAAGTGATGATCCACAGGAGAAAGAATACATAATTTCTAGTTTATTCATATAGTGGAATAACAGGGAAAGTAATGAAGTAAGGCTACGTGGGTGAACTTGGATAAACCTCAGAAATACACGTGGGGTCAAAAAATAAAAAAAGACACAAAGGACAGAAAGATACATAGAGCGTGATACCGTTTATATCAATGTAATGTTTAAAAGCATTATACACACACACAAGAATACAGCATCCATTAGAATGCAGATTACCAAGTTCAGGAAGGCAGTTACCACTGGAGAGGAAGGAACAGACTAGGATCGTGGAGGGTTACACAGGGCTCTTCACTAGTAACTGCGGTGCTGACTTCCTTTGTTGGCATTGGGTACATGGCTATTCATTACATTATTCTATGTACTTGAAATATTTCATAATAAAAAATAAGAAATCAGACATTAAAAGAATATGATGGGACATTGCCAAAAGGGTCTATGCATTAATTTATAGAAATCATTGTTCATTGAACACATACTATGGGCTCAGTGCTGGAGACACAATGGCGAACAACATGGATACAGTGCTGCTGTCTCTGAAGCTGATGATCTTGTGGGGGAGACAAGTTTTAATCAGATAATCAGGTGAATGAATGTATAACTTAAACTAAAATAGGTGCTCTGACTTCCAGGAAGGAGACTGGGAGTTTTCTATGGAAGGGTTTAACTGGTCCAAGAGAAACAACTTAAAGGTGCTGACATTGGGAGATGCCCATCAAACAGCCCAGCTGGGCCATTCTACATTGAAACCCACAGTCAGCAATCCTCACCCACCCAGAAGCATGAACAGGCCACCATGTATCCCCAAACATCTGAGGAAAGTCTGTAACACGAAAGATAGGGACCATAAAGCCTACCTACTTAGATACATACATACATACATAAAACAACTGAGATCAGTGCAACATGAACAGTGCAGGGAGAAAAAACTTTTATTAAAAAACTATGTTTATCATCCTCAGAGAGATAAGGGAAGATATTCCATCCACAAAACAAGAACGGAAGGCTACTTTTTCATTTTTTAAATTTATTTATTTTATTTATTTATTTTTGGCTGCATTGGGTCTTCGTTGCTGTGCGCGGGCTTTCTCTAGTTGTGGCGAGCGGGGGCTACTCTTAGTTGCGTTGCGCAGGCTTCTCATTGCCGTGGCTTCTCTTGTTGCGGAGCACGGGCTCTAGGCACGCGGGCTTCAGTAGGTGTGGCTCATGGGCTCTAGAGCACAGGCTCAGTAGTTGTGGAGCACTGACTTACTTGTTCCACAGCATGTGGGATCTTCCCGGACCAGGACTTGAACCTGTGTCTGCATTGGCAGGCGGATTCTTAACCACTGCACCACCAGGGAAGCCCCGGAAGGCTACTTTTTAAAGAAAGGACTGTTGGGAGAGCAAAGGAGATCTCTTAGGAATTAAAAACATGACAGCATAAATGAAAAACTCTACAGAAAGACTGGAAGATCAAATTGAGGGAATACTCTTTTTTTCTCCAGAAAGAAAAGCAAAAGACAAAGAGATGGGAAACAGAAAAGATAGGACAATTAGAGGACCAGTAAAGGAGGTCCAGTATCCAAATAATAGAAGCTCTAGAGAGATACATAGAGAAAATGATGGAGGAAATCCTCAATTAAATAGTTCAGGATAATATCCCAGAATTGAGGGACATTAATTTCCACATCAAAAGGGTAACTGAGTGGCCAGCATAATGGATGAAAAAAGATCCACTTCAAGACACATCACCATGGAATTTCAGAACACTGGAGAACAAAAGAAGAGTCTATTAGATTTCCAAAGAAAAGGGGGAAAAGTCCAAAAGGATAATACATCAGAATAGCATCAGGCTTCTCAACAGCAACAATGCTTGCTAGAAGATAATGAAAGAATGCCTTGGAAACTATTGCCTCAATCTAAAATTCTATACCCAGCCAATCTATGCATCAACGGTGAGAGTGATCAGTAACGATCTAGAGTAATTTTCCTACTGTCAGCAAGGAGTGGGACTGATTCTACTACTTAAATTCTAGCAGATCATCTGAGGGAAATTGTATCCAAGTGATAATATGCTGGGATTTGATAAACTGGGATTCATCCGCTCAACATAATTTAGTGTCTCTGTGGACCAGATACTTGGTGTTGGGAATACTGACAAACAGCACAGTGTAATTTCTATCAGGAATCTGGATATATCACTTGACTTCACTATGTCCTTACTTTCTCCACTACTAGAATGGATTGGATGCTCACCTACTTTGCCTCACAAAGATGATGGAAAAGACAAGAGTATGAGAGAGAGAGTAATTTCAGCTCCTCAAAAGGAAAATATGAACAAATATGAATCCAGTTCTTTCTCTGCTTAACTCTGTTATCAGCACTGACTTTTGTCTGCCCAGCAAACATCTCCAGGCACACAGTGCATTTGGAGAGCAGGGTGCCTCCCTTCCACTCCAATTCTGAAGTTGATGGGGAACTCCACTCCTGGCCACAGCCGATTGGTTTAGGGTGGACACCCAACCTTTCTAAGCCAATCAGAATCTTGCCCCGGAATTCTTTTTATATATATATATATATATATATATATATATATATATATATATATAT
>NW_021703782.1:107696120-107720074 GCF_005190385.1 Monodon monoceros
ATATATATATATATATATATATATATATATATATATATATATATATAAATTTATTGTTTTTATTTATTTTGGCTGCATTGGGTCTTCGTTGCTGCACGCGGGCTTTCTCTAGCTGTGGCAAGCGTGAGTTACTCTTCGTTGCGGTCCATGGGCTTCTCATTGCGGTGGCATCTCTTGTTGTGGGGCATGGGCTCTAGGCACATGGGCTTCAGTAGTTGCAGCACGTGGGCTCAGTAGTTGTGGCTCGTGGGCTCTAGAGCACAGGCTCGGTAGTTGTGGTACACGGGCTCAGTTGCTCCGCGGCATGTGTGATGTTCCCGGACCAGGGATTGAACCCGTGTCCCCTGCATTGGCAGGGGATTCTTAACTACTGAGCCACCAGGGAAGCCCCGCCCTGGAATTCTTAAACTGAAATGGAGATAAAGAAGTCAGTTTCTCTACAGGTGGCTGGCAATGATGTTGTGTAAACTCCAGTGCTGTTTGCTTCGATATTCCACCTTCCAGTCTGAGGAGCAGAAATAGCAAGTTGGCCACAAGAAAGGATGAAGCCCCAAAAGGCACAAGATGGTTACCAAGGTGAGAGATGAAAAGAGAACTCTTCCTGACTTGGCAGCCTTGCTCCATTGCCAAACCCATTCTTTTCATGGCCTGCATTTCACAAGCTTCCCACAGCAGCACTCCAACAGATCCCCCCTTTTTTGACGCCTCAGTTATTTTATTTCCTAGGGTGATTAAATTTTTTATTGTAGTAAAATATACATATAACATAAAATTTACCATTTTAACCATTTTAAGTGCACAATTCAATGGCATTAAGAACGTTCACAGGGCTTCCCTGGTGGCGCAGTGGTTGAGAGTCTGCCTGCCGATGCAGGGGACGCGGGTTCATGCCCCGGTCCGGGAAGGTCCCACGTGCCGCAGAGCGGCTGGGCCCGCGAGCCATGGCCGCTGAGCCTGCGCGTCCGGAGCCTGTGCTCCGCAACGGGAGAGGCCACAACAGTGAGAGGCCCGCGTACCGCAAAACAAACAAACAAACAAAAAAAGAACGTTCACAATGTTGTGCAACCATCACCACCATCCATTTCCAGAACTTTTTCATCGTTCCAAACTGAAATAGTACCCATTAAACACTAACTCACCATAAATGTACACTTACCATATGATCCAGCCATGCCTAGGTATTTACCCAAGAGAAATAATAGTATATGTCCATAATAAAGACTGATATTCAACTGTATTTATAACAGCCCCAAATTGGAAACTGTCCAAATATCCACCAACAAGTAAATGGATAAACAAATTGTGGTATGCCCATTCAACTGAACACTATTCAGCAAGGAAAAGGAGTGAGCTACTGATACACAGCACCCCATGGGTGAATATCAAAATAATTATGTTCCGTGAAAGAACTCTGACAAAAGAGTGCACACCGTGTGCTTTTATTTATATAAAATTCCAGAAAACACAAACTCATCTATAGTGACAGAAAATAGATTGGTGGTTATTTGTGGATGAGGAGGCCAAAGGCGGGGAGGCTGGAGAACGGGGAGGGGTGGGATGGAAAAATTACAAGGAGGCATGAGGAAACTTTGGGGGGGTGTGCATGTTCATGACTTTGATAGTAATGATGGTTTCTTGGGTGTATATGTAAAACATGTATGTAAAAGTGTATATGTAAAAGTATACACATTAAATATGTTCTTTATTATATATCAAAATTTATCAATAAAACTGTTGTAAAAAAATACTGGATGTTAGAAGACAATGAATGATGACTTCAGTGTCCTAAAGGAGAATTATTTGCAATACCAATTTCTACAACTATCTAAATTGTTAATTGAGACAGCAGAATAAAGATTGTTTTGGACAAGCATGGCCCCAGAATATTTACTGCATGTACCCTCATAGGAACTTACTTGAGGATGTAGCTCTATGAAGAGTAGGGTGGTATGAGGGCAAGACTGGTACTCTTACTCTGATGGTAAGACACAGGGTACCTGTGTCTTAACGTTGCTCTAAGGAATGTCCTTATTCCTCATCAGTGCTGGAGATTCTTAGTAACTCTCCTTTATTTTTAGATTTGATGCTGACATGCTCTTTAGTCTGCATTTGAAATTCCAGTGGATGTTTGACAATAGAAAAGGGGGTCTATGAAAACCTCTAAATGGAGAACACCCCACTCACAGAGTGTTACTGCTATGAATTCGTTCTACCTCAGAGAGAAAGAAAAACAGTGCAGATCCTGCGATAGGAATGCAAGCCTTCCCCAAATTACAAATGACCAGATGTCAAGGATCCTTAGCATAATGAATACTGGAAATACCCATACTATGTCCTTTAGGGTAAGGGTCTACTATACAACATTCCCCATATTTTGTTCCTCTTAATTTCTTTAGAAAATCATATCACTGTTCAGAAATGTTCGCCTTTTCTCTCTGGAGGTGGATTATATTTCTCTGCCATTTGGCCAATACTTGACCACTGGCTTGTTTTGGTCAATGAAGTGTGAGCAAATGTAATGCATAGCATTTCTGAGGTGAGGCAGGAGCTTTAAAACACAGTCCATGATTTACCACACTTTCTCTTCCCTTTGCCTCAATGACGTTTAATGTTTGAGACAGGCTGTTCTATCAGCTTTGGTTGAAGAGTGAAGGCAATGTGTAGCAGAGGCACAACCTACCAGCGATGTTCATCACATAGCGTGAACGTTCACGTTCATGTGAAAAATAACCTTTCTTGTTATTAGCCACTGATATTTTGACGTTTGTTACTCAAGCATAACCTAGACTCTTACAGATAAAATTTCATTTTAGAGTGGCTTCTAGTTGGTAATATCTAAGGAGGCATTTCAATGTCATCAGTAATGTACCTCTAAATCCCAGGGTGGGATGGCTTATTTAGGTGACAGTCTCATATGCAAAGCGAGTCACAACCAGAGTATGTGGATTCTTTTTTAACCTGAGAATTTTTCCTATCCAGTTTGGGCAAAATCATTCTCATTCATTCATTTCAGAAATATTGAGGGCCAACAAAATGCCAGGCATTTTGTTAGGTACTGGGAACAGCAATGAACAAGGCAGGTGCGGTCCCTGCCTCAACAGAGGTTTCATTCTAGTGGAAAAGACAGACAATAAACAAATAATTACACAGTGATTTAAAAACAGTCGCGATAAATGCTAAGATGATGAAGTCTACGGTGTTAGTAGAACATAGAACACTGGACCTGACTGGGTCTGGGTCATCCTCCTCTTTGATGCCCCCAGAAATAAGTGAGTTGCCCAGAGTTACTCAACAACTAAAAGGGGGAAGAACCAGAACCTCATCCTCTTACTTAGGAATTCTGTGATCTTTGGACCAAACCTTGAACTGTGCCTTATATTTGGGCCAATAACCCTGTTTTCACTCATAGGGAGAGCCAGCTGGAATTTGGATGAACCAACATACTCACCTCAGATTTTTGAAAGTATTCAAAACTCAAGTATCACTGATACTGGGTCAGCAGAACCATCCCTGTTTGGGAAGGTTGATGCCATATCCTTGATTTTTACAAGGATAGCAAATTAAAACACTCAACACACCCAAGCCGGACCACAGATAGATATGTTGGCATGTGTCGGTCCTGCCTCACAATAGCACTTCAACAACAGCAACACCGCCAACTATGTGCTTTCCTACATGGCTCGAAACATTTTGTCCAAAAGCGATACTCTCCAATATTGCAATTTTGCCAGATTCTTTTATTTTACCATAATCTAGGAATTAATCCGATTTGGCTTTATTCAATTCAAAATAAGTTTCCTAAGCACCTAGGGATACAGGGGAAAATAAGACTCAGTCTCTGCTCTAAAGGAACTCACAGTCTAGTAGTGAATCATTAACAAATGAAGAACTGCTCTTTGATTATTGGCCATTTATTGCTCATACTACTTTCCAAAATCTAAAGTTCTTCTATCATGCTGACACGAGAGCTCAAGAGAAGTCACCTTGAATTTTACTCCTTTATTTCCCCTTTCTTAGTGCTCATCTTCCTGCATAACTTCAAGATGGGCATAAAATAGTTGACAACATGACTCTCCATTAAATTCGATTCCTTGGCACCATAGAGCTTGGAAATATTAATCATGAGGGCAATCTTGTTAATCCAAAGAGGGGCACCTCTATTTGGACCTGCCACTGACAAAATGTGTGTCAAGCCCCTAAGCCTTGTTTCTTGGTGGGGGTGGGGGGTAGCTGTTTGCTCATTTGTAAAATCCACCTCAAAAGCTCAAGTGTGTTCCACCGTTACGATTCCTTCCCTTGCTTTGAAATATCTATATCTAGTTACCATCATTTTTAAAAGTTACTTAAGCATTCCAAGAAGCCCTCTTGCAATACTGTTTTGACTCAGCAGGCAGGAAAGCAACGATGGTCCTGTGGTATTTCCTGTATCCCCAGAGTCCCAGAGTTCGTGAAGGAATGTGTAAGAGGACACCGCGCTGGCTTTCCAGTAGAAGCGCCCTTCCTAAGCTGTGTCGCTAGGCAACCCCAGGTGTGGCATTAGCCCATCCATCCTCGAGGAAACTGATTACGACGCAAGAATTCGGGCCCAGGACTCTGTAAACGTGGGGCACTATTTTGTGGTGCTGTTCCTTGCCCTCCAGCCTCCCTCTGGGTCTTCACGGTGCCATTTCAAAGCGCTCAGTCCCAGTATTCCTAATCGATGGTCATTTCTGAGAGGGGCAGCCAGGGTGCTGTCTAGGGAAAGCCAGGTCACTCCTCTCTGGGTTTCCAAACGGTCGACAGCCGGACACCTCGCGACACACACACACACACACCTCAAGGGTCTGTCACGACATCATCGACAGCCCTCGACCAAATCGCGTCTGGGAATGGCGGGATCGCAACCTATCCCTCGAAACCAGATGGCAGCCTCGCTCGCAGGGCCCGCCCCCCACTTCCGGCCGGACCGCGGTCACGTGCCCTGACCCCGCCCCGCAGACGCGGCTCCTCTCGCGTCGACGAGCGTCCCGGCTCCCCTTCCGCCGGAAGTGGGGCGACTTTCCCTTTCCGGCTACGGGTCCCCAAGCGGAGCGGGAGGCCCGACGGGGGAGCCGAGCGGCGGCGGCGGCGGCGGGGGCGGTAATGGCGGAGCTGGTGCAGGGGCAGAGCGCTCCGGTGGGGATGAAGGCCGAGGGCTTCGTGGACGCTCTGCACCGGGTCCGGCAGGTACGGGCGCGGCAGGCTGGTAGGAGCACGGGAGCCTGAGGCGGGGCCGGGTCGGGCCTGATGGGGAGAAGGGGGTCCGGCCTGGGGGCGGGAGGTAACCTGGGCTGACGCCCCAGCTGGGCTCGGCCTTTCCTTGTGGCTCCTGCAGCCGAGAGGAGCCGAGGGATGAGGCGCCACTGGGAGGCCCAGGCCCAGCCTGTCGAGCCGGTCTCCCAGGTGCCTGCAGCCGCTGGGAAAGGATTTGTCCAGGACGCCTGGCCCTATCGCGTCCCCACGCCGGGGCTGGACCCGCAGGGCAGCCAGCGTGGGGTTCTGAGGTTTACGGGGGTTGGGGGCTAGGGGAGCTCACGGCGAGGACCCGGTCTAGACAGAAGGGGGCTGTCTCAGGCCCAGTAGCTTTTTAAAACTTGGAAAACATCCTCTTCAGACTTATTATATTTCGAGGGTGGAGTGGAAGGAATTCGAGGGTATTTTACTTTCGAGGGTGCTCTGGGAGAGGAGAGAAAGAAAGATGTTAGATAGGTGTGGGTGGTCCATAAGACGTAGAAATTCCTTATGGGCAATAGTTTTTCCTCTTTCAGGGAGCGTGTGATATGAAGTCATTGCAGCAGTGAAACTTGACCATCTGACAATGTCGTGCATTTTGTCAGAGTTAAATAAACTGATTTTTAAGAGGTTGCAAGCTTCCCTGGAGAATGCATATGGGACCTGCCAGAAATACTCTTTGGTTTCTGGTATGATGTTTAGAACAGAACATGTCCTTGTGTGTGAAGCTTACTGAACTTAAGTGTTAGCTCTAACACTTAAATTTCTTCTGCTGTGTGTCTTATACTCATCGTCTCTTCCTATTTAATTGTAGGCATACTAACGGATACTTTAAAAGTTGGGCTATAACTAATTACTGCTTGATTCCTAACAGAAAGCTACAGGACTCATTGTATTAGAAGAAAGCCTCCACTCGGTCGCTTGAAGATATGGTCTTTACACCTCTTTCCAGTATTCCAGGGGAGGGAACCCTACCTGTTTCCCAGATACTGACTTTTCATTGTAATACTGATGCTCCTATAGACATTACATTGGATCCCAGAAGTGTCCAAACCTGTGGTTCCGCCTAAAATTTTATCCGATGACTTGTTACTTACTGCCTAGGCACCAACCAATATATAGTGAGTATCCATCTTACTTAGACTTCAGAGCCAACCAGTGGCTGTAATGGATGAACAGTGCCATCCAGCTCCCCTTCCAGCACTCTGCTTGCCGGCGTGTTACACTGCTGTCCTCTACAGTACAGGGTCCTGAACCTTGTTTCTCACTGGCTACTAATATGTAATGGCTTTCACTCTGTGCTGATGTGTGACAATCACCTTGTCGGCCTCTGTATCCAGGAAGAATTATAGTCACTACCCTAAAGAGCTCAGATCCTCAGTTTGCAGAAGGCCTGTAGTTGAACATAAAATGAATTTTGAACCATTGAGAAGACTTTCTGCTTCTCTTGAGCCAGTGGTTGAACTCGTATTCTTGGACAACCTGCTCAAGAGGGAGGGAGACCCTCTGTTAAATGCTGACCTAATGTGGATTGTTGAAGCAGTGGTGTTTACTACTAGCAGAGGAAACTTCACTGGAAATGTTCCCAGCTCTGAAATGCACCATTGACTGGAGCAGTTGTAAGCCCAATGGAGACAGTGCTGTAAGTGTATTCCTTCCGAATATTAACAGCTGGAGGGCGATACTATCTCCAAGGATTTGATGGCCTTTAAAAACTAAAGAAAACACAGGTTTGTGGGTAATTTTAGGTTTACTTATAGATTTGCATTGGGCAAGAATTGAATGTTAGAAATCTAAAGTATTGTGTGCTTATATCCATAGTAAAGCTTTTACCTCGAAGGGTCTCGTATCATTTGGGCATCTGACGATGGTGGTTCTGCCTCGCCACTGTATACACAGCATGTTGCAGAAATGTGACTTTCCCCCCAGTAACTGGAGATAAAAGGCAGTGCATTTCTTTATTTAAATGATTGGAAAGCTTTCTCTCCTCTTAGGTGTCCTCATAAACACCAGGGGCAGTCTGTAAGGCCCTCATAAGTTTGTCAGGGAGCAGTAAGCTGTCTGGTGCCCAGTTTATCCAGAATATCACAGCAGAGTCTGAGTTGACCCTGATGGGATTTGAACCTGCAGTTTCTATTAAGTCTGATATGTAGAGTCCAGTACCTAATCCACTAAGCTTCCCTCCTGGCATGTTGAAGCCTCCTTTTGTATCCTTTGGACTCTTTCCAACACAGGGAACCAATTGTTGCTGTTAGATCACTGTAAGCATGGTATTCCTAGATCTGAAGGGAGTCTCTGAAGATGTCATGTAAAATTTAAAATTTCTGCAGCAGTGTGAAGTCCAGTGAGCTAATAGTGTTTGGCCAAAGGGATAACATAGCCACTTTGTAGGGAAGTACACAAATGTAGAAATGTGATCTGATTCAGTCCCACTGGTGAAGATCTAAAACTGCCGGGTGTTAAAAAAAAAAAAAAAAATCATGTCCATTTCTCTGAAGTCATTGGCTGGTTAGCAAAAATAAAGTGTTTCTTCAATTCTTCAACTCGTTGTTTAGAGAGCGCAGGATCCTAATAAGAATGGGACATGGACTTAAAGCCAGATTATCCTGTTCTGTGGCCACACTGCACCTCTAAGCTGACTACTGTCTGTCAGGCTTTCAAGGGGACCTCATGGAGATTATGGATGAGAAGATACAAATCTGTTTTGTTTAGCTTTTCTAAAAATATAAAAGAGTTCCTGGAAAGCCCACTGCTGATAGTTTAGTAGCATCCATCACCAGGTGCACCCATTCGCGTGTTAACAGGACGATGTCACACCACGGTGTACTTCACATTCCCAGCAGCCTTCCTTCCACGAGCTGGACCAACCGCCTGCCAGTCATCACCCAAATAGACGTTCTCTTATCAAACTGCTAGGGCTTCTTAGGACTTTAAGCTCCTATTTTGACCTAGACCCAGTCATTGCCTCTGCACTGCATAATTCTAGACTGTTCTATTCACATAAATATGGTGTTAATTGGTACCTCGTGGAGTTGGGCATCATGGTGATTCTGCTCTCAAATGACTGTGACCAAGGCACTGAAGAGTCCGTGGAAAGGAACCTTTGACAGATTTTAAGGCCCAGAGCCTACTCTTTACTAGCACTGTTTTTTGGAACTGTTTGGTTGGTGTGGGGCCTCGGAAGTTCCACAGTCCTGCAGAAAATGCTTCCCAGTGCTGCTGTTTCACACTTCGAGCCTGAGCAGTAGACGATTTGGCACATGTGCTGTATAGAAACACTACATTTCCTTTAAAAGAATGTGCCTCCACCATTTAAAGAAAAGGCCTGTGTTCACTGACTGTTGGGCACTCCTTGAGAGATACTGCCTTTGCTCACCTCATATGTGATGTTTGTGCCTCATGGCAGGGTCACGTGTGCTGAATGCTCAGCGGCTTTAAGCTTACTCCACTGAGACTGTCTTAGACGTGCCCAGTGGTTGAGCAGCTCAGATCATCATTTCACTAGGGACTAACTCCTGCATGTACATTCATTTGAACTTGCTCGGACATTTGAAGAAAACCAGTGTCTGCAGGACATCTGTGGGTTGCTCTGTGTCTTTGGTGGGACCAGTAGAATACCCTACAGAGAGCGAGTTCTTGTTTAAGGGTTTTCATGATGTGACTGAGCCCATTTGGGTCACCGCACTTTTTTTTTTTTCTGTTGCGGTACGCGGGCCTCTCGCTGCTGCGGCCCCTCCCGCCGCGGAGCACAGGCTCCGGACGCGCAGGCTCAGCGGCCATGGCTCACGGGCCCAGCCGCTCCGCGGCATGTGGGATCCTCCTGGACCGGGGCACGAACCCGTGTCCCCTGCATCGGCAGGCGGACTCTAAACCACTGCGCCACCAGGGAAGCCCTGGGTCACCACACTTTAATGGAAGCACTGAACTTCATATTTGGTATTGAAAAGTAGATGGTAAATGAACAGTACATTCCACTGTATGCCTCTAACGCTTTTCCGATATTCAGCTGGGACTTCTTTATCTTTCTTTTAAAATCTGATAACCCATGTGTATCATCAAAGTAAGGTTTCTTAAGTCCCAAATAAAAATTTGCCTAGACCAGAGTTTTCAGACTGGTGGCTTGTGGGCTGGAGAAGGCTCAGAGCGGGCCTGCAGGCGTGCTTTGTTTGACCACACGCTGCCAACACTTAGAAACTAGAACAATTTCACGTAAAAAGTGAGATTTTTATCTAATACTTGGCCGTACTGCTCCCACGTTCTGCAGTGACTTTATTTGGCAGGAGCTGGGTAGCAGCTGCCCCTTTGCACGGGGCATTGACTCTTCGAGTTGCCTTTGTTCTCGCCACTTTGCTTTTGTTCTGCACTGCCCATCGGGATGCCTAGTCAGCAGCTTTTTTTCCTCATCCTTTTCCAAATTGTGAGCCCATACAATAATTTAAATTTCTAATGGAAAGAGCTCTGGTGGAGAGTTAAGAGATCTGAGTCTCCTGCAAGTAGCTGCATGACCTTGGGCTAGGTTGGCCTTTCCCAGCATTTGATCTACAAGCTGTTCATTGATCTTCCATGGAAAAGGGCTCATGGACAGAGAAGTTTGGGGGATACAGGGTTAAATAAAGGTGAATTGGCTTCTTTACTGCAGGACTTCTCAGAGCCCTTAGTATGCTTCTGTGCATTAAGTCCTACTAGGGTTTGGGATATGCATTTTAAATATACCCAAGTTCTGTCACTTCATACCCTCTTTTCATAAAACCAAATCACCGTCTGTGGATCAAACTTCAGGAAATATTAAGCTAGATAATCTCAGTGGTCCCTTCAGGCTCACCAACATTCAGAGCTTCCATCCAGCTAGATCTGAAAAAAGTTTTGGCCATATCATTTTGGTTTTTACTTTCTAATGTGTTGTGTTGCGTGTCTGTTCAAGCTCCCCTCTCCCTAGCTTTGCTGTGCAATTCTTTAACTCTGTTAATCATCCCTCTTGAAAATGTTTTGCATTTAGAGTTTTGTTTAAAGACACTTGGGAAAGAATAGCCAGTACTTTTGGAGGCATGAACTACATTTTTATCCTAGTATCAGGTGATAGCAGATCACTTGCAAGACTGAGTACTGTTCATGGAAATTGTGATGGGGATTGCCTGCTGTTGTTTGAGGATCTGCTGAGTCCAAGGCCTCTTGCTGGATGCCGGGCCAGTGTAAAGATAAATAAGACAAGTTTGTTGCTGGTTTTATCTTACCGTGGAATTAGATCCTCACAACAACCGAGTGAAATAGTCAGGACAAGGGTTATAATTTTCATTTTATATTTGGAAATAATAAGCCAAAGGGAGATAAAGCAGTATTCTCGGAGGCACACAAACAGTTAATATATGCAGTAGTTCTTGGACCCATGTCTTCTGCATTCTAAGAGGGACTCGGTTCCTTTGCAGAGATAGTTGGGTAGTTTTCCATCTCAATGAGAATTCTGCAGCAGAATCTTCAAAGCATCCAAGGGATGCTGGTGGAATTAGATGGGACATAGGGGAGAAAACTAATGGGCATGTCATCTTGAGGGTCTTTGGAGGGGGGATCCTAGCTGGAACAGTATTTCAGCTTGGAGCCTCAGCTGGTCATCTTAGTGTTTTTCCGACAGGCTTCTCCATATTCACTTTAATTTTAGCAAACGTTTAATGAGTACTTTCTATGTGCCAAACACATTGCTGTGCATTAGGGAAGTTCTTGAACTTGTTTTGGAGCATAGACCTTTTTAAGACTTGAAAACTTTGAACCGCTCCTCAGAAATATTTAAATAGTTTTATGTAATTTCAGGAGCTTCATGAATTCTCTAAAGCTAATCCCTGGAGCTCCCAGTCAAGGAACCTTTGTCCTGGGAGTACCAAGATGATTGAGACAGGTCCGCACCTCAAAGAGCTCCCTGTAATGGGGAGACAGTATAACCAGCAACTTTCTCAGTGAGGTCACGCTATTTAAAGGTAGTTTGTAAAGTGCTTTGCAAACAGATAAGGGAGTATTTAATTCTCCCCAAATGTGGGTGGCATGAAGTTGTCAGCAAAAGCTACTAAGAAGAGCTGATATCTTATTCGATTGACATATAGAATTCCTTGTTTTGGTTAATGCCAGTTAACAGGGCAGAATCAGCCAGGGCCCCATCTCTAATGACAACAATAGCTACCATTCATTGAGCTCGTGTTGTGCTGGGTGCCAGGCAAGGACTTTCATATAAGTTCTCTCATTTGATGGTTGCAGAATACCCAAGAGGTAGTATAGTGCAGTGGTTATTAAGGCTTTGGATTCAGTCTATATGAGTTCAAGTTCTGGTTCTGCCAATCACTAGCTTAGTGACTTCGGATAAGTTATCTACCATCTTTAAACCTCAGTTTCCTCATCTGTAAAAGGGAGATCATTGGTGGTGGCTATATCTATCTATCTGTATCTATATCGATAGATACTTTTTTTTTTTTTTTTTTGGAATAGCTAACATTAGATGTTAGGAGGTTACCCTTGGGAGGTGGAGGTGGGTAGTGACTGAAGGGGTCGTGAGGCAGCTTCGGGGGTTCTGTTCCGTTTCCTGATCTGGATGCTAGTTGCACAGGCATTATTTTAGTACATGAAAATTCAGGCTATCAACTCACCCATGTACTTTTTTTGTATTATTATTTTATTATTTTTCAATAGAAGGTTAAACTTAGCAAACATTTCTCGTTCCTTACCACGTGCCCAGCGTTGTTCTGGGTGCTTTACATTGTTATCTTGGTATCCCCATGGGTACAATTCTAGGCAGACTGGCTACAGATCCCACAGAATTGAGCTCCTGTCTGAGGTCACCGTGAAGATGAAATGAGGGCACCATCAGGCACTTAGTAAGTGCACAGTGAATTTGATACACTGCTGTCTTCATAGTAATCTAGGTAGTGGGTGCAGAATGAGGACTTGCCTCTGTGCACCTTGGCTCCAGACCTGCCCTCTGAGACTTGCTCACCCTCAGCCACTGGGCTTGACCGCTCTGGCCACATACTGTGTCTTCCTGCTGTGGAGAGTAGAGACTTTCAGTCCAGTCTGTCAGTTCGCCAGGGCAGGGCCACCCTGGGTGACTTTAGAGCAGAGGTTCCAGGGAAGCAGGTTGGGTTGGTTCCTCCTCCCTAAGTGGTGGTGTGAGCTCTCACCTCTGCTTTAGAATCGACAGTGACTATTTTGAATGACGTGGACCCAATCAGCGTGTGGATGACTTGCCGCCATTCAGATAGGTTTGCCTGTTTCCATTTAGTGGAAAGTTTTATTAAATGTGAAGTTGTGGAAATATTCACAGCTTTCTGTTCGGGTTTATAGGGTGAGCTACTCTGATTACAAAACTTAAAGATGTGCACTGGGAATAATTAATTGCCATGTTTCCTAACGTTAGTGAATCGTGTACCACCTTTATTATGATTTTTGTCATATCAGTGAACCCTCAGTATTCTATTTACTTTGTATTTTAAAATCATTTTAAATTTAGATTTATTTAAAATATTTTTGAACATTCATCCATGCACCTCCCCGAATTGCTTTGTACTCTTTAGAAAACACTGGTTTAGTTCATCCCTGCATTTTACAGGGAGCGAGACCACTGAAGGTCTTGCCCAAGGTCGTACACCGGAAGAGCCAGCTGGAAAACCAGGGCTCCTGACTGATTGCTGGTCCAGTGCCCCGCTCCTCCACATTTCCACTGACTACTGGCAGTGGAGGTTAAATGTCTATGACGTTGATTTATATTTCATCTATTAGCTGTGCTGAAAATAACACAGGTAGTGAGGTAACCCATTCTTGCTGCCTCCCCCCAGAAAGGGGGGAAAGTGAATCAAGTAGCAGAAAATCGGTAGCAGCGTCCCCTCAAGGTCTTGCTTTCAGATAAGCAGTGGCGTGGCCTTGGTTTTCCTGGAGTATCGTGGCTTCTGTGACTATTTTCTGGCTTACACCATTATTAACTGAAAATGTACCTCACTTCCCTTAAGCAGCTACTTACTGTTCAGAATGGTCAGTTATGGACGTGAGGAATTACTTGACTTCTGTGTACTGGAAATCATTAGGTTTTAAGTCCTCGGGAAGTGACTATGTTTAAGAAAGTATTAGGTGGAGGAAAGGGAGTTAGCCTAGTGCTGTGGCCAGTAGCATGGACTCTGGAGTCAGGCAGGCCTGGGCTTCAGTGCTGCTTCTGCCATTTATAAGATGTGTGACTTTGGGCAGGTCACTCAGCCTCTCTGAGCTTCACTTTTCCTTGTCCTAAAGTGAAAATAATAATACTAACCTCCTAAAGAATCATCATGAGGAATAAATGAGATAGCATCTTTAAAATGTTCTTAGCAGAGTGCCTACACATAGTAAGCACTCATTGAATTTTAACTCATTATTTTAGTAGGCATTTAAAATCATGTCTTAGAACAAGGCTGCATTTGTATGAAGGAATACATTGTTTCTTTATAGCATATTGTAATATAATATATAATGTGATACCAATGTAAGTTATGGTATAATTGTATATTATAATGTTAAACTCACATCTAACATTTGTTTAGCCGCAGTTCAAATGCAGTTATTGACTTCAGAGCTACACCTCTTAACCATTATCCTGTAATGCTTTTCTCTTAGTGAAAATTTCCCAAATTATAGATAACCTGAGGCAAACATGATTTAAAAACAAATCTGAAATCCTCAGTCACATTTTAGAAGGTCGCATGTTGATTTAATCAAAATTAGGAATAGAAAACTATTGTGACACTTCTGGCATATCAGCTTTGGGGAAAAAATTACGTTCCAGCAGTATATGAAACATACCATATAAATTATAAGGAACGCCAAGGACTCAGGAATGACATCTGAGCTAATTTGGAAGGAAGGGAAGAGGTCTCATCAGAAGAGGGTAGAGAGAGTGCCAGATATGTAGAGCTTACATTTAGGGTCCTGTCTTTGAGGGTGATCTGACACGCACACTACTGGGGGACTCCACTGATAACCATAACCTCTTCTCTTGTGTTTTGGGGTCGTCGTTACTGTCTCTTGCCAATGTTTTGGTCTGTCTTCAAACAGGCAACTGGGCCAGTAATCTTGAAAACCCTCACATTGGCCATTTACTGCTCAGTTTTTTGGGCAGACGAAAGGGTCTCGGTGGGGCATAAGCCACTGCAGTGTTCTCACGTTTTAATCTGCCTGCTTCCCGAGCTGAGTCCTTAAAGATAAGTTTTGCATCTTAAGTAAGTAGCCAACCTCCACAAGCTTATCCAAAACACATACGGAGAGCAAGGTTGAAAGCTGGTGGTAGAATGCTGTTAGGCGAGATTTATACAGTATTCTGTTTTAGAGCAAATGCCCACTTGCCTTGAAATTTGAATATAAGAGATGGGGTTTCTATCAGCTGTCTTAGTATTTTAATTATTTAACTTAAAATAGTGTTTTTCAACAAGCACCTGTCCAGGCTACCACCATCTGTAGCCTAGACAGGGCAAACATTTTCTTCAAAAGTCCATAGTGGTAATTCCCTGGTGGTCCAGTGGTTAGGACTCTGCGCTTTCACTGCCAAGGGCCCAGGTTCAGTCCCTTTTCGGGGAACTGAGATCCCACAAGCCGTGTGGTGCGGCCAAAAAAAAAAAAAGTTCAGGTAGTAAATTTTATATATATATATATGTACTCTGCACACCATATGATCTCTGTGAATGGGTGTGGCTGTGTTCTAATAAAACTTTATTTACCAAAGCAGGTATTTCACCAGCTGGGGTTTGCTGACTCCTGGCCTAGAATACCTCCTAAATGGTCCTGCTACTCTTGTCCCCTTAGAATCTATTGATATTTTCCTTGTCCAGGGGCATTTTTTTAAATCATAACTCAGCAGGTTACTCCCCTTACTAAGCCTTGTAGTTGCTTTCCATCACCCTTCATATAAAATCCAAGCCCCAGAATTCCCTGGTCCAGTGGTTAGGACTCCATGCTTCCACTGCAGGGGGGCACAGGCTCCATCCCTGGTCGGGGAACTAAGATCCTGCAAACTGCGAGGTGCAGCTAAATACATACATAAACATAAATAAATAAGTGAATAAATCCAAGCCCCTTCCCATGACCTCTGAAGCCCTATGTGAACTGCCCTTGCCTACCCCTTGGAACACATCTAGTTCCTTCTGTTCTAGTGACGTCAGCTTACCTATCAAGCTTTCTCCTGCCTCAGGGCCTTTGTACAAGCTGTTCCCTCTGCCTAGAGTGCTCTTCCTCATCATTTAGGTGTCAGATCACATCTCACCTCACAGCAGCCTTCCCTGATCACCCTGTTTAAAGTAGCTCTCCTGAGGACTCTGTATGTCCTTGTCTTCTCTTATTAGTATCATGCTTATCACCAGCTGAAATGATCAGTTTACTGATTAGCTTGTGTACCTGTGACTCCCCACTGACTGCCGACTCTGGGAGAGTAAGGACCTGCTTATTCTTGTTCACTGCAGAGCCCAGGACATAGACACTAAGCACTTGTTGGGTGAGTGGCCTTCTTTTACAGCCCTGGTATTTGTGAAGGGCTGGTATCTTTCTTGTGTACAGAGCTCCTTTGTGTTCAGAGAATGTTGTTATCTCTTCAAAAACTATGAAGCAGGATGGTATTATACCCAGAGGATCTTAGGCAGAGAGGAAGGGGACTTGCCCAACACCGCAGAGCTAGGAAATGAAAAGGACGAGACCTGACCCAGGATACCTGACATTTAAATTCTGCCTTAGGTTTTCAGTATCATGACTGTCTTTGGTTGTTTATTTGTTTAATTTACGTTGGTCCCAGAAAGTCTCAGAATTCTGGGCACATTTGGACAACCTCAGGAAAACTACCACTGAAGACATAGGTCTGGGACGTCTATGCTGGCTGCCCTTAATCCAGCCTTGCTTGTTAGGCTTAACTGAGGGACTAACATGAAGACCAGTTGTAAATATTCCTTCGATTAAATCAAAGAGTTAATTTAGTGTGAAAATCAAGTTTAATTCCTAATGGAAACAAAGCAGATAAGTGTAGGAAGCTCTACGTAGCATTTGTTTCGAGGGGAAAAATTGAATAGCTATGTTCTGTTCTTTGATGATGAATGTTAGAAGTTAGAGTAGCTCTCAGAGGTTATCTCGGTTTCTCCAGCACAGGAATCCTTCCAAACTAGTCTGGACAGATGGTCATCCCCCTGCTGTTTGAACTTCCAGTGAAGAGCAGCCTGTTGTTTTACGTTACTGTAGATCACCTCATCACTTTATAGGGGTTAAAGTCAATAGGACGAATATATTCCTAAAGAGCTGTCAACATTTGAGCAAACATGGCCTTTTAAATATTGCTGCGGAATTTGTTCCTTAAGGGAATCCTGTGCTGAAACCTTTTGAACAAAGTCCTTCATATTCTTGGCCTGTTCTTTTCCTTAAAGTGTGGTATGCCTGTATTTTAAGTGATGACTTGAAAATTTGCTTGTAGAAGACACATTTCTGGAAGTTCATGACTAAGACCAAAAGGGAACTCAGTTCATAGTGCAGAGTCCGTGTCCTGTCACAGCATTGCTTTACATTAGTCTCCGTCGGGGGGAGAAATGGGGTAACAGCCCTTTAAAGAAGACTCTTGTCTTTCTCCCTCGATGGAGCCATGATGTGTTACTGAGTATTTAAATCTGATTCTCTCTGTAGATTGCTGCTAAAATTGATTCAATTCCTCACTTGAATAATTCCACACCTCTAGTGGACCCCTCAGTGTATGGCTATGGAGTACAAAAACGGCCCTTGGATGATGGAGGTAAGTTGCTGTAAATACCTTTGCCTTTCAGGTGGTAGTGAGCCTGCCAGTTAAGCTGGAGTCTGTGTCAGCCATTTCCTTAACAGCTTTCTCCAGCGTCACTCTCTGAAGAAGAATGCTTGCGGGGAAGTTCTTAAGATGATTTTCCTCAGCAGTTCTACGGTATTTGAGTTCTTACTTGCCTTGATAATACAGGAAGTCTTTTCGGCTGGGCTGTAAGGTAAAAAGACAGTCTTCGAGCATCAGCTTGGAAATAATTGGACTGATTCGAGAGTTTTGCTTGATTTAGCCCTCAGTTATTCCTCAGTGCACACGTGGGAATTGAAGTTCCCACTTTTCTCCAAAGAAAAGCTGAGATTTGGTGCATGGCTCTGTGGAGGCTGTGGCTACATACTGACCTTAAAGAAAGGAAAGGGGAGTGATGACCTTTTTTCAGTTTATCTGCTGGGTTTTTTCCACCATTCCCATTTATAACAGGCTCTTTCTAGCAGCATCCATTTTTCTTTCATTCATTCTTCGTTTATTTCATTGGTTTGTTGATATACCCTACTCATTCCCAAAAGAATTTGAGACCACTTAGAAGTGCGTCATTACCAGCCCTTTGGCAAAGAGTATCAGATGTGTTTCTGCAGAGAACTTGGACTTCCTTTATCATATTTCATCTCCCACGAAGTAGCTCTGTAAATGGGCTTCTGAAATACACTAGCTTGCACGTGAATATGCACGTAGTGGGTGGGCCAGTGTCTTCTCTTCCTGTCCTCGATCTGCATATGTACCCAGCCACGTGTGTGTGTTCGTATTTCTGTGATACCTTATTAAGTGAAAAACAGTCAAGGTATACAACAGTATATACTTTGTAATCTCCTTTCCCCAAAAAAAGTGCGTGTTTCATGTTCATAGAAAAAAATGTAGTTTGGCATGACTAATTGCTCTGGTCTCTTCGGAGATTCTAAAAGAGAGAATCTTTTTTGTAAGTGGGAACCTTTCTGGAATAATTATATAGACTCACACGGTGCAGATTTTAATGGAACAACCCGCAATTTGGGTGTAAAGGTTCTTGTCTATTTTAAAAAATTATTAATGTTTATGGTCACTCACAGAAAATCTACCACAGGGCCACTGGAACTAAGGTGAACATTTACACTGCTACTCTGAAATGGTATCTTGTGGTCATCTTATATTTGATTGGCGTTAGTGATTTCTTAGACCAAACATGAGTGATTGCATTATCTACATTTTTGCCTCAGCAAAAAGCTGTCATGCAAAGCAACCTTTTTTACCTTTTCGGGGCACTCATGTTTCAGTTCCTCTTATGGGACATCAATATAAAAATAACAGTAAGTTGTCTGGCTCTGAGCATATGTCTCATTAATGGACAGTGTGTCTCTCTGGCCCACCATTTCCAGAAATTGAGATCAATACATTCTACGACTCTCAGCCTTGTTTTCACCCACCGCGTAGAGTTGAAGTGTAAAACTTGTGCCCACAGAGAAGAGTATCACTATGTCCTTTGCATAATGAATGCCTGAAAATTTAAAGTGAAACCTCTGGCATCTTGCAGACTTTTTTTCTCCCATTAATCCTTTGCACACCCATTTGAAGGACTGTTGCTCGTTAAGTCACCAGTAAGTCCAGAATCTCACTTGAAACTCCATTACTATATGTGTATCGTCACCTTTTTTTTTTTTTTGAGAACCATAATTTTTTGCATTTTGGGGGACTAAGTTCTTGTGATTAGAGAATAAATACACTTTTTCTCTTTCTTCCCCCCAAATATTAAGTCTCATTTAGTAGGAACGAACCGAGGGAGACCCTTTCCGCCTTGAACCGCGTCTCCAGTCATCCCCAGGCCTGTGTTTTACCATGACGACAGACTGTATTTGAAGTATGAGAAATTTCTCTCAGGCTTTTTACGTTCTACGTAACGGTTTGATAAAGTTAATCCTCTCTTCTGTTTAAATAACAGAATTACACAAATTGTTTGTTTTTCTCCAAGTTGGTCTCTTTGTGTAGAGTTTGAGATTTGCTGTGGACCTTAAGGAGGGCTGGGCATCTGGGGCCTGCCCCAGCCTCTTGTCAGTTGTCTCCTGACAGGGGTGAGGTCACTGGGCCAGTTCTGTTCTCTTGAATAAATATGTGGATAAACAGACCCTGTCAAGGAAAGTGATGTTCGTGTTTACCCAACAGCTTTCTAAGGGTCACAGGCTTGCTGTTTGTGAGAAGAAAGTTTAGAAAAGCAGAGACGAACAACAAGCAGGAATGCCGGCACTTTTTTCTTAGCAATAAAGATTTCCGAGGGCTTTGCAGTTTTTTGTTTGTTTTGGCTTGGGATTTTTTGAGGGACGTTCATCAGATCACCTCTTTAGCAATATGAACTTGCAGACTTTCCCGTGAAGCCAGGTTCTTTGACCTCTGGGAGGTTAAAGTTCAGTCCCCTAGAAGTTTTTGGAGGTGTTATTTGGGTCTGTTTAAAGGTACTTCAACTCTTAAATCAACCATAAAGAACCTTAACATAGGGCTTACTCAGGACATTGAGATGTGCAAACACGTGTATGAATGGGAGGATTTTTTAAAGTGCTAGGCAGTAAAACAGGAGGAAAGCGATTTGAGTTCGTTGTGTTCTGATGTAGAAAGCGATTTGGGTTAGTTGTGTTCCAAGGCAGTGGTGAGTTGTCCGTCAAGCTGCCAGTTCCTGAGCTCACCTGGAACCCAGCAGGAGCTTTGCACCCAGCGTCCAGAGCCTGCCTTGGTCCCTGATCTGGGAAGAGCAGTCATCCTGCTGCCCTCCCCCTCTGGGTCAGGTCATTTTCACTGTCAGCGTCTTCCGTCTTGGCACCCACGCTTTCTCACGGTTTTTGAGGTGCGCCCTACGGATTCGAGAAGCTCCCTGCTGGTCTTGGTGTGACAGTGGTTCCATCCAGTACTTTCTTCATGCTTCTGCTGGAGCCCATCGAACCAGTTCCATCCCTCTGCTCTATGACTTGTGGCAACTTCCGGTAACCGGGGGGGCCCAGCCCTTCCTAACCTGGCCACCGCCTCCTGCCCTTCCAGTCTCGCTCCCCCGTTCTGCACTCTGCAGCGGCCTAGTCAGCTTTCTTCTCTTTGCTCTCCCAGAAGCACTTCCCCATCCCAGCCCTTTGCCTGACTCCTGCTCACGCTCAGCCTCGGATGTGATGCGACTCCCCCCCGGCAGCCTGTCCTCATCCTCACCTTTTGACTTTCTTCAGCGCCCCGCTCGCGTGCCCCTCAGGGTGCCCCTCCCTTCTTTCGTTAACTTCGTCCCCTTTACTCCTTCCTCCCTCCCTGTTCCCCCTCTTCCTCCCGTTCTCACACGCCCACCTCATCGGGAAATAATAAATGGCACTGTGCTCTGAACTTCGACAGCAGTTCACTTGTCCCCTCCTTGGGGCGCATTTCATCTTCTTTATTCTGCAGGCGACGGGAACGTCACGTCCCTCTCCTACCAGATTCCACGTGCCATGATCATAAAGACAGTTTATTTCCCTACCTACCTCATGCAGTGAGTGAATAAATGCTTGATACCTAAGTTCTCCCTCTGTGTATCCTATGATAGCATTTAGGAAATTTTGTGAAAAGGAAGGTCCAAATTTAAGAGAAGAGTATTAGCTAACTGATTTAGAAATGCAAGTTTAACTTTAATCTAAATCAGAAGTTGGCAGACTTTTTCTTAAAGGGCCACGTAGTAAATATTTTAGGCTTTCAGGCCGTATGGTCTCTGTCCCACCCACTCAGCTCTGCCATTGGCACTCGAAAGCAGCCTTAGACAGTACGTATACAAATGAGCATGGCTGTGTCCCAATAACTGGTTGTTTACAGAAGTGGAAAGCTGGCCCTCAGGCGTAGTTTGCCAACCTCTGATCTCAAATCAGCCTTGTCAAATGATTAACTCTAATACTTGTTTAATCGTCAGTTAGGAAGGTGTACAGAGGGTCCCCACTCCCCTCATTTCCTTAAACAAATCTCCTTGTCTCAGGTTCCACTCTCTGTCTTGACTGCTGGAGAAAACAGGTAGTTTCTACTATTTACGTAGAGCTGGTTGACAGATGGAAAAGGCACTCTTCCCATTGTCCCTGCCATATTTCGAGGGGCAATGAAAGCATCTTCTCCAGTTTTTTTTTTTTTACTCTGGGAGAGTTTTAGGTAATCACGTCCCCTTGAGCTTTTTTAGTTCAAACAGACCACACTCTCTTCCTGTCTAATCTGTAAAGAGTGGCACCAAAATCAGAACTTGGGGTGAATAAAGCACCATTCCTGCCATTGCAAAGGGTCGGGGTTGGGGGGCGGGGAGTGTTATGCTAGTGACTTTGAAAATATGCCTGCCTTTTCTACCAGAGACTTACCTTTGATACTTACGTAATACCATCTTAGATTTACCACACTTTCTGGTCTTCTTGTGGAATGAAGGAAGGAGAATTTTTAGGGGGTACTACCAAATGAATGATTTACAGGAAGATCGGAATAGAATATCTCTATGGTCCTTTCCAAGTTTTATTTCAGCACTTGTGGCATAGGGCAAGGAGAAGGAGGAAAAAAGAGTGAGGAGGAAAGAATGTTTTAAATTCCAGGCTTTCAGAGAGAGAAGGGGGATGAGAGGTGCCCGTGCTCGGGAGTGGCGAGGGCCAGTGTGCCTGCAGCTGCATGGCAGGGGCGTCCGTGCAGCTGCAGGCACGGAGCCTGCACCACCTCAGGCAGGATCCTGCAAGGGCCAGAGCCTCTGCTTTGGAAAGAGAGAAAAATGCATCTCAGAGATGCTCATACTCTCCCTGTATGGAGGGTAATAATGATGCTGCAGGGGTGAAGAGCCAAGACTAAAACCCGGTCCCTGAGAGTTGGAGGGGGTGGGGGAAGATCTGCCTTTTACAAAGTAGGGAAAGTAAATCAGGGGTGTTGTCAAGCAGTAGTCTTCAAGCCGGGGTGCATGATGTCCTCCCAGGGTTAGGTGGGTGTGGACAGGTTCACGGGATCCTTCTCCAGCTCTTACACTTCTGTGCACCCTCTCCCCTAAAATGGATCTCTCTGAGAATTGTGTCTCTGCTGGGGATGCCACGTGGGCCTTCTCCTTTCCATGCCCCTTTTCACATCGCCCTTCTTTAGTTTATGGCGGTTTGTCACCAAGAGTGTTGAAATCCTCAAATGCCTCAAGAGGGGTGAGTCCAGGATCCTGAGTGGGGAATCCCAAGATGATAAAAGCATGAGAGTCCTGGTAAGAAGATTTTGATTCTGTCCAGGTAACAGCTCATGGCAGAGGCTCTTGCTGTCCCCTCCTCCCCTCCACCTGACCCGTCCGTTTTAGGGTTATGATTCAGAAGTGAGTTGTCGTCACGTGAGTGCATATTAACACATGTGTGAGTTGGAAAAGGGAAGTGAGTGTTTTTCCTGGCAGAGTACGATCCGACTGGTTGGTTTGACAGTTGGCTTAGCCAAGTAGATGAAATCGTAGACATCTTCCATGAAAATAAGTGAGCTAAATCTGCAGTATCAGTGTTGCAGCAGAGATAGAACTGAAGCCATGTACAATACCTGATGTATTATTTGCACCCATTAACCTAGGAAAATAACTTAATTGTCAAATCAAAAGGGTTTCATAGTTTTTCAAAATTCTCTTAGGGAGTATATGACCCAGAGTGGTTCTTGACCCTGGCTGTATGTGAAAACCACCTGATTAGCTTTTTTTTTTTAATTTTTATTTATTTTTTATTTTTATTTTTGGCTGTGTTGGGTCTTCATGGCTATGTGTGGGCTTTCTCTGGTTGCGGCGAGTGGGGGCTACTCTTCGTTGCGGTGCGCGGGCTTCTCATTGCGGTGGCTTCTCTTGTGGAGCACGGGCTCTAGGTGCGTGGGCTTCAGTAGTTGTGGCACGCGGGATTTGGAGCACAGGCTCAGTAGTTGTGGCGCACGGGTTTAGTTGCTCTGCGGCACGTGGGATCTTCTTGGACCAGGGCTCAAACCTGTGTCCACTGCATTGGCAGGCGGATTCTTAACCACTGCGCCACCAGGGAAGCCCCCTGATGAGCTTTTTGCAAAACTAAATATGCACTTACCATTCAGGCCACGGTTACACTCCTGCATTATCCCCAAGAAAAGAAAACTTGTGTTAACACAAAAACTTGCCCACACACCTTCATAGCAGCTTTATTCATAATAGCCCCAAACTGAAGCCCAGATGTCCTTCAGCAGGTGACTGGTTAACAACCTGGTACCTCCATGGTCTCCATGGAATACCACTCAGCAATGTAAAGGAACAGACTGTTGATACCTGCAGCCACCTGGATGGATCCCTAGGAAATTACGCTGAGTGAAAAAAGCCAACCCCAAAAGGTTACATACTGTATGGTCCCACTTATATGACATTTTTGGAACGGAAAATAGATTAGTGATCACCAGGGTTTAGAGATGGAGTGGTGGGAGGGCCCGTACAGAATAAGAAGAGGCCAGAAGGAGCCCTGGAGCCTGAACTCCTTATTGTAGAGGTGTCTGGAGAAGTGGTTTGACCAAGGGCGGGTACCTGATAAGTGGCAGAAGGAAGACTTGAAACTGGGTCCCTGTCTCATATGCTGTAATAGGGAATGCTTGAGAATGGAGACTCCAGAGTCTGAGTTTGGGGTTTGAATCCCAGCTCTGCGTGTTATTAGCTGTGTGGCTTTGGGCAGCTTGCTTCACTTCTCTAAGTCTGTTTCCTCGCCTGTAAAATGGAGATAATATTTACCTCGTGAAATTATCATCAGGATTGTAAGAAGTGATTTTCACACTTTTAAAATACTACTTACAATGTAAGAAATACTCGTATCTCCATCAGAACTAGTTACTACACACATACTAAAATCACATGTGTAATTGAAATTAAAACTTTATGAAATACATACCCTTAGTATCCATGGTCCCTTCAGTTTTCTATTTCTTTTTTTTTTTTTTTTTTTTTTTTTTTTTG
>NW_021703782.1:107720174-107756402 GCF_005190385.1 Monodon monoceros
ATCTTCCCGGACCGGGGCACGAACCCGTGTCCCCTGCATCGGCAGGCAGACTCCCAACCACTGCGCCACCAGGGAAGCCCTCTATTTCATTTTTTAATAAAGCTGGTCATGACCCCCTAAATTGATTTCATAACCGCTGGATGAAATGAAAACAAGGCATAGTGCTGTAAATAAGTATCATACCCTTTATTTTTCCTCTTAATTTTTCTCCCGAGATCCTTGGGTGGGCACTGGAACTGGGGAGGGGTGCAGGTGGGGTTCCTAACACCTCTGCACTCCTGGAGACCAGGGTAGGTTGCTGCTTTCCCCATGAGACTCTCACCTTGAAGGCAAAGATGACCTCGTTCACCATTTCACGCCCAGGACCCGGCACAGTGCCCAGCGCCTGAAAGGCGTGACGGTTCAGAGGTCACGTGGGCACGGGCACTCGCTCACCTGTGCCCTTTTCTGAGGGCTCGGGTGTGATCGCGCCTCCGTCGGTCAAATGGGACGGGTAGTGACAGCGTCTGCCTCGCAGGGCTCTTGTAGGACTAAGTGGGTTCTTGCAGGTGAGGCACCTAGAGGAGCGCCCTTTGAAGCTAGTGGTGGTCGTCTTCCACTCGCAGAGCATGTCAGCTGCAAGTGGAAGTGACATTATTGAGATAAACTTGGATTTACTCTCACCTTTAAAAAATAATAATTTGCCAAATGAGTTAGAGATTATGTGTCTAGGGACTTAGAGCTGAACTTAGTGTGTCAATTTGTTGTGACTCTGGGATGGGGGTTGCTGCCTTAGAACACAGGAAGCCTTCGTATTGTCCTTGGCAGAAAAGCTTTTTAAAAATGCCTTGGAAACTGCAGACGTCCCTGCAGCTGACTGCAAGTCTCACTGACCTTAACCGGGGCTTGGAAAGGCTTCGGTCAGAGTCGAGGAGACTGGAATCCAAGCACGGGCGCAGGAGGGTTGTGTTCAGAGGCTGAAGAGGAAGGTTTGGTTTATTGCTTTGTTCTGCTGGTCATGGGTCACATAAGAACTGCCGGCACTTCCTCTCCGGACCTGCCTGCTCACCTGCCGCAGGTCTGCTCCTCTGTGCATCCCAGGTTTTGTCTGCACTGGGATGACGGACGCTTTGGTCCTTTGAGCTTTTTTGAAGGGGAGTGGGAGGGGGTAACCGTTAAGATTGTTGTGTATTATAAAGCTGGGTGTGTTCCCCAGTGATATTTTGATAGCATTTCTTTGGGGGGAAGAAAATGGAGACTTCCTCACTAATGGGGAAAAAATGTGTCCAGTGCCTTATTTTTTTCAAAGATCATGCTTGAAACTGGCAGAGGGTTACTCTTCAGAAAGGACTCCTCATATTGTAGCGTGAATATTTTCTCTAGGAAGCTCATCTTCCCATCGCCCGGGCGGCCTTCCATTACATAGCGCGCAGGATACATGAGAACCACACCTGTGCGTGTTTGCGCCGAGGGGAACTTTGGAGGCAGGCTGAACCGTGGTCGACCAGCAGGCGCCATTAACAGGAAACAGGACTGATTTTATTCAGCACTTTTCCTTTTTTACAGTAAATGACGGTAGTTACCATAAATTGAGCTTGATAGGCGTTGCCATTGCCTCCCTCGCCTGACCCTTTTCATCCTGAAGACGCAGAGAAGGCCCCTATTCGTGGAGTCGGACGTTAGCGGTTTGCTGTATGAGTGCCCAGTGCCCCTCATCTAACTGCTGGTTTTCATTTTTAGGCATCGAGGGGGAATGTTTCCGAAGGGAATGACACTTTAGATGGCGGTGCAGCCTCAGGCTACAGCATTTGCATGGAGGAGGGAGACGATTTGCCCGCTGGAGAGTCCCCCAACTCAAAGAGTTGGATCTGGATTTGAATTTGCTTTCATCCTTCGGTGCTGTGTGTGGCTCTCAGCAGCCCGTCTATTTGTGGGATAGTGGTGTGTGCACTTCTATTTTCGATCTCTGTAGGCACCTCCACTTGGCAGCAAAGCAGTTGGCTGTCAGAAACGATACGGTGTGCATGACACCCGTCACACGTACTTTGCCAACAGAAAGGAATTTCGTCTTTTTGATGAGCACAAAATTTCAAATGGCTTTTGACCACGAGCCCTCTGAATGTTCTTGTGAATCTCATGAAGCTCTTTACGGTAGTGTAGCCCTTGACCGTGTTTCTGCGGCTTTTCTGGCTGAAATACCAGAAAATCATCCGCCCTTTGACACCTCTCACCAAACAGCGCAGGAGACCAGGAGCCGAGGTCCCGCCGCGTTGCCGCGTTTGAGGACCGGGCACCTCTCCTCTGTGTTTGCATCATTTCAGGACATTTTAGATCGTCTGTCTTCCCTGGATTCTTTACCCCTAAGAGAAGAATTCTGACAGTAAGCAGGGAAGCTGAGCTTGACCCTTAAATAGGAACACGGGGCCAGCCACACTCAGCAGCCCTCTGTCGTGGACCTTCTCCTTCAGTGTGTTGTTTTCATACCCACTGCCCTACGTGTGGGCGTCCCCTCTCACAATGTCCACTTTTCACGTGGAATGGGAATGATGAACACTGCCTATCCCAGGTGAGGGCGTTTGTCATTTTCAAACTGGAAATGCAAAAAGAAAATTTTAAGGTTCAGTAAAAAACAATTCTGTTATCCCTGAGATAAGCAGGTTAATAGTATGTAATGTCAATATTTTGGCTGTAGACCATTATGTTGCTGTTGATCCGGGAGAAATATGGTATTGACTCAGTAGCTTCGTGTACTTTTTGCTAGCATGCTTCTCCGTGCTTTTTATTCTTCTTTTAAAACATCATGATCTGGTTTCTTTTCCTTTGTCGTTTTATGACCAGCTCCTCCCCGGTCAGAGAATGACAGGGTTAAGTTCAAGCAGAAAGAAGAGCTATATTGGAGACCTAGATTTCGGATGTCAAACCATTTCAGTCTTTGTTCTGAGGTTGATGTAATTGATCCTTCCCCACTTATCGCATATCTGTCCTTCTTATAACTTTCCCCAGAGACATATTTTTGAATGCTCTTGTTAGCATATTGTAAGATTCATTCAATTCCTTATAAGACAGTTAGGATTGACACTTTTTTGTTGTCTGCTGACGGTGTTTCCTGGGCTGCATTTTCCAAAAGGGAAACACCACAGAATCATTTTTTGCTGATGGCTGGTGGAGACACTCATCAATAGCTGAAAGAGGAGAAACGAACAAAAAGCGTAGATAAAATGGTGTTGTGGGGATATGATTGCAGAGTTGGTTTTCATCATTAGAGCCTGTTGGGCACCGTTGTCTCTGTGAAATGGGCTTGAAAGGCGGTTGCTGACTCTTAGTGTCCGCTGTATACAGACGGCGGTGGTGGCTCAGCGAAAAGGCCCAGGGAGGGAGGAGGCCAGATCCTCTCCTTGAGATGCTCATGCTCTTGAGAGGGTAGGGAGAGCGGAGGGGGTGCCCCGTGGCATGGCCGGCGGGAACATATGTGCACTTTCTCAGTGACTGCAGCTGCCACGGAGCAGTCTTTAACAATGCTTCCGAGCTAGGAGGTTAAATCTTCTCATTTGTTTTCAAAAGAGAAAGAAGGGACCCTCGCCATCTTTACATTGAGTTTGGATCCCAAGCAGGAGGGAGGTAGGAGGAGAGAGGGATTTAGGCGAGCAGGATTTTCTCCCAGGCCTCTCAGCATGTGGACACACAGATCAATTTCTTATCCTGCGTTCAGCTGGACACTGGGTTAGAGACTGTGTTGATCACAACGTCCCCTCCTGTTTCATATCATATAACACATTCATTTCAGCCACTGAGCCTAAATTACTGTTTGCTTTCTTTCTGCCTTTCTTTTTCTTCCCCCCCCCCCCCCGAAATGGTAAGAACTCGTGTAAGGATGAAGTTAGTTTATCCGTGCTAATGCTTTGATTTTTCTTTTCTCTTTCTCTTTGCCACAGTAGGTAACCAGTTAGGGGCCTTGGTACATCAAAGGTAAGCAGTGGGTTATGTTTTATTATTTATTGATCATTTCTAATTGTTTATTGATCCACCATCTGTACTAGAGTGTTAGAAAGTCAGAGGTTGAGAGTGTGAAAAAACATGGGCTAGATTTCCTTAAGACTCAACTTTTTTTGTAGTCCTTTCCAAGACAGTGTAAGCTGAAAGGATAAACTAATACAAGGTATTAAAAAGCAGCCGTTATCCTCTGTAAACTCAGAAGACTTCTGGGATGTTGGCGCTGCTCTTTCTGCCCACATACGTTGAGTTTAAAAGTAGAGAATGTGAGAATTGTCCTCCTGGCTAGATGGTTTTCCCAGCATTTGTTTTATGGACCCTGACCTCTTCGCTTGAGCAAAGCTGTGCTGAAGAAGTGTGACTTGCTGGGCTCTCACAAGATGGAGCTTGTGTTGCTCCAGTCATCACGGTCTGGGAGGTGGGAGCCCGGTCCCCCCACTGTAGTGAGAGGCCTCGTGGCGGAACCTTGGATGGCTGCCCGGTTGACTCCCTTCCTTAGTTTCCCCTCACAGAGTTCCCTTAAACACTGAGGATTTAGAGAGAGACAAAGACCTCTGGGCTTTAAAAAGACCAGTCTGTAAGATGGAATGTTTGTGGTCACAATGTTGTCATTCAAAAAAGGATAAAATATACAGGAAGGCTTCTCTTCCCTAAGGGGTGAAATTTTATGCTGTGTATTTGTTACTGTAACATGTTATCCTTAACGGTCACCAGCAGTGATACAGTTGTATCCTCT
Source organism: Monodon monoceros (assembly GCF_005190385.1). Lineage (NCBI taxonomy): Eukaryota > Metazoa > Chordata > Mammalia > Artiodactyla > Monodontidae > Monodon > Monodon monoceros. The sequence continues at coordinate 107,724,880 of NW_021703782.1, forward strand.
TGTGTTCTATGCAAATGTTTAGGAGTTTCTAGAAATCACCAGGCATCAGACAACCAAAAGATCTATTCTGGGGTTTTTTAGTTATTGTTTCTTTGTTTGCTTTGTTTTTTAATGAATTGAAATATAGTCATTGAAATGAGGTTGTGTCAGTATCAAATGTAACTTTCCTATAAAGCCATAGTTAATCAGGATTTTACTTTCCAAAATGTTTGTACTTTGTGCGTTAGACCAGTTTCAGCCTTGCATTTAGAATAGAGCTTTGTCTTCCAGGAAGCCCAAAGCAGTTTATCCTAATACGTTTTTTCCTCAAAGAGAGTCTGCTAAAATCGTTCCTGCGGGCTGAGGAACTGCCTGAGTTTTGAGTTGTGCCGGTGTTGAACCCCTTCTAGTAAATTCCGCAGTACTGTTTCCTGAGAGTAGACAGCTTGTGCTGCGTGTGAGCAGCAGCCTGGTGGCTGCACATACAGGAGCACTGTTACCCTTCACCACCATCAGGAAACATCCCAACAGGGACCCCCCCGTCTATTGTACGACGTACTGTTAGGCCAGCCGAGCCGTGGCATTAACAGCCACACTCTTACTGATTAGGAAGCCGGGAATTGCCTGATTTGGGTGTGAATTTGGATATCCCAAGAGGTAGAGATAATCCCTGTGCATATGTAATCTGAGGGTGTAAGCACAAGAAGACTGTTTGCTCACATCAGAATGATACAGTGGCAGTGCTATTTATGATACTGCATTTCTTCTAAGTGCTGCACTTTCCCTGAAAACATGCACTTATTCATTGCTTTCCATGATGGGTAAAAATCCAGCTGTGTGAGAGATGTTTAAAAATGCTTACCTTTTTTTTTTTTTTAAAAAAAATCTACTTGCATGTAGCTTCCTCCTAAGGTAAATGTTTAGATTTAATTGCTTTCTGGGGTGTTGGGCAAATTGGATATTGTCCACAATGCACTATACAGCAAATTTGAAGATGTGTTTGAAAGAGCCAGTGCAATAGTTGTTTGTTTGTTTGTTTGTTTTAAAAAAAAAAGCACGTAATGGATGGGGTAGCATTTAACAGAAGTACGTTGCCAAGTAAGCAAGGTAATTATTCTGTACTGGTCAGCACTGGTTAGGCCTCGGTTGGATACCGGTTCCATTTGGGACGTCTCACACTAAAAGGCAGATAAATTAGAGGGAGGCCAGAAAGCAATAAAAAGATTGGAAAAAGTTGTCCCTCTTCATCTAGGGAGACTTGAATAGAAGTCTAAAACACTCCCCACTCCCCAGAGGATCTTCAGGTGTTCAGCAATACTGAGGGTAGCTGTAGGAAGAAAGGGCAGTGGTTAGTGCAGTTAGTTGATGGTTTAATGAAAAAAATAGAGGTTTCCTCCTCTGACACAAGGAAAGGGGAGGCTTGGATCTTTTCAAGGAGTGATGGACCAAAGGGTTCATTAGATGACAGTCTTTGTGGATGGTTGTGGGCTTGTTAGCCAAATTGGCATGATTTCTTTTAAGCCTTTATCGTCTAACATTGCCAATATGGGAAATTCGGGGAACCTAAAATGACTGCAGAATTCTTTATTCTGTGTATTTTTCCAAAATGTTCTTTGTTTTTAGGGCAGTAATAACAGAAGAATTCAAAGTGCCTGATAAAATGGTTGGATTTAGTAAGTATCCACATTATCTACTTTTTCCCTCATTTCTGTTCCTTATTTTCATTTTAATCTCTCAGTGGGAGTGTCACCCGTGGTAGAATGCTCCGCACATCATGTTCTCTAGAGCCCCGGAGCACTGCAGGACTCTCCAGGCTGAGGGGGAGACCGGAAGGTTGGGCCCTGGGTCCCCCGCCCTCCCGCACTTCAGCTAGAGAATCCCATGACGTCGGCTGTGTTTCACATGCAATTCCTGTGGGCTCGCTGAGGCCAACCTGATGTGTTGTGCTGTGAGCCAAGTGTGAATGTTTGCTGAATTAATTGTCACACATGTGTGGTTAAATATGGAATGAAGGGGGCATGTTCTCACCCTGTTTAATTTGTTTCAGTTATCGGCCGGGGAGGTGAGCAGATTTCACGGATTCAAGCAGAATCTGGTTGCAAAATTCAGATTGCCTCGGGTAAGGGCTACTTATTTTTTCATAGATCTCAGTTTGGTAGAAATCAGTCTTTTTTTTACAGAGTTTTTCATATTTAGTACCTTTGCTTGTTGCTTAGAAGTTTAGGGGCTTGGGTAAGTATATGTGATTGCTGTTTTCCTTGCACTTTTGGAGCTGACCTCCCAGCTGAGAACCAGAAAAACCAGAGCCGAAGTGGGCCCAGAGATGATGCCGCCCGTCTGGCCTCTGGGGAGACCCTCTGCAGCTCTGGGCCCGGTGTGGCCCCTCCCAAACACCTGCTGGTCTAGGACCTCTGTTTTCTGCACCAGAATGTTATGCCAGACATAGTGGGGCCTGGACGAGTCCTGGGGCTCTGGGCTCATGCCTGGGGACTGCTCGCCGGCTCCCCTGGATTAGACCGTCCCTGCCCTTTGTGGAAAGAGGCCATCTGAAGGTTCTGGCTAAATTAGCACATGTTAGACACGGCTCAGGACCTTTCCCAGCCTGGTGCATTTTGACCATGTGATACGGAGAGAGACAGACTGAGGAAGAAGAGTTTTCACTTCCGTTTCTAAGTTTCATCATCTGAGTCTGACCTCTTTCCACAGCAGAGGATGGGATTTGGAGGACATTCGACCACAGAAATGTTTGTCATTTTGAAAGATACTTAGTGCAGTGTCTTGAGAGCAGTCACTGCTGTTAGCTATTTCTCTTTAATTTTTTTTGAATATGAGTTTTCAGAGGCAGTTGTTTCTAGGAACAAAATAAAGCGTCGTGTGTGGTGTTGGAAAGTAAGATTTTTTTCCTCTCTTGTCAAATGGCCTGGAACCAGTTCCACGTGGGTGTCACTGTTCTCTTGAAGTGTTCATGCAATTACTGGTCATAACTCTGATGTGCATGCCATTAAGTTCCTTACGAGTGTGCCTCAGAACTGCAGACAGATAACCATTAAACTACACTGCAAATGGACAAACTGAGGAGCAGCGGGTTAAGTGACTGTGCCACTTACTAGCACGCAGGCGGGTCAGATGTGAAGCTGAGGCTGGTAATCAGGACCAACTCAGAGACCTCTGCTGCGTCCTCCCAGCTTCCCCTGCAGGGCTTGTTTTCATTTGGAGAATCTAGGGTGGAGCTACCAGCTTGATATTCTCTCCACAAGTGGAAGCAAGCTGTCTTTTTCTGGGAGCCGGGCCTTCTGTGGGGCTGGTTTAGGAACCAGCCCAGAGAGACAGTCTGTACACAGAGGCGAAGGTGCACGGTTGCCTGATGCCCACCAACACACCTCATCTTCTTGATTCTTCTTATAGAGAGTTCTGGGATTCCAGAGAGGCCCTGTGTACTTACCGGAACCCCAGAAAGTATTGAGTAAGTTTATTTTATTTACTTTTTCCTTTCACTCTTCTTCCTCCTTCCCCAGATGGGGAGAAATGGAAGGGCAGAATTGTTACTGAACACTGTCGATCTGTGCGGCAACCTGGCCACGAAAGCAGGTGCTTCCTTAGAGAAGGATCTGGGAGGTTGCCACGCCAGGGGAGTTGTTCTGTTACCTTAAACACATAAGGTATCACCTTTTTTTCAAACCCCACAGAATTTCTCACAGCTGTCATAACATCTGCTTCATAAACCAGGTCCTCGAGAGTGTACTTTCACCCTGCCTGAATGCTCTCATTAACTCGCTTCTTCCGTGTTAATGTCTCCTTCACCTGAGCAGGTCTGGATCAGTAAGCCTCTCACTCTGTGAAGCACTGAGAATCCTGGCATCAGGTCTCTTGCCTGGGGCTGATCCCGTTGCCCTTCTGATACTGGTGAACCAGATGAATCTACCCTTTGTGGCCATTGCTCCACTCAGAGGGCCATATGGACCGGCCAGAGGCTGTTTGGACTTTTGGGGCCCTTACTGCAGCCTTAAGACTAGCACTGCTCTCGTGGTGCACGCATGCTTGGAGCCTTGTACCAGATGCAGGCCTCGTAAATCCAAGAAGCCCCTGGGGAAAGGGGAGGTACTAACGTAGAGTCTGCTCTCCTTCCTCTTTCAGTCTACCGAGTAGCGTTGCATTTGGGGACAGGGGTGCTGAGATTATGTCTGGCTCAGTAGGTAGGGCTGTTTTATTGTTTCCATTTCTCAGGGAGTCTAGATGAGTTTAAATTTTCTTGTTCTGCTGTAACATTGCAAGCAGTGAACCAGAATAAATATCACTGGCAGGTGTGCATTATAGGGCAAGCAGAATGCTTTTGCTGGAGTCAAGGCACTTTTCTTCCAACACAGGTTAACCTAGTACACAAGCAAAATATTAAAAAGCCGCTGTAACTGAGAAGATACACAAAGGCTCAAGACTGCAGAAGGCGGCATCTATTTCCTGCCATTCGCTTCTTTCTTCCTGCTCTTCTAAACATTCCTGCTTCCTCTTCTACCCAAGCAGTGGAGGCAATGGGGTTGTAACTTCAGGAGGAAACAGTCTTTTCTTCAGTGCGCAGTATAGCCAGCCTGTTTAGTCGCTGAATTTTTCCCTATTAAAAGAACCACAAGGGCTTCCCTGGTGGCGCAGTGGTTGAGAGTCCGCCTGCCGATGCAGGGGACACGGGTTCGTGCCCGGGTCCGGGAGGATCCCACATGCCGCGGAGCGGCTGGGCCCGTGAGCCATGGCCGCTGAGCCTGCGCGAAGAACCACAAAACAGATTGTACATGGTGATTTAAAGAATAAATACTGCAAATAAGAGCCAGGGGAAATTCTGGTGCAGAAAAGGCAATTGGCCCAACAGATGACCTCGGTAGGCTGGGTGGTTCTGTTCCAGCATTGCCATTGCCCTCCCCAGTCTCCAGGTGAATCGGCATGAAATCCCATGGGAAATGCAGGCTCTTGACAGTCTGACATGGAAAGCACAAAGCAGGTGTATATGACTGTACAGCTGCACCTGCCTCCTTCTTTCCCCACCCCTTGAAACCAAACTGGTGATTTGTAGCCGTAGCTTAGAAGTCATCGAGCAGTCTGGTTGGTTATGGGGAAGAAATTTGGAGTTTGAGAATTCAAATGATGATCACTAACCCTTGCTTTCTCTCTTCCCGTCTTTCTCATTGCTTTCTCTCCTGCTCTTGTTTAACAAATATCTGTTGAGCGTGTGCTCTGTGAGAGGGGTTATGCTGGATCGGGGAGCAGCAAGAGATGCAGTGGGTCAAAGGTAGACAGCTGCCACCAGAGCAGCTGACATTCGAATCGGAGACAGGCGTGTCTGTGGCGTGCACGTGAGACACAAGCGCAAGCAGAGGGCAGACGTGGAGGGGCTGTGTTGGAACGTTGCTGTTGTGCGTTGCTTTTAAATTCCAGCCCAGTAGCGTGGCGGATGGCAGAGACCTCCTGGGTTGTGAGGGCAGGAGCTGGAGCTGGATGGAGGGCTGCCTTGACTCCTTCGCGTGTTCCCCCGGTGCTGTTTCCCCTTCCTGGGCGCCTAGAGCATTCATTTAATGCTGGCTCTCTTGTGGTTCTTTTCCCTCCCAAAGACAAGCCAAACGGCTCCTGGGACAGATTGTGGACCGCTGTCGGAATGGACCTGGCTTTCATAATGACATAGACGGCAACAGCACGATCCAGGAGATTCTCATCCCTGCGTCTAAAGTGGGGCTGGTCATCGGCAAGGGAGGGGAGACGATAAAGCAGTTGCAGGTGCGTGAGCCCTTGGCAGAGCAGCGCTCGACAGCCCTCATCCTCCTCCATCTTCCCGGGTTGGAAGGTTCTGTGCGGCTTTGGCGTGTCCGAGCTGGGCTGGCTGTGCACCACGGTGCAGAGCTCCCCTCGAAACCTCTGCCCGAGTGCCTCTGCGGATCTGAACATTTTCTGTGGCCAGGCTCGATGCCAGCTGTGACGCCAAGGCCTGGGGTCCCCGGGAACTGGCAGGAGCCACTGTGGCGATGAAGCCCTGTTAGGACTCTCAGATAAAAATCCTGTGTCCAGAGCCAGGGCCCTGAGCCAGGAGCACTCTTGCTCGTTAGTGGTGAGATCGGAGTTACGCTCATGTACTTTTCTAAGGCGCAGGGTCCTCGTCTGTAAGAGCAGGGAGGTGCCGGCCTCGCTGTTGCAATGAGCTAACATAATACCCGTTGTTGTGATTTACACGAGACCCTTAGTGCAGAGCCTGCCACTGAGTAAATGCTCCGTGAACACTTGCTGCTCTGAGCTCCAGAATCCCTCACGTGAGACACTTGGGCCAAACGTGTTGTAGAATTTAATACCCCCAGCAAGTTTTGGGGCTGCATCCCGTAACCAAGTGCAGGTTTTCATGGCTAAACCTAACAGTTACGCTCCATGAGAGGAGGGCTGGAAGTACGCTCACGTGAGTTCAGGTTAGTTTTGCTGCCAGATTTAGTTCGGAGCAAACTCTTCTTTCCGAGCTCTGGGCTTTCAAAGTTGCGGGTCGGAGTTGTGGCCTGCCTGTGTGCTCTCGTATAGCCCAGTCCTTGGATGTGGAAGGCATTCTACCGTGGACTCCTAAGAGTTCAGACTTTATAGAGTCCCAGAATCCAAATTTTGGTGCCGCGCTCATCGGCTCTGGAGCCTTCAGTAGCTTACTGAGAGCTCTCCTCTGTGAGGTCGGGAAGTGGTGGCCCTTCCCTCCCATTGCTGTGCGTGAGCCCTGACCACGTGACGTTAAATAGATTGTCTAGCTCGGTGCTTAGCATTTTGTAAAAGTAGCTCATTCCTATTTAGATATTCCAGGAACCGGAAAGGGAGGAGAGTTTTGGGAAACGGTTTTCTCTGTCAGGCTTGGACGCCCTCAAGCACGGCGTGTACCTCAGCATTCTCGGAGGCCAGCCTCACGGGCCGGATCAGAGAGCAGTGCCTTTGCTAGCGGGGCATGTCTCGCTGTGGACACGAGCCGACCCGTGCAGCTGTGCCATCCTGCGTGCCTCTTGCTGACAGTGAGGGCTGTACCGGTGTGTGTGCCCTCACAGGAGCGGGCAGGCGTGAAGATGGTCATGATCCAGGACGGCCCGTTGCCCACGGGAGCGGACAAGCCTCTGCGCATCACCGGAGACCCATTTAAAGTACAGGTAGGAGAGAAACCATGTGTCAGGCAGGTCCTGGGTGTGGCGGTATCACTTGCTAGTACTTGTAGAGCTTTGATGTCATTCAAGAAATTATAAAACTGGGTGGGTGTTCCCTGAGCTGTCTTCCCAAACCAAGTTTGATGGTGCAAAGAATGGGGCTGTGCTGGCCAGTACCGGAGCTGCTGGCCACGTGGCTGTTGGAATTTGTTCAGATTAAGTAAAAAGTGAGTTCCTTATTTATACTGGCCACGTTTCAGCACTCAGAGTGCTCAGAGCACGTGTGGGTGGCAGCTGCCGTCAGGGCAGCCCACGTACAGAGCTTGTCCGTAAACGCAGGAGGTTTTGTTGGCTGGCACAGCTCTGATCAGATGCAGTTTTCGAGGTGCAGCTGTGGTCAGCTCAGATGCAGGCTCCCTCTGGCTTTTATTTGTTTGTTCTCTCAACCCATTTTCACAAGATCACTGTCTGAGGTGGGAGGTGACCGAAGGTGCCAGTACCACCCAAGGCACGTGTGTGCCCTCGTAGCAAGCGTCCTGTGTGCCTCAGAGGACAACCGCAGTGCTGAAAGCAGGGGCTTAGGTCTAAATCACCCAGGTGCTCCATCTTCCAGCACCTGGGCTCTTAGCAGGAATGTGTGTGCACTGTGGGTGTGGGAGTGTGTCTGTCCCCGTGAGACACGAACGCTCTTTTTTCTGCCTGCTGCAGCCTGCCTGACCTTCGCTGCATTTAGAGTAGCTCCAGAGCGACACACCTTGGTGAGCCAGCCCGTCAGCGACAGCTGTCCCTCTGCAGGGGCTTTGGGGCTTTGATCCAGCAGAGGTTACCAGTCTCTGGCAAAAGAATTCCCATAGTTCTTTTTTTTTTTTTTTTTTTTTCCGCGGTATGCGGGCCTCTCACTGTTGTGACCTCTCCCGTTGCGGAGCGCAGGCTCCGGACGCGCAGGCTCAGCGGCCATGGCTCACGGGCCCAGCCGCTCTGCGGCATGTGGGATCTTCCCGGACCCGGGCACGAACCCGCGTCCCCTGCATCGGCAGGCGGACTCTCAACCACTGCGCCGCCAGGGAAGCCCCTCCTGTAGTTCTTAATGCTGTCGTTCAGCTGAACTCAAATGATATCACTGGTAGCTCTTTTTTGGTCAAGGTTTCTATATGTAAAGTAGTGATTTTAAAACAGGCTTGAGGGCCGGTGGTTACAGTGGCTGCTTTGCTTAGGTTCCCGTCAGCAATGCAGCCCTTCACTACCTACTGCCCTGTCAGGTCCCCCAGAGTTTCTAACCTCTTTAGATGTAAGCAGGTGGGCTTTAATAAAAAAAAAAACAGACTGCACCTAATCTTCCTCACTCGGCTCATACAGTCCAGCGTGGGACTCCTCTGCTGTGTGTCGTAGAGCTCTTCGGACAGAGGGGAGAGCTGGCTGGACACAGAAAGCCTGCCTCCCAGAAGCCCTCCACTCCTGCCTTCTCCAGTGGAACGTTTGGCTTTGTCTTTTGTAGAAAAGATACCTGGGCAAAGAGCTTATTTCATTGATGTTTCATGAATTTGCAGGAAAATTATTATAAAGAAAGGTTTTCAGTATTTTTTTTATTTTAAAACTGTGTATTCCATGTTTTTTATTATGAAGAAGCTGTCTGCTGTATTTAGGGTATATTGTTCTTTGGGTTTCTTTTTTTTTTCCCCTCTTCCCAACTTTTTATTTTGAAAAACTTCAAATATAGAGAAAAGTTGAAGAGATAGTGTAGCGAACATCTGAATACCCTCAACCTACTTACTGTTTTGTTTGTGTGTTTATGTTTTATTTTTTTGCTTTACCATCTGTAAGTAAGTGTCAGATACTGTGAGTTTTTACCTCCAAATCCTGCAGTATGTATCTCCTAAGTATAAAACTTGCTGCTGTAAAACCAGGCCTAAGAAAATAACAGTAATCCCATAACATCATATTATAGTCAGTCCATGTTCCAGTTTCTACAGATGTCATGAGACGTTGCTGTTTTGGGTTTTCTTGTTCTCATTTGGTTTGATTTTTCCAGAACTGGGACTCAGTTTCAGTTCTCACATGACCTTGAGTTGTGCACGGTTGCTCCTTAGCACGGCTCCTGCGGGGCCAGTGCTGGCATGGGCGGGATGGACTGACTCAGGTGCGTCCTTGGGGGTGAGGACACTGAATGCGCCTTAGAGACAGTCAGGTGTTGAGGGAGGTTCTTGCCAGTTGGTAAGACGTTCGAGCTCTCAGTGCCAGGAGGTATTTTTGGGCTCCCAGGCTGGCCTTTTCCCTTTCCCTCCCTGGAGCTTCTCTGCCACGGGATGCGTTGTTAATGTCTTCCTTCCCATGGAAACTGCCCACCGTCAGAGCTCTCAGACCCCACCCTTGCCCACTAAAAAGAAATGGCACGTCAGAAATACGGTGGAGCGACCATCATCAAGTTCTGACCCAGTACCAATGTGCTGACCCAGCTGTGGCTTGGAAGACTGTGAACCCTTATCTGTGTGGACATTTTGGACAGTGTAAGGAACACGTCATTTAAGATGTGATATACACGATATACTGCTCAGTAGCAGCCTGCCCGTGTCCCATGTAACAATAGTAACATAATATAGTGAGTTCTCCCACGGCTGAGCACCTCCTGAGGCTTTAAGCCCAATTTAAGAGGGTTTGATCTTTCACCTGGTGTCATGTCTTTTTTCAGGATTTTGTTTTCCTTAATGCCTTTTATCTGTGTTTATGCAGCAAGCAAGAGAAATGGTATTAGAGATCATCCGAGAAAAAGACCAAGCTGATTTTCGAGGTGTACGCGGTGATTTCAGCTCCCGAATGGGAGGAGGCAGTATAGAGGTATGCTTGAGTTACAGGTTAGTAGGCAAGTTTAAGGTTGTAGGGCACGCTTCTGTTAGCTCTTTAACCTTGAGCAAGTTATTTAACTCTTACCTCAGCTGCAAAACCCTCCGAGTACACTGGCTTCCCAGGGTGGGTGTGAGGAAGGAGTGGGAAAGCCAGCTGTAGTGAGGAGCGCCAGCTGCACGCATTTCAGGGAATGGGGCCATTCCCCCTGGTTGGGGGTTGTGCTTCAGAGCGCACCCCACTGCCCAGATGAAGACCCAAGTCCAGGTTTTCGTGGTGACCTATGTTGTGACAGTATCAAACTCCTAAGCCTGTTTTACTGATGAGGTGGAATGGGATCGAAATACGCCCTTGACGTATTTCGGCTACAGCGAGGATGGGCCCTGCCAACGTTATGCTTGGTAAAGTAAGCCAGGTGCAGGAGGATGAACGTTGTCCTGATTCCACCTACATGAGGCACCTAGAATAGGCAGATTCATACAGATGGAAAGTAAAGTAGAGGCTAGCAGGGGCTGGGGAAGGAAGCACTGTGGTTTCACGGGAGTTCTTATTGGGGATGATGAAAAGGTTTGGGGTGTAGACATCTGTGGTGGTTACACAACATTGTGAGTGTGTTTAATGCCACTGAAGTGTGTATTTACAAATGGTTAAAATGATTAATACTATGTTATATATATTTTACTACAATAAAAGAGTGAAAGAAAAGAAAAACATTTTATAGGACCATAGTATAATCAATGTGTATGGTACATTAATGTTTATTTCATAAAATTTGGAAGATAAATTTTTAATCTTAAAATTTTTTTTAATCTTTTATCTATGAGGTTTATTCTTACTTTACTTCATCTTTATAACTATTTTTGATCAGGTCTCAGACCTATTAGATGCATTTAATGGACAGGAATGCAGCCATCAACCACAGTATTTTTCCTAAGAGGAAAAAAAAAAATGCTTTATTGTATCATTTCCAGAAATGCACTGTGATAAAAATCATTCTATGTACACACACACACACACACACACACACACACACACACCAGGTTTGCAGAAAAACTCTGATGTTTTGTTTCTCTGTGCTTAGGTGTCTGTGCCTAGGTTTGCAGTTGGGATTGTAATAGGAAGAAATGGGGAAATGATCAAAAAGATCCAGAATGATGCCGGTGTGAGAATTCAGTTCAAACCAGGTAGGTTTTGATGGTTCTCGGAAGTCCTCAGCATTATGAAGAATTAAAGAACACCTCACAAAACAAGGACTTTGTTATTAGTCCACTTGTGTTCTTTGCTCTCCCTCACCCTCTCTCTCTTTTGCAACATTCTGTTACCAAAGTTCCAGTTTAGGTTTGTCCTCTGGTCCCTCATTTCTTTCTGTGGATTTGCTGGCCGGGTCACCCTTCCTGTGCCAGAACACTCTAGCCCAGGGGTGTCCAGGCTTTTTTCTTTTTTTCCTTGGACTAGTAAAATTGGGGGGAATCAACATAGCATTTCCAGTTTTTAATTTTGCAAGTAAAGACTTAAAAAAAAACTGTTATTTTGATTTCATAAAATTAAAGATAACTTAAAACCATTTTAAAAAATCGTAAAATCAAGGACCGTTCTTTAAATTTTATAAATTTACCTTTACGAGCAAAATCATCTACAATGTCTTTATTTCGCTCATTTCTCTGAAGATGGGAAAACATCATGATGGACTACTTCTGGGAAAATACTGCTGTAGCTCAACTCTGTTTTCCTTGGCACTTTTTCTTTTTTAAGTTTAATTTAGTTTCTATAGTGATATCTTTTTTAAATGGCTGTAATTGCATAAGAAATGAGTATTGACGTGGATCACGCAAAAAGATGTAGCCGTACACGTTTCCCTATGCAGAAGATTCCCTGATATGGTGATGTTCTTATTACCCTCTTTGGCACTGGTAGGAACATTGATTGCAAATCAGATTGACGTTTGTTTCCTTCTGAAGTTGGGCTTTTCCTAATCCCATCTCTCACCTTGTTCCACAGATGATGGTATTAGTCCAGAGAGAGCTGCACAGGTCATGGGACCCCCAGAGCGATGCCAGCATGCAGCACATGTCATCAACGAGCTTATTCTTACAGCCCAGGTGGGTCTGGCTCTCTGGGGCTTCAATATCTCGCCGGCAGGAGCAGCAAGTGCTACCTGGGGCTCTCGGGGCGACACCCTGGGGCAGTCACCCCCTCTCAAGTCACGGTTTTGGAAACCAGTACTCTTGTCAGTTACCTCCCTCCAAGATTATAGCCATGGGCTTCTCTACATCTGTCTCTTTCCCGCCTTCATTTTTATTTTTGTTTTCCTGCTAGTTTATTATTCTTCTGCCTTTATTGTCTCAGAATCTAGCTTTTTTTTTTTTACAAAGTTTCTGACTATTTAAACTGTTTGTGGGATGTAACAGTGCAGATTGCCAGGTTTCAAACAGTTCAGTGTACCTAGTGTAAAAGTAAAGTCTAATCTCAGCTTTAGAAGGCACTTCATGATCTGCCCAAATCCTAACACTGTCTTCATGCACGTCTTTCTCTGGAATGTGAGCAGGCTTGTGTGATGCTGTTAGGATACACCTGCCCCCGTTGTAAATTGCTCTGGAGAACTACTGTAGCTGGTGGCAGGTTGGCACATCATGTCCCCCAGGTTTGTAGGAAAAGTCTGAGAATAATAGGAGCTGAAGAAAGAAGCCAGAGATTAGAAACCACCATCCCAGCTCTGCCATTTTTCATGTGACCTTCAGCGAGCCTTTGAACTCCTCTTGGCGTAGTTTTTTCAGCAGCAAACCAAGGGGTTTGTACCAGGTGATGCACCCCACATGATCCCCTAAGTCATTTGGCGGCACCTGCTGAGGTTACAGGTTTATAGACCCCACCCCCCGCCCCAGGTCTCCTGAATCAGAGTGCCCAGGAGGGTGGCTTGGATCTCACCCACAGCCCCAGGCAGTTCTTAGGACGACACAAGTTCAGAGAAGCGTCGCTAATTCATCTCTGACATCCTTTTTAGTAGTAAGAAGTGATGATCCCAGGACTGCAAAGGCCGTGAGATGATGAGGGGACAGCTTGTCTTTGAGAATCTGTGGCATACCCGGAAAGTTGGCCACGTGTTTGTGTTCTAACATAAATCCCTAAAATCACCTTGTTTGCTTGTCATTTGTCGCTCATGAAAGCAGAGTGCAACAGAAAGCACTCCAGTGAGCTCGGCGCTCTGCGGGCTTCAGTTCTGGGTAAACAGTCAGTTTACCCTTAATCGACAGGAGTAGGCTGTGCCGAATGCCTGCTCAGCTTCTCCCTTCCGTGAAGGAGCTCTCAGCTTGACCAGGTTCGCCTTCAACCTTTCCAAGATTTTAAATGTTGCTGCTCCAAAGTGACTCAAAGGACAAAGGCTGGAATGGGGTGTTTCGCCCTCGAGTGAAAGGAATCTTCCTCGCTTAGGTGTTGGTTGTGGGTTTCGCTCTCTGGTGGGGAAACTGAGAATAAGTCGGGAGACTTCTCAAGCCCCGGACTGTGGGCGGATGGGCCTGGCTTGTTCCTCCCTCTCTTGGGGAGCGAGACAACCAATTTTTCTTTAAAACCCTTTTATTCTTATTGCTGGTTGAACTGCAGGGTATTCTGACTCTTAGAGCGGTGTCTGAATCGTTCTCTGTCGCAACTTTGTCGGGAGAGGGTCAGAAGTCATCCTTGCTACTCATGTGTCACTTTCAAAAGCTCATAGCTCTTCAGCATCTAATATCTGGTTTCTGGTAGGCCCAGCATTGAGAAGAAAACCAGCTCCTGATGCCTGTAGATTAAGGCCCAGTAGTTAAAACTCCAGGGATAAGGGCATTGGGCTTTAGACTTCGGAATTTATATCTGACTGCCTGTTTTAGTTGGGTGTGTTCGTGCTGTTTATGTAACCACGTGATTTATCCGCGCACGTCTTCTTGAATGCGCCTGTGATCTGTGTTAATTCTACTTGTAAAGAGCACTTCAGAATCTGAAATGTGGAAAGGTGCTCAGGTTCTAATGTGTGGCGTTGATTACATCCTGTCACTTAACCTCCTCCCCGGAGGTGAAAAATAGTGCTGGTGGCAGTGACAGAAATGTCACCTGAGCTCTGCTTCCTTCCCAGGAAAGAGATGGCTTCGGAGGCCTGGCGGTAGCCAGAGGAAGAGGCCGTGGCCGCGGTGACTGGAGCGTCGGAAACCCTGGTGGCATCCAGGAGATAACCTACACAGTGCCGGCAGATAAGTGCGGCCTCGTCATAGGCAAAGGTAAGAGGCGGTTGCTGGAGTTCGGCGTTCCCCTTCCAGGTGTTTGACCTGAGAGCAGACAGGCCACGTCCAATACCTTTGAAGCACAAAGTTCCTTCTGCTTGCTGCCCTTGACTGAGGGGCCAGGTCCGAGGCACCAGCTGCCTTCTGCAGGAACCGTCCTCTGCATGGGCCCTCACAAATGGGGCAAAGCCAGCGCTTCATTACAGCGTGCAAACAGATGGTCAGGAAGACCGCTGCCTATGGAAGCAGCTTAGGTTGTTGAAGAGGCACCCTGAACAGGTGAGGGGCCTCTGAGTGTTTGTCGATCGACTGATTGGTGATTAACTCGCCTCCAGGGAGCTTAGAGGAACCGTTAAGATAATTTCCTCAAGCGAAGATTGTTTTCTGACGAGTGCGTCACTTTTTTCCTTACTGGATTTGGGTATTTGTTCTCTATTGACACAACATGTGAAAGTGGTTTTTATCTTTTCAACATATTTACCAAGAGTATCAGGCACCCTGTGGAGGGAAATAAAAATTGATTTGTTAGTTGTTTCTAGGCATTTTAGAGGACGTTGGGTAGAAACCCTCATTAATGGCTAATGTGGCTCCTTCCTGTCCTTCAGCGAAGAGCGAGCGAGAGAGCAGGCAGGTTTCTAGGCCATTGTTGCTGGCTCACCTGGGCTGGCCTTGACCAAGGAAGGCTGCTGAGAGCAGGTCTGGGGCTCGCGGAGCAGTGGGCTTAGCTTCTCTGCTCTCTAAGCAAAGCCCTTGACCTGGTGGGAAACTCATGTTCAGCATTGGGTTTTGTATTTGCCCATTTATTCCCTTTGTATGTGTTTGGCAACATATGGAAGAAATAAATACGGTTTTCTCCCTAGAGTTTCCCCAGTTTCTGTGATCACCAGACGTCTCTTAGCTGTTGGAGGGGTGCTAGCATCCCGTGGAACCTGACTTGGGAACGTCTTCACCAGCAGAAAGCTGAGGCTGCCGTGGCACATCCTCACGAGCTGGCACAGGGCTGGAATTCCTCCTGTCCCCCTCATTCACCTCCCAGAATCTGCACTGGGTCCCACTCTTGGACAGTGTGTGTTTTATGCTCTTCTAAAATGTTTCTCTCTTGTATCCGTGTTGTCCCTGGGTGGTTAACCTCTCAGAGGTGTAGGAACGACGTAGGTTTGTTTTAATTTTCTGGCAGGGCGTACATGCTGGGAGGTGTTTAATGGACATTGTTGGCTGCCCAAACGCTGTGATAAGTCAGACATGCTGCCCAGGCCATCAGCTGGCCTGCTGCCATGAGGTTAAATCCAGCTGATGCCTGGAGTTCAAGAATCAGATCTAGGGTTTTTCTTGCTTTTTGAGAACCGTTTTGTCAACGAGGTTTTCATGGGAAGTGTCGTCTCTAGACCTGGCAGAGCCTTTCTGTCTTCACTGTGACAGTTCCTCCTAGTCAGTGAAACCTCGGTACTCACAGGACAGTCGCTCATAGTTTGTCCTCTGCAAAGTCATCCTGAGCGATCCCCAGAGGGAGGAGACAGCAGAACGTAGCAGTAACTGATGCTGTGTCCTGGTGCTCCAGTATCAGCCTTGGGAAGCCAGGCTAAGTTTCGTTTAGGCAGGAGCAGGGGCCTTTCTGTAACTCCCCGCCCCAGGGGCTGGGTACGAGGTCTTCCTGTTTCTTGGGAAAGGCGCGGGGTGAGGGGAGCCACACGCAGGCAGGCCCTGCAGCCCTTGGACAGACGCTGCACCTCCCTGGGCCCCTGCTGGATTTCCATGATAAACACAGCAATAGTGACAGTGTGGCCAGCCCTGCTCTTGTCAGCCAAGCCTTTTAGCAGGTTTGATTAATTGCTTTACAATTTCACATCCAGTCGGGGGCCACTGGTGGGTCGCTTCTGCCCCCCGTCATGTGGAAGAATGGAGCAGGCTGCTGAATGAGCCTGTAGACGGCCACCATGTGCCAAGCTGGCGACCTCATCTTAAAGGAAGATGAACTTAAATTAACTCCTTCCGGCCCCGTGCAGTTTTGCGGTGCCTCCTCGCCTTATTAGCATGGGCCTGAGGCCTCAGGGAGGAGTCTGGCGCTGCTGGTCCAAGTGCCTGATGGAGGGGAGCCGGTCTGGGCCCGTGAGCTTCTGCGTTCCAGACACGCGCGCTCTTCCGTGCTTTTGTCTCCGGGACCGAGGGGTCTGGGCAGAGGGTGGGGTAGGGGTCCCTTCAAGTGCTGGGTGGCAGTGGGAAGGTCTCCGCCTATTCTTAGCTCTTCGGCGCTCCCTAAGAGCACGCCTGCCTAGGAGCGAAGCTGCTTACTTTTCATGATGCAAAGGACGTAAAATTCATGACCTGAGTAAAGGCCGGTAGTTGGGGGGCTGGGAGGGGCTTGCACGTACCTGGAAGCAAAGTGAAGCTGCTGAAGACTCTCTGCGACTCTCTTGCCTTGGCTGGTGCTGCCCCTGAGACCACGTGTTTGCTCAAGGCTCAGGGTAGACAACGCAGGGACACCTCCCCTAAACTGCAGCAGATCTTTAGGAAAACCATGCATACAACACTTTGGTCTGCTGGGCTTTTCTTTTTTTTAATTTGCTTTTAAATTTAAAACTACCCTAAACCGAGCTAACATCCTGCCCAGACTAACGTTTGAACCAAGCTTTCTTGAATGCCGACTGTCTCCTGGTTTCCTTACTACGGTGTAAGGGCCGCTCACACTTCCTTCAGGAAGAATGGCCGGACCCAGGCTCCATCTTTGCATCCTGACCCTCGTAGAATCCCATCATGCTTTCTGGATGAGATGAGCCGTGCCTGCTCTTGGTGTCCCTTACTTACCTACTCCTCGATGCTTTTGTTCAGACGTGGCTTTCCAGCAGGGCCGGTGGAGGGCAGGTTGGGAGTTTGAAGGATTGTGGACGTGTTACAATGAAACGAGAAATGTCACTGCAGCTTTGTTTCGACTCTGGGTGGGGAGGGGTGACACAGAGACTGGCCTTTAGTCTTCGCTTTGACCCTTTGGGGCTCCCTGGTACCCTGCATCAGATTTTATACACATCGTCTTTTTCCAGTTCTGCAGAACTCTGTGCTCCAAGTTTTCCTTGAATTCTGGCTCCGCCACCCCAATTGAGCAGAGCTGATCTGTAAGTTCTGTGAAATTTGAAGAGAAGAATCAAACCATTGTTACACTGGTGGAGCTTTTGTTACGCAAATTTCATTAAGAGACTGGGACTCTCACAGGTTTTTCAAAGAGTCCAACTACATTTTCATTAGCCCCACTCCACCCAGGCCTCTGTGACCTCCATTCTCAGGCTGTCGCTCTGTCTAGACCTGTCCCCCACCCACGGAGGAAGAAGAGACTTGAGAAGAGACAGGATGGGATATTAAAGGCTTGAGTGGGCTCTGGGTATTGTTGGGGCCTGTGGCCGTCTGTTTGACCTGTGGAGGGCGGGAGACAGCAGTGCGGTGGCCCACACCGGGGCTGAAGGCCCGCATTGTGCCATGGAGGGGCCATCGGGTCACCATTCTCATGCTGAGAAGGATGGAGTGCCTTCTCCGGAGCTGAGCTCACTGTGTGCAGATCTGTGGGCCAAGGCCCAGACCTGGCTTCTGGGCCCCTCCAGGCCTCTGCATAGGACACTGAGATGGAGACCAGCTGGTGCCACGTGGTATCATTGCGCCTCAGCTTTGCTTCACAAGTCTGGCTTCACACATGAGACAGCTCTGGTTTTTACAAGAGCCGTTTAAAGTATAAATGGAAAGTCCTTGTCTACTCTTAGGACGAGCACTGGTGTGCAGAAAATACCCATTCCTTCTCCAGAGGAGAGAACTGTAGCCACTCACTGTCCTGTGTCCTGCCCACAGGGGGCGAGAACATCAAAAGCATAAACCAGCATTCAGGAGCGCACGTGGAGCTTCAGCGGAACCCGCCTCCCAGCACGGACCCCAGCCTGCGGATGTTCACCATCAGGGGCCTTCCTCAGCAGATCGAGCTGGCCAGACATCTCATCGACGAGAAAGTGGGCGTACGTACAAGGTCCTTTCCCCACCTGGGTGATAGAGCTGGGTTTTCATTTGGATGTCCAAGGCGCCTGTTTCTCCCCAGAACCTTGTACTTCCTGTGGCTCTCGGTCCTCACGTGATGTGAGGGCAACAGCCCCCTCCCATGTTGCTGAGGGGGAAGGTCGGGGCGCAGGGACACCAGGGCCAGGCCCAGACGCGCAGAGCTCGCCCAGGCCCCGAGCCGTTGGCCCTGCAGGCGTAGATGAGCAGCCAGGGCCGGCAGCCTTCCCCCAGCACTGCCCCCGGACTCCCACTGGCATCGCCCCGGCGGCCAGCCCTGCAGGCAGCGTTCATTGACTCTGGCTTTAGTTTCAGGCACCTCAAAGCAGATAAAGAAAGGGAGTGTTGATGGAGGACAGATTGGCCACTGCTCACCTCAAAGGGGACGTAGAATGGCAGAAAGCCGTGGGCCAGCCTGAATTGACGGGACAGTCAGCAGGTCGGTCCCTACCCCCAGGGCGACACGCTAGGGCAGTTGTGGTGGTGCCGGTATTGGCTGTGTGGTGGTATCGGTCGCTCAAGGGGCAGAAGCTGTTTCTGCAAATAAAGCCCACTGTGGGCAAGGAAGGCTAGTGCAAGTGCCACAGGGTATCTTTACTTCACTTGTCTCTCTCCCCGAAAGCTGTGGTTTGCCTCGGGGTGGGCCTGGGCAGAGGGTGCAGGCGCAGCCGACAGGAGGTGAGAGTTCCCTCTGTGTCCTGACAGGGTGCCAGTCTCGGAGCGCCCGGAGCCTTCGCGCAGGGCCCCTTCAGCCAGCCACCTGCCGCACCGCATCAGAAGTGAGTCTTTTCTTGACTGGAAGAACTCACTGCCCCCAAGGGGTCCTCCTTTTCCAGCTACTTCCAGGGAGTGCCAGCCGAAAGCCGCAAGTTCTGGGCGTGGGCAGGACTCCTCTCCTTCTCTCTCACTGGTGGTCCCTCTGGCCTGTCTGTTGCTCAGTGACCAGTGCTGGGGCGAGAGCCTTCCCAGAGGGCGGAGGGTCTTGTGGTCCCGCCAGCATCCCCTAGGAGAGCTCACCGCCCTGGGGCTGGGTGGCGGGAGGGTTTTTGTTTGTTTGTTTTTGCAAAAGCCGTTGTATTGTCTTTATTTGTTTTCCACTTTCTTTTAGCACCTTTCCTCCGAGGAGCTCAGGGTGCTTCCCAAACATGGCCGCTAAAGTGAACGGAAGCCCTCACAGCGCGCCTGTGAGGTGGGTAGGCCGCCTTTACTCCGCCCTGCCGCGTCTCCAGCAGAGGGCGCTGTGCTTGCCGCGGGGGCGGGCGCGGGGGCTGGGGGGGGGGGTGTGTGTGGCCTTCCCTGGAATGAGTCCTCTTGTCCTCCGCAGTGGTCCTCCGGCCTTCCTGACCCAGGGCTGGGGCAGCACCTACCAGGCGTGGCAGCAGCCCACACAGCAGGTTCCAAGTAAGTGACTTGGAAGGAGGTGGGATGCCCCCGGGGACAGGCCTGCTGGGCTCGTCTCCAGCTGGGCGGGGACAGGGGCCCCACCTCTCTCCTGGCCCACCTTCTCAGCTGCAGCCTTCCGTCACTCTGGTCCCCCAGAAACGGGTCCGAAAGGCCTGTGGGCCCTGAGAGTGTGCTTTGACCTGAGCCCCTCCTGCCCCTCGGCCCCTTCCACCGCTGCAGCCTCTTCAAGCAGCCCCGCCTAATGGGTGCCCCGCCTGCTCCCCTCCTCTGACCTCAAGGTGGCCTTCTCCCTCTCCTCCCCAGCACCATCTTAGAAAGGGGCTCTCTCTCTCTCTCCTGAACTTCCAGAAAGCGCGTGATTAGAGAATTTGCCCTCTAAGAAAACTGATTGTAAAAGAGAAGGTTTTCGTTGGAATTAAACCCCTTCCCACTCTCTGGCCCCCACGTCAGCTTTAGGAGTCATCCTTGAGTTTTACTGCTGGTAGAGCCCATCTTGCACAGCCTTCCAAACAAAAACAAAAACAGAACTAAAACCTTACCTTAGGTTATTTTGACGTCTGAAGGGCAGCCTGGTGGTGTTTGGAAAGCGCTCTTCAGCACGTCTGCAGGCTCCCCTCGGAGCGCCAGGCTGCAGGACACGCACTGCAGCTTTGCCCACAAGGGGCTGGGCCCGGGGTTCCACCCCTTTCCCCTTGAGCAGAGTGCTGGGTGTGAGACCCTGCCCCGGGGCGCCTGGTCAGGTTCACAGCTGGAGAAGCCCCCCCACGCGTCTGGAGCAGTGCTGGGCAGCCTGAGGCATGTCCCCGCTTCTCTAGGGCTCCAGTTCTGTCATCTGTGAAATGAAGGGTTTGGATTTGATTTCTAAAGTACTTGTGAGCTCTGAAATTGCATGGTTGTGTTTGTTCCCTCTCTTCCCCCTTTCTTACTTTCTTACGAAATACCTTAAACGTGCAGAATATCTTAAAGAACTTCACCACGAACACCTACACACCACCCAGATTCCACCCTCCCCATTTCACTGTGCTCACTTAGCCCGCAGCCCGGGCATGTTTCGCTTCCTCCTGTTCCATCAGAGAGCACCCGCAGGGTGGGAGGCGACCCAGATAGGGTTCCCCAGTGCCCATCACCCAGGACAGAGGACCTGGGAGAAGCCCTAGACTGTGGGGAGGCTTCGCGTTGAAGCTGCAGGGGACACGTCCACCTCCGTGCAGGGGGCAGTTCCCGCAGAGCCCGCCCTGCTGCCTCCTCGGGCTAGGCGGGCGAGGGGTTGGCAAAGGTACGTGGGCTGAGCGAGAGAAAACGCAGCTAGTGCCTGCCCCGTGCACCACGCACCAGCCTTCACCTGTGGTGTCGCTTGGTTCATTCAGGGGAATGGAGAATTGGTTTGGGTCTGAAGAAGAATCCCACTTGCCCACAGCCTCCGTGTCTGAGGGGGCAGTTCCTGCTGCCGCGTTGCCCAGGCCTTGCCTTCTCCTGGTGCCAGCGTCCAGCTCCGAGTCCCGGCCTGCCGCAGTGCGGGGAGGAGGGGTCCCCCACACACACACCGACTGTCCTCGTGCCTGCGCCCCTCTTCAGCCTTGAGGAAATTAACTCTTGGGGAAAGCATTGTGCCGTGAAATGTGTTTTTGAGCACGTCCTTCCTGCCTGCCGCAGGCTGTGATTCTAACCGAGAAAAGGACGTGCCGGCGGGGGCTGCCCTTGGCAGAAGGAGGGTCCCGACTTCCAGCTGTGGTCAAGTCTTTTAAACACTACCCGCCCCCCGTGCCCCTGGGCAGGCTGCTGCTCTGCTCCCCCCAGCGCAGCCTTTCTGCCCCCAGTGATGTGGAGAGGAGGGCGGGGACGACCCCCAACACGTCCTCGCCCTCACCCCGGACAGGCGCGAGGCTGGGGGTCAGGTGTGTACCCCGTGTTCTGTCGTCACCTTGAGCGCAGTCTCTGGGCACTTCCCCTGTGTGTCCCCTGTAGTTCTCGTCGTGCAAAGGCAAAGCCATCAGTCCTTGAACAGAAGGGCCAGGGAAAGGGAGTGGTCAGCGCCATTCGGATTCTTCGTCGGTTTGCAGGCCAATCCAGGGAGCCGCAGACAGCACTCTGGCCCCGGGGGCTCTGCTCGTGGCAGCCCAGAGTCCCCGACTGAAGGGAGTTGAGGCCCTGCCTGCTGGCCGCCCTCGCGGGGCAGCCGTCTGCCAGCCCCGGCCTCGCTGGCCTGGGCGGAGGCCCTCTTGGGGGTCGGCCTGGCCCCTCCCCCAGCCCCGCCCCGGGCCACAGGGGCAAGGGAGTGAGTGCAGAGAGCAGGGCCTGGAGCCCGCGGGCTGGGGGCCGAGGCCCCGGGGGCCCGGGGGCCTGACTGCTTTTGTGTTCTTCGCCCAGGCCAGCAGAGCCAGCCGCAGAGCAGCCAGCCCGACTACAGCAAGGCCTGGGAAGACTATTACAGAAAACAGAGTGAGTGCGCTGGCCCTTCTTAACAAGCAGCTCCCCGGCCACACAGCCCCCAGGGCTGTAGACCTCAGAGGCTGTGGTTCCCTGACCCCTTTTTCTCTTTCCCGCTTTCCCTGTGTGAGTCGGATCTCCGCGTCCACCTTTACCACCCTCTCCCCACGTGTGCCTGTCACGGGAGACGCGCGGTCGTCCTTTGCCGTCCTCCAGTCCTCGCGCTTCTCTCCTGGACTCTAAAGGGCCCGGAAGGGCATGACACCTACCCTCAGGGACAGTCCCGGCCTTGGCCGTCCACTTGAGAACCACCTGGTTAGGACTCAGACCAGCCGGGAGCCGTTTCCTGACTGCCTTGCGGTCTTGCCGCTGCCCGGCTCTAAGGCCGCTTCAGGACAGGTGAAGAGGAAGGGCGTGGTGAGACTCAGAGCAGGGAGTCCAGGGTCAGAGCTGGTGCTGAGTTGCTTTTCTTCCTAAGCAAGCTCTTTTCCTAACTGTGCCAGTTTTCTTAACTAAGCCAGCCTTTTTAAAAAGAGGAGGAGGAAACCTAATAACAACCAAAAACAAACAAAAAAATACCCTAAGTGAATCATTTAAAATTAGTACTAAGGTGTCTGGTGTGAATCCCAAAACTGCTGAACCAGAATGTTTGGGTATTGTTGGAAGGAGGTGTCTCACGTATCTTGAGTCTGAATGGTGTTACTTGCTAGTTGGAAGAGCTCAGATCATAGGCCGTCAAAGAAATGTTCACCCTGTGTTTGGGATCGTTACCAGGTCAGTACCCTTCTGGGGGCCAGGGTGGGGGTCAGGGAGGTCACCGTCACCTGGAGCACCTGGTGAAAGTCTTCCCAGAGCCCCCCATCCAGATTCCCAGACACACATGGGCCGGGATGCCCTGCGCAGGTGTGCACACCCCCGTGCCGAGGCACCCGCTTTCTCGCCCTCCCTCCTCCCCCCCCGGCCTAGGGCACTGACTGGGAGCCGGCAGGACAGGCAGACAGATGCAGAGAATGTGATTCTGGAGAGAGGAGACAGACACGAAGGTCTTGTAGGAGTGGAGCGGGGGCCGGCCGAGGCCAGGCTGATAACCGCGCTTCTGCAGCAGTGCTCGGGCTGAGCAGTCCTGGCGCAGCTCGCTGAGGGGTCTGGAGGGAGAGCGTGAGCATCGGGCGCTTGTCCCGGATGCCCCCGAGGCTTTGGGAAGGGATCCTTCCAGGCTGACGGTGTCCTTGCCTCCCACAGGCGCATCCCTGCTCCCAGTAACCCGTGCTTTGCTTTGTCCATCAGGTCACGCCGCCAGCGCCGCTCCTCAGGCCAGCTCCCCGCCGGACTACACAATGGCCTGGGCAGAGTATTACAGACAGCAGGTCGCGTTCTACGGGCAAACATTAGGGCAAGCTCAGGCCCACAGCCAGGTCTGTAGCCGATCCAGCACTGCCAAGACTTCCCAGACCAACCCCGACCCCCCTCCCAAGCCTTCTGCATGTGCCTGACCCCAGGGCCCGAGCACGGGGCCCCTGGGCTGCGGAGGAACCGCGTGGGCCCCGGCACTGCTCAGCACGGCCGCCGTCTGCAGAGCGCCCCACGGCAGCCTCCCTGGCCCCCTCCTCGCCCCAGACAGGACAGGTTTGAGCCAAGTGGAAGAACTGTTTGGGCAGAGCCCCTACCAGGACGAGCCTGATCTTCCCTCAAATCCAGACCCAGAGCGCGGTGCTGAGTGGCACTCAGTTTCCTCCTCTGGACCCCAGGTCCCCCAGCTATAAAGGAGCGTGCCAAACTTAGCTGACCCTGGGCAAGCGTGGCACCGACTAGGGAGTAAGACCAGCGCTGGGGTCACTCCCCAGGCCTGTTCTTGAAAAGGGTGGTGTGGCCAGGCCGTCACGCTTGTCCCCGGGCAGCAGGGAGGGGCAGCAGGAGTAGGGCTAGTCCACACCCTCTGAAGGCTGGGCCCTGCCTGGAAGCCTGAAGTCTATAATCAGAGGCCCAGAATGGTTTTCTTATAAATGCACGGAGGACATTATACCTGCTCCCGCAGGTCACATCTCAGGTGCATTTCTCAGGCCATCAGTGCTGACTGATGCCAGTCTGGTCCCTATGGACAGTGTGTCAGTTACCACAGGCCCTGGACCCAAGGCCAGTCGTTCACCTCACTGCCAAAATGGCCCTCTGTGCCTGGCCTGGTGGGAACAGGTGGCAGGTGACTGAGAGGCATCACTCGCTCACTCCCCTCCCCACGCCCAGCATCCCCTGTGGAAGGAGGTGCCCCGGGGCCTCCTGTACAAGAGAGGTTTTGTCTGGGCCGGATCCCATGACGAGGCCCGGAAGGATGGCGCGCGCCCGCGGGCGTGTGTGCGTGCATGTGTGTCAGCTCCTGTCACCTCCCTGCAGACAGCCCCCGACCTCAGGCCAGCACTTGAGAACTCGCCGTCAGACTAACTGCTCTCCCCCTTTCCTTCCACAGGAACAGTAGGACAGTGGCCTGCAGCCCCCTTTCCCCGCCGCCCCCGAAACCATTGTGAGCAAAACCTATTTGTAACAGAGGTTTTTAGATGTGCAAACCTTTTGATGAAGAACCTTTGTTTTGTTCTGTGAAACACTAGATTAACAGAATTTTTCTAAAAATCGGGAAAATCAGTTACTAAAAATTGCTGATAATTTTTGTTTTGTTATTTTTGTTTGTTACTTCAAATGTGTAAGCTCTGGGATTCCTTTTGGAGCAATACCTGCAAATTCGGACACCAGAATGTGCCGCAGAGCAGTGACATTTCAACATGGTGTGTTTTTGTTTTGTTTCGTTTGCATGTCTTTTTATTTACAGTTTTTTCTGTTGCAACAGAAAGTGGCTTGGAAGTCTTAGGTGGCTTGTAACAAATTCTTTAAAAAAAATTTTAAACAGTATTTAAATATTCTTAAATGTGTAAATTCATTAAATGTTTTACTTCTAATTTCTTGTATCTTGGCTGTCTGGTTTTATTGCATTTTTTTAAAAACTGAACTATTATGTATTGTAATTAATTATGTGAATTCTGAATTGAGACAGATAATTGTACTGCTGTCCAACAGGGCTCGGGAGGGGGCATTTTATAGGGTTTGTATAATTTCTAGAGTTCTAAAGGGGTAATAATATAAAAATGTGTTTGTGTGTTTAGCAGACGTTTTTTTCATGTCTCCATTACCTACCGATTGCAATTGTGTATCTAAGACCTCCAAGCTTGTTTTAAAAACAAAACAAAAAAACCTTTCTCTATTCTCTCAGAAATATAAATACTGTTATTTTTAATATTAAAAATAAATTCAATATAACTTTTAACAAACACTGTGGAACATTAAACCGCATAAAAATGTAGTAACTATTTTTTAATTCCAAGCTGTTTTTTGCTTTTTTCTTTTAAATATTTTCTTAATATTTGTCAAATTAACTAGATGAATAAATAAATCTAGCATTAACCACAATATGAATTAAATAATTTTGATTTAATAAAAGGGATAATATGATTTCCAGTGTTTACTGTAGCGTATCTTGTACAGATAACATGTATTTTTAAAGGAAAGAAAAACGGAATTGAAGCTATTTTTTCTTGCGTTTTTCAATTGACCTGGGGGACATTCCGTTTGAGATATACTGAAGTTACAGTGTCTGGGGTTTTTCTCCTTATTTTCCTTATAATGCTTGAAATGTCTAACTATTAAAAAAGGCAATTGGAAAATGTTATGCATGTTGTTTTTTTAAAAAAGTGTTGTTTTTATTGGACTGACAATTCATTTTACACTCTACATAATAAAATTTCCACAAGACATCTTGTGGGCAAAGTATTTTTAGTCTGTTTGCTCTCCGTTTGCTTGTCCCTCCCACTGCCCCTGCCCGCTGCCCCCTGAGATAAAGGCGAGGATTCTGGCCGCTCTTGGCCGATCGTCTTGCGCTATGTCGGCGCGACCTAGCTGGTGCACGGCCTACGTCTGTAGCTACTTCTTTAAGTTAATTTTATCTTCGTGGCTTTGTATAATCTAACGGTTTAACTTGAGAGCCTTGGTTACCTCAGCCCCTCTTACCTGTCACATCTGCTCATCTCTTGATGTGGGTGTGACACCAAGAAGTCAACCACGAGGTTCCTTGCGCAGAGGTGCTGCCATCCCAAGTGGAGCTGGAAGATTCATTGAAGGGGGTCAGCGCGGCTCGCCCTCTCCCTTCCACACACCTCCCCACACGTTGCGCCTGAGAAGTGGGGACCGAAGCAGTCAGTCTGGCCCGCAGCCTGCTCCCTCCCTGTGTGGGTGCTGTTTACTCTCAGCCCTGGACCGGCTGTGGGACCCTGAGCTGCTGAGAGAGCTGGAAAGTGCCGGCGACTGTGCTCATTTTGTTTCACTGTTTTCGTTAAGGAAACAAAAAGGGGGTGTCCTTACCCATAGGTTGAAACCACCGTGGACGGTCCTGTGGTTTCAGGACACACGGGGACAGTGTGGGCCCTGGACTGCAGGGTTATTGAGGAGCAAAGGAGATCGGCCTTCGACTCCTTTTTTTCCTGCTTCCTTGCCCGTTGATGGAAGCAACCGGCTTTGAGCACAGCTCTCCCCTTGACTGCGAACGTGCCCTGCCTCTGCCGCTCGCTGTACACGGAGGCCTCTCTCCATTCAGACACAGTGCTGCTAGGAGGATCCTGTTAGAACCCTCCTTATGGCTCATTCTCGTGTGTGTGTGTGTTTCCAGTTCTGTTCCCTTTTCTTTTCTCTACCCCAGGCTCTAAGAGGAGGGGAAAAAAAGCATCTGTGGCTTCTTTAGGCCAAAAAGGGGTATGGAGAGCAGCCCATCTGCAGCCATTCTGAGGCCTGTTGAGAGCCGGAAGATAAAGAGGAGATGTGGCATCTTTAACTACACCTCTAGAGAATCGAGTTTGACGTTGAGAAATTGAATAGTAAAAGCCACTTGGAAGGAAGGAGGGGTCGAGCCAGAGGAGGGCATAAACACTGATGATGGGAAAGGGAATTAGGGAGAGGGCATTACAGAGAAGGCTTCCTTCTAATTCATCTTCCAAGCTCTGTGCCAAAACAGCATTTGGCATGGTTCACAGGGAGCGACTGTGTGATAATGAACCCTAAGGTGTCCCTTAATTGAAGACTGAGCATTGCGGTTTGTGCCAAGAGTCATAAATGGTGCAGGCTTGCAGGAGGACGCATTTTCTTAAATGTATCGGTGAGTACAGATTAGCGCTTGTCCCCAGTGAAATGCCCATACTATAAATTATGGAAATCTCTCTCTCTCTCTCTCTCTCTCTCTCTCTGTCTGTCTATCTCTCTCTCTCTCTCCCTCTCTGATGCAGCCTTTTATTGAGGCACGGGGGAGGAGAGGCGGGGTGCAGTCCAGCAGGAGGCTGGGGGAAAGTTTGCAAGCATATGAAATTTGGCCTCTCATTAACATGGCGCCCACGGAAGATGGTTTTCATCAGCAGTCTGGTGTCCTGGAAGGCTGAAGTGCTTGAAATGTACCAAGTTCAGCGATTGTATTCCATTAAGAAAGCTGCATGGTCATCACGGAAGGGACAGTCTGTGTGTTGGGGGAGGCAGGGGAGGAGGGCGGGTGCCCAGTCTGTCTGCAGAACTCTCGCCCCACCTCCCATACTCCATCACACTTGCATGCTTGGGCTCTGCCAGCTGCCCAAGCTCCGGATCCAAAGACCCAGCTGGGCTGTTCCCAACCCACCCAAGAGTTTGGGCTGAGGGCGGGGAGTCCGCCAGTCAGTGTGCCTCTATCACTAACCCTGGTCTCAGGTAGGAGGTGCAGTCTTCCCAGTGTCCCTGTCAAGTGGTGACCATCCACGATGTCCTCCTGCAGCCCCCACAGTCAGGTTGGCTGGGGTACAGATGGCGTGTTGCAGGGCTTGGTCCAAGAGGGAGTTTGGACGCCACGGGGCCTCAGCCTCTAGCTGGCTACGGCAGCACTGTTTCCCGAGCCCACTTCTGGCCCGCTGGGGCCCAGCTGGGGTTTTTAAGATGGGCTAATGCAAATGGCCCTGATAGACTCTTCGAGATTAATGGCCAGAAAGCGGGTTGACGCCCAATTCCGCGGGGCGTGCCGGTCCTGGGTCCGCATCTTGGGTGGGTGGAAGGGCAAGTGAAGACAGCCCTGAAACAATGGGAATCTTCGCTGGCCTTTGTCTTGAGGGCCTTTTAGTAGCATCTACCAAGAAAGTTCTGGCCCTTCCCAGGCATCTCCTTTGCTGAGGTTCTCCACACGTAAGGTGGTAGGCAGGTCTGTTCTTCCCGTTTTACAGACGAGGGCTCAGAGTCCAAAGCTAAGTCAATTGCCCTTATCCACACGAGTACGTGGGGTTCTGGGCCAAGTTCTGTGCTGCCCTTCACCTAGGACTTCAACAGAGAGCATCACGATTGCCCACAGGGGGCTCACGGCCAAGCAGGGGGACGCGGCCATCGCCACCAAGTGAGACAGTTGATAGGATGAGGACACAGCCCTAAAAGTTAGTGCCGTGTGCCAACCACGGGTCAGGCCCTGTCACTGCATTGCAGTCAATCATCATCTCTGATTCCGTATTTGCAAATTCACCTACTCACTAAAATTTATTTATAACCTTAAAATCAACACTCACCACACGTTTGTGGTCATTCCCAGAAAAGAAAAAAAAGAAAAAAATTGAGTCGCCCGCTGCTCGCGTCCCCAGCTGAAATGAACCAGGCAAACGGTCTGCCTTCCTGTTCCAGCTCCTGTTCCAAGCAAGGGTCCTCCCGGCAGTCTCTTTAGTGCCGTGTGTTTTGCATTTTTGTGCTTTCCCTTGGTTATTTTGCGTTTAAAATGACCCCTAAGCCTGGTGCTGTCTAATGATGTCCTTTACAGAGAAGATACAGGTGTTGGACAAGCTTTGCTCAAGCGTGAGTTATAATGCTGCTGGCTGACAGTTCAACGTTAATGAATCGACAATATATGTTAAATAAGACGGCTTTAAACAGAAACACACATAGAGCAAAGTTATGTGCTGGTTGGTTGGTGAAAAAATGCGGTGAGCCTCTATTTCCCTGAGGAGCAAGGGTTCAGTATTCGCTGGTCCAGTTTCTCTGCAACTTTACAGAGCATCACACTGCAAGGAACAAGAACGGCCAACACCTTACTTTCCCGTAAGAGCCTCATGTCCCTGGGGGCCCACCTGGGAGATGAGGAAACAGGTTTGAACAGGTTCTTGCCAGAGTCCTGGCTATGGAGGCGACAGAGCAGGGCTCAGCCCTCAGTCAGACTGCAAAACCGGCCCACTTTGCCCCTCCGAGGACAGAAACGGACACGTATGCGAGGGACACCTAAGTTGGTTCTAGAGGGACCTAACGGGTTCAGCCCGCCGGGGGGCACAGACTGGAAGATTTAAAGGTACAAACCCAAGCTCCACTGCTCAACAGTTTCCTTATCTGCCGCGGGAATAATAACTACCTCCCCGATCACGGGGCTGAGGTGGGATTCAATGACGCGTATGTAAAGCCCTTGACACCTGGCTTATCATAAGCTCTCAGACAGCGGTAGCTCATCGTAGTAACTGAGTCCAGGGCTTCTGACTGCTTTGGTGGCTTCTTCTGCTCCCCTCTGAGCACCAGGACAGACCGTGTGATCTGAAACAAATGTCAACCTCAGCACGAACCCTCTAAGCTTCTCCTGGGCTCCCTTGGTCTCCCCAGGGCACATGATCTCAGGCCCAGCTCGCTGGTCCCCTGAGGTCCGGGCAGCTAGGCCATTAGAAAGGAGCTGCCCTCGAGGGGCGGTTGAGGACCAGGCCCACCCCCGACCCCAACACACAGGTGGGTGGGTGACGGCTTGGGCCAGTTGTTCGGTGATTCCAGGCTGCTCAGTATTGGCCCACAAGACGCCGTTTAAGGAAACCCTCTACGGGAATGCCCTGGTGGTCCAGGGGTTACGACTCGGCGGTGCCGCTGCCAGGCCTGGGTTCCATCCCTGGTCGGGGGACTAAGATCCCTCAAGCTGCACGGTGCGGCCAAAAAAATTAAAAATAATAACAAGGAAAACCTTTTCAAGCACATCAAAAGGGAATATGTGATCCTTTGGTCTCTCCCTCTTGCATCAGATTCTCTAATCCTGACTTTGCTGGGAAGCAGGTACCTTGGCCCCTGAGTAGAGACCTGAGCCCCCCACCTGTCCCAGCTGTCACTCACTGCCAGCCACTCTGCTGCATTCAGACCAAGCCCCCAGAGTCCCCGTACCTTCCATTCACTGGGGTGTGGTCAGATGCTTGCAGCTGCAGCTCTGTGTTTAAGAGAAGGATGACGATCAAGACTGGGTGCGCATAGGACAGGGATCATAGTTCCGTCCTGGGACTTGATGTCATGCCACGAGGTCACCTGTCTGAGCGTATTTACTGAAAGGTTCTTCCCCAGACCTGCCTTTTCCTCAGTCAAGGGGAGACAGCGAGCAGCTGTGGCATCCACAGTCCTGGCTTTTGTCCCCTGCTTGGATGTCTCACTTGCTCTGTGACGAGCAGATCACGTCTCTTCATCTCAGTTTGTCTTCGGGAACCAGACCACACCAGTGGTTTCCAAATTGTGTTAGTGTTCCCCGGTTGTTCAATTCCAATTCCAATAAAATGCATTAAATATCTTTAAACATTTTCCATTATAATGTTTTGAAACACCATGCACTCAAGTATGTTACATGCTGAATTTCCATTTGTTCAATCTGCTTGTCTATCTTTGTGTCAATGCAATGCTATCTTAATTACTGTACTTAATTTATAGTGAGTCCTTCAACTTTCTTGTTCTTCAACATTGCCCTGGCTAATCTCGGCTCTTTGCATTTCCACAAAAATTTGAGAAGCAGTTTATCAATCCCCTACTCCCCACAAAAATGACTTTAAAGCTACTGGGATTCTGACTGGGATTGCACTGAATCTATGGGAAGAACTGACAACCTAACAATACTGAGTCTTCCTATCCATGTATGTGGTATATCCCTATCTCTTGTTTAGTTCTTTGATTCCTCTCTATAATTTTAGTAGTTTTCGGTATAGAGGTCTTACACATCTTTCTTTCCATTGACTCCCAGGTTTTTTGATATTTTGCTGTTATCGAAAATGGTATTTTGTTTTTTTAAAAAAAAAAAGGTCATGGGGCTTCCTCCCTGCTGGCACAGTGGTTGAGAATCTGCCTGCCAATGCAGGGGACACGGGTTCGAGCCCTGGTCTGGGAAGATCCCACATGCCGCGGAGCAACTAGGCCCGCGAGCCACAACTACTGAGCCTGCACATCTGGAGCCTGTGCTCCGCAACAAGAGAGGCCGCGACAGTGAGAGGCCCGCACACCGCGATGAAGAGTGGCCCCCGCTCGCCGCAACTAGAGAAAGCCCACGCACAGAAACGAAGATCCAACACAGCCAAAAATAAATAAATAAATAAAATTAAAAAAAAAAAAAAGGTCATGAAGAACCTAGGGGTAAGACGGGAATAAAGACACAGACCTACTC
>NW_021703782.1:107756502-107783598 GCF_005190385.1 Monodon monoceros
GCACAGAAACGAAGATCCAACACAGCCAAAAATAAATAAATAAATAAAATTAAAAAAAAAAAAAAGGTCATGAAGAACCTAGGGGTAAGACGGGAATAAAGACACAGACCTACTAGAGAATGGACTTGAGGATATGGGGAGGGGGAAGGGTAGGTTGTGACAAAGCAAGAGAGAGGCATGGACATATATGTCCATGAGAGGGGGACATATATCCCCCTCCCTTCTCTGGCTGCAGTGAGTAGGCTGCTCACTGATGTTCGGAGCCTACTACCAAACGTAAGGTAGATAGCTAGTGGGAAGCAGCCGCATAGCACAGGGAGATCAGCTCGGTGCTTTGTGACCGCCCGGAGGGGTGGGATAGGGAGGGTGGGAGGGAGGGAGACGCAAGAGGGAAGAGGTATGGGAACATATGTATATGTAAAACTGATTTGTTATATCACTTTGTTATAAAGCAGAAACTAACACACCATTGTAAAGCAATTATACTCCAATAAAGATGTTAAAAAAAAAGAAAATGGTATTTTTAAATTTCATTTTTAATTTCTTTGTTGCCGGTGATAGAAATATAATTTACGTTTACACATTGACCTTGATTCCAATGACCATACTTAAATTCCTTGTTAATTCTAATAACTTGTAGATTCATTTGGCTTTTCTATTTCAGAATCATGTCATTTATAAATAATGATGGTGTCACTTTTTTGCGTTCCAGCCTTTATGCCATTTGTTTCTTTTTATTGCTTCCTTGCAAGGCCAAGACTGGCCAGTACATTGTCGACTGAAAACAGCGAGAGTGGACGTCCTGGTCTCGTTTGCATTCTAAGGGAACACTTTCAGTAACTCACCATTAATTATATGTTGTACATTTGTCGTATATACCTTTTATCGGGTAGGGAAATTCCCTTCTGTTTCTAGTTTGCCAAAAGTTTTATCATGAATGGGCGTGGAATTTTTCAAGTGCTTTTTCAGCATCTGTAGACAGCATCACATGAATAATCTCCTTTTAAATTTTAATATAGTGAATCACATTGATGGATTTTCAAATGTTAAACCAGCCTTGCATTCCTAGAATAAACTTCACTTGGTTGTAATGTATTACCTATCCTTCTTGTGTATCATCGGATTGATTTGCCAATATTTTTGTTTAGGATTTTTGCATGTATATTCATGAGAACAATCGGTCTATAATCTACACCATAATTTAACCCACTGAAGACCTGAGACGTGCCCACTCATGCTCCTAGCTTAACCCATTTCCATTTGGGTTATGCCACCGCCGTTCACATTCCTGATGAGAAACGTTCTCCTCTGGACTGCTCTTTGAATTCAGGTCTGCAGGTATCTGCTCCAGCAAAATCGTATCAAAAGGTTCATCACTCAGTTTATTACTGAGTTCCATGCTCAGTTAGAAGCGAGGCAGATCATCTCACCATGGCCAGGGGTCATTGTGCCGTTAACACCCACAACTAATATCGCTAAAGCAGCAGCCATACTCAAGGCACTGTGCTTGGCCCTGGGGAGTAAAGCAAAGCCACTTCTCCCCTTACGGAGCTTGCCATCCAGGAAAGGTGTTCGTTTACGCCTGGCAGTGGCTACTTAGCAACTCAGCTTTGAGACAAAAAGTTCTTCCTACACCTTCCCTTTGAATCTTCTGAATTTATTAAAGACTATTTAAAATAACAAGGTAGGGCTTCCCTGGTGGCGCAGTGGTTGAGAGTCCGCCTGCCGATGCAGGGGACACGGGTTCGTGCCCCGGTCCGGGAAGATCCCACATGCCGCGGAGCGGCTGGGCCCGTGAGCCATGGCCGCTGAGCCTGCGCGCATCCGGAGCCTGTGCTCCGCAGCGGGAGAGGCCGCAACAGTGAGAGGCCCGCGTACCGCAAAAAACAAACAAACAAGGTAAAAGCAGTTTTAATACTGTTGTCCTTAGCAACTGCTTATTTGTCTGAATCGAGGTCACACCCACAGTGTGCAACCGATTCAGAAATAACATGGATGCTGTGGCTCACGTGAAACTCAGCCCCAAACTCCTTGTTTTGATTCTATCACCAGCCTCACTGATGTCGTGGACTGACTGGCAAGTAAGATGTAAATGTGAATTTATTCATCTCTTGCTATTTAAATGTCACTTGTATCTGTTTTCTTTGGTTTTCTGCAGTTTGAATATGTTATGCCAAAGTGTGGCGTCTTTTGTGTGTTTGTTTTTTTTGTAGTTGTTTGTTTCGTTTCTTGGTTTTTTTAAAATTTATTTCATTCATTTCTTTATAAATGTTTTGTTTCTTTTTGTTTGCTTTGTTTTGGGGTTTTCTTTTTTGTTTGTTTTAATTTTTATTTATTGATTTTTGGCTGTGTTGGGTCTTCATTGCTGTGCGCAGACTTTCTCTAGTTGCGGCGAGCGGGGGCTACTCTTCGTTGTGGTGCGCGGGCTTCTCATTGCGGTGGCTTCTCTTGTTGCAAAGCACGGGCTCTAGGCGCGTGGGCTTCAGTAGTTGTGGCACGTGAGCTCTAGAGCACAGGCTCAGCAGTTGTGGCTCATGGCTTAGCTGCTCTACTGCATGTGGGATCTTCCTGGACCAGGGCTCAGACCCGTGTCCCCTGCATTGGCAGGCGGGTTCTTAACCACTGTGCCACCAGGGAAGTCCCTGACCTTGTTATTTATCTATTTTATATACAGTAGTGTGTAGCTGTTTATCCCAAGCTCCTAAATTAGGAGGGATAAATAAGGTGCCTCTCACTAATTTTTGAAAATTCTCAGCCATCATTACTTCAAATATTCTGTTCCATCTCTCTTTCTTCTCCTCCTCCTGGTTTCCCAACTTCATAAACGCTATACCCTTGGAGATTGTCCCACAGTTCTTGGTTACCTATCCTGTTGTTTCTTTCGTTCTTTTTTCTCTTTGCACTTCAGTTTGAGAAGTTTCTATTGGCGTCTTTTCAAGCTCAGTGATTCCTTCCTCAGCCGTGTCCAGTCCGCTGATGAGCGCATCAAAAGGAGCCCTCATTTCTGTAACAGTGTTTTCAGTCTCTAGCATTTCCATTCGATTCTTTCTTAGAGTTTCCATCTCTCTGCCTATATTACCCATCTCTTCTTGCATGGTGCCCACTCTTTCTATTACAGCGCTTAACATATTAATTATAGTTATTTTAAATTCCCTTTTGATAATTCCAGGCTTGGTGTCCTCTCTGAGTCTGGCTCTGGTCATTGCTTTGCCTCTTCAGGTCGCATTTTTCCTTGCCTTTTGGAATGCCTTGTAATTTTTTGTTGGAAGCGGCACCCGTTGCATGAGATGACAGGAAATGAGGTTAATAGGCTTTTAGAGGCATGTTAATGTTTGTAGCTGTAGGTGTCCGAAGCTTCAAATTCTCGAGTGTCTTTTTTTGGTCTCCTCCCTTGACTTTGGGTTTCCCTACGTGCTCCTCCTCAGATAGAGTCTAAGACCTGCAGCTCTTTCAGCTGTAATGCACCATTAGTATACTGGGGCCCTGCTGGTGCTGTGGTGGGGGGCAGGAGATGGGGAGTAGCCTATCATCTTCCAATTAAATGTCAGTCTTTTAAGTGCACCTGTGGTCTCAGGGCTGCTTCTCCAGTGGTAGAGCTTTTCCCTCTGCCTCCCCCTCCCTTCTCTGGCTGCAGTAATTCCAAGCAAATTCCTGTTCCCTGTTTGTTTGTTTGTTTCTCCCTTAGGTGAGACAGGAAGTCTGGAGGGGGCTGGAAGGAGAGAATTCCCTTTCCCCACGTGGGATGAGGCTCTGGGTGAACTTCACCAGGATTTCTCTCCTGTCCCCCTACCAAGGACACTAGGAGGTCTTCTCAGATCTTCTCCTGGAGAACCTGGTGGGGTTCCTGGTGGTAAAACCCATGAAAGTGCAAAAGCCTTCTCCCCCAAGACTGGGCACCCCAGGAGTTTCTCACCCTGATGCCAGTCCATACTCGGCCTTCCAGCAATTTATCAAAATTGCCATTCAGGGGCTTCCCTGGTGGCGAGTGGTTGAGAGTCCGCCTGCCGATGCAGGGGACACGGGTTCGTGCCTCGGTCCGGGAAGATCCCACATGCCGCGGAGCGGCTGGGCCCGTGAGCCATGGCCACTGAGCCTGCGCGTCCGGAGCCTGTGCTCCGCAACGGGAGAGGCCACAGCGGTGAGAGGCCCGCGTACCGCAAAAAAAAAAAACAAAAAATTGCCATTCAGTGTTCCTACCAGTTTGTGACTCCAGGGGTTCTGCTCCAGGCGAACAGATCTCAGCTGTGATCCTCCAGAGTCTCCCTTCCCTCCAGATGGCAGTGTGACAGTTTGCCTTGCAACCTCTGTTCTCTGATGGGTCCAAGAAAAACTGCTGATTTTCCATTTGTAAAGGTGAGGGTGATGACTTCCAAGTTTTCTACATGGCGGAGCTGTACCTGTAAGTCCTATAGCTGTTTTCTAATTAGATTCCTTCCTAAGATCTCATCCGAAGAAAGCGTTTCACCGCTCACCCAGCATCTGAAGCCCCCCCCCGTCCAGGGATGTGAAAGTGCAGCTTCTCACTTCACGGTGGGGACACAGAGCTGTCACAGAACCGGGCACAGTTGGCTGGTGTCTCCAAGCACCCTCTTCACGAGAGCTGTGGGGAAGAAGAGGACTTTCCAAGCAGCTGGAGATCAAGGAGGCGAGACTTTTCTCCTTGAAATCCCATGGAGAAGAATTCTACGACTCCAGCTAGTATCTCTCAGCCCAGGCACGAGGATGTGCCTGGCTTGCTCAGAAAACATCACCATCTTGAGGGCGGAGGCCAGCTGGGTCCTTTTCAGCCTCTCAACACTCGGACAGGGCTGGCACAGTGCAAGTTCTTTGTAGATACTGGTTGAACTAAACAACCTTTAACTAACGTCTCTGGGACTGGAAGCTACCAGGGTTGGACTGACGCTGCAGGACACGACACTCCCTTGCTTGATGCTCCAGCCTCCAGGTCCAGCCCGGCACACTGTGGGTGTGCGTTAAATATTTGCATAGTTAAAATAAATACATGATGCTCTGAGAGTCTGGGGTGTCCAGAAGCCTCCAGAATAAATACAATCTGTGACTTACTGGACACCTGGAGCAGCACATTTCCCTTTCATTGTAACTATACCTTATTTAACTGGTCTTCAGGTGAGTTTGTCCTCCCTGATTGCCCAAAGTCTGCCATTGGACAAAGAGGAGGGAAGAGGTGGAGGATGTAAATGAGTCTAACATTGAAAAATCTCGGCCTTCCCTGGTGGCGCAGTGGTTAAGAAACCACCTGCCGAGGCAGGGGACATCGGTTCGATCCCTGGTCCGGGAAGATCCCACATGCTGCCGAGCAGCTAAGCCAGCAAGCCACAGCTACTGAGCCCTCGTGCCACAACTACTGAAGCCCGCACGCCTTGAGCCCGTGCTCCACAACAAGAGAAGCCACCGCAATGAGAAGCCCGCGCACCGCAACGAAGAGTAGCCCCTGCTCACAGCAACTAGGGAAAGCCCGCCCACAGCAACGAAGACCCAACGCAGCCAAAAATAAAATTAATTAAAAAAAAAATCTCCATCCAGCCCAGTTGAACATTCATTTCCTGACACCTCTAGAGTCTTGCATGGGGGCACGTGGAGGGCTTTCTTGTCTGGCTTGCATGGGGCACACGGATATGATGATACAACCCCAAGGGCTTTCTTCTCTGGCTGTAGAGAGCAGGGAAGGCATAGCAGGGAAGGGCCCAGGCTTGGAGAGCATCCATTACTTGCATAGCCTCCATTTCCTCTGCTGTAAAATGGGGTGAATGTTGGGACCTATCTTGCAGAGTTGCTATATGAGCTGTTCATAGTCTCGTGTGCGTGTGCCTGGTCCAGTGCAGCAGAGGAGCAAAAGGAGCTCTCAGCGGGAGCCAGAACCACTTTATCCTCAGTGCTGCCGATGGTTTTGGAACTAGGACAGCAGTGGTGATCAGGTGCTACGGGAGAGGCATCTCTCTGTGGACAGGATACAGGCTGGAGGCAGGGAGGCCCAGGGAGTCTAAGGCCCTGGCTGGGATGAATGGGAGGAAAAGAAAAGCCTTGGGTGGGCCTGGTCCCCAGCAGTGGGTCCCTCTGGCTCAGCCTCTCAGGCCTGAGGACACCGGTCCCACTGGCTCATGTCTACTCAGGTGGGAGCATCTGTGGCTGGGCCTCGGCCTCTCTTCCCACGTCCTAACCGGGCCCCAGGGTTCAGAGGATTTGGGCTCCCCTAGCGTGTTGGCTGTGCCAGCTTGACAGGGGCTGGCGGTCCCCAGATGTCACTTTGCTGGGACACAGAAGCTCCTTCATGCTGCCCAGAGAAGGTAAGCAAGTCCAGAGGCCTCATCGTCCTTCAAGCTTGTTCACACCATCCTGCCTGGAAGCATGCCTATTCATCTCTGTACACTTCATGCCTAGTTCCTCCGCAGCAAGTGAAAGGTGCTTCCCTGACCACGGGAACAGCCTCTTGGCATTGGCAGACAGTGCACGGGTCCGCCTAAGTCACGACTGTGATTTAGCAGACCCAGCCAGGAGGCAGTACGGGACAGTGGTGGAGGCCCAGCCCTAGAGTCAGGTTGCCTGAGTTTGAGTCTCAGCTCTGCTCTTCGCTCACTGTGTGTGACCATGGACATGTCAGTGACACTGCCCCCTTCACCTTCACCCGTGATGGCAGGGCTGCAGCAGCCACCTTGTGACCATGAGAACAGAGGGAACCTCGGGCCTCTCATCCTTGACATGCTGAGCAAACTTATGCCTACTTACCTCTGCAATCTGTTTTGTGAGAAAATAACCCACTTCCTACAGGAGCCATTGAGGTCAGGTCCACTGTTGATGGGACCAGAAGTGTTCCTAAGACACCTAAAACTTCTCTGTGCCTGTTTGCCCTTCTGGTAAATGGAGATAATTATAGCAGCTACCTCAGTGTGTTGGGGTGAGGACGGATTGAGAAAAATCCATGTGAAGTACTTAAAAGTACTGATACTTAGTGACTGCCCAGCAAATGTTAATTATATTATTGTTGTGGTGGTGGTTGTGGTTTTCATTCCAACTGCTTTTTGTAAGACATGGACTGGAACACAGACTCCTTAGCATACTGATTACTGATCAACTTCCTTAGCATATGGTTTCCAATGTCCCTTTGTAGGCGGTATTTGGTACCCACTTTTGTACTTTTATATTTCCCCAAATTTCAAGCATGGACATGTGTTACTTTTTTTTTTTAATTAATTAATTTATTTATTTTTGGCTGCCTTGTGTCTTCGTTGCTGCGCGCGTGCTTTCTTTAGTTGCGGTGAGCGGGGGCTACTCTTCGTCGCGGTGTGTGGGCTTCTTATTGCAGTGGCTTCTCTTATTGCAGAGCACGGGCTCTAGGTGCGCGGTCTTCAGTAGCTGTGGCTCACGGGCTCTAGAGCTCAGGCTCAGTAGTTGTGGCGCACGAACTTAGTTGCTCCGAGGCACGTGGGATCTTCCCGGACCAGGGCTCAAACCCGTGTCCCCTGCATTGGCAGGCCAATTCCTAGCCACTGCACCACCAGAGAAGCCCGTTACTTTTAAACGTAATAAGTTGCTAATGTTTTCGATATATCAAGTACATTCTCTAACCTATGAGTTTTTCACGCATGATGTCTTTTATCTCTCATGACAGCCCTCCCAATGGAGTTTCTATTCTTATCCCCATTTTGCAGATAAAGAAACTGAGGCTCAGAGAGGGAAAGTGAGTGCCTTGGCTCCCGGACAGTACCTGCTGGAGTCAGAATTGGACTCGCATCCTCAGGTCTCTGGTGCTTGGGGCATCTCCTGATGGGGCCAGTGGACCCGTACATGGGCCAAGTGGTCTTTGGAGAGGGGACAAGAATGGAGATGACAGCCACAGGCATCTCCTCAGTGCCAGCTCACACACCGGGCACATCAGGCTGCATGAGACAGGCAGGTGATTGTCCCCACTTTACAGATGAGGCCACTTGGACAGAGGCATCAGAGCCAGAGAGGTGTCAGAGCCACCAGGCTGGCCTGGGAGAGGCTGCCACCACTTCTGGCCCCACCAGAGTGTGCCCCACCCCTGGAAGCTGGTCAGAGAAAGCAAGGACTGGGTCCGCCCTGGTCACCTGCTCCCCCCAGGGCCTTGCCCAGAGCCTGGCACACATAGGCACTCAATAAATATTTCTGGAACAAAGGAATGACCAGGGCCTCCAGGATTCCCCATGAGGCCGGAGATGGTGTGGGTGGCAGTGGTGGTGGCAGGGAGCTGCACCTTTAGGGCTCAACTCCCTGTGCCAACCCTCTCTGCTCTGGGGACATCCCAGGGGTAGGGTGAGCAGGTGCAAGGGCCCGGAGATGGAGGAGGAGGCCAGCAGGCTGAGTGTGGGGTAGGAAGGGCCTCTGGAGAAAGGAAGGGGCATGAGTGAGTCAGGGATGGCTTCTGGCTGCCCCTAGACTCACAGGAGGGGCAGAGAGCTGGTGAGGGTGAGGGGCCAGGCGAGAGGGCCTGGAGAAAGACGGGCAGGGAAGGGGCCCGCCCGTCTCCCACCTACCCCACCCGACCCCCCCCTTCATCTTTCCTGCCTGTTTTCGTCGACCCCTCCCCCACTCCCACACCCTCCCCCAATCTCTGTGTCTGAGGCACCCCCATTCCTCCCCATTCCTGCCTCTCTAACTCTCAAAGAAGTTTCCCCAAGCCTCGGGCTCCTTTGGAATTCCTGCCTCCACTTCCTTCATTTCTCTGTGTCCTTGTGTCTCCAGATCTCAGACTGATTTTTATCTGGATCCTTCCATCTCGGCGTCTCTGCCTCAGTCTCCCTCCACCTCGGCCCTACTATGCCTCCCGAAGCCGTGCCGCGTCCCCCTGGAGGTCCAGCCTCCCCAAATGCCTCACCCCTCCGTCCCGCCGCCTTGATCGGCCAGGACTCTAGCGGTGGCAAAGGTGGGCCTGGGGGTCCGGGCTTGGGAGACGCTGGAGGAGGTTCCCGGAGGCTCAGGAGAGGGGGCACCCGGGCCTCAGCGCCCAGAGAGGCTCGCGTGGCAGTCACCTGCCGGCCGGGGCGCCGGCTCCGTGCCGACGCGCTCGACGTGGGCGCCCCGAGTCGCGTCGACTGAAACCGTCTCTGCGGCCCGCGCCTCCCATCCCACCTCGGCAGCGGTCGCTCCTTTGTACGCGCGAGCCGGGGCGCCCCCGGAGCCCCGAATGGTCCCCCGGGAACGCGGGAGGGGGCACACGGGCCCCACGCGGGGAAGGAATTTCCCTAGGCCACGCGGGCGTGGGGACCAGACAGATTTTGAGACTCAGACAGCAACACAGAGAAATGGGAGGAGGAAGCCCAGAGGGTGTGAGAAAGCCGGAGCGGGAGCCGGAGCGCCCGCGAAAAGGAGAGGCGCAGAGGAAGGAGGGAGAGGAGGAGAGAAGTGGATGGGGGACGCGCGACGGCGGCGCGAGAAGCGGAGGAGGGAAGTGGCGGGAGGAGACGGGAACTCGCGTGCGGGAGGAGGGGCGGGGGCGCCGGGCAGGGGAGGGGCGAGTAGCCGCCGGAGGCAGCCGGACACGCGGACAGCGAGACGCGCGGACGGCGCAGGGGCCCCACTCCCGCCTTGGGGCTGAAGCGCCGGAGGCCGGGGGACTGGGGCAGGGGGTCGGGGCGCCGCTCGTCCACATTCTTCGCCTTTTCTTCCTCTGGCTCATTCTGGCCGATCGATACCTGCGCGGGACCTGCCCCCGCCGCTAATAACTTTTTAATGAGTTCGAGGGGCTTAGAGCGAGCGCGATCTGCCCTCCAGGGTGGATTTTCCCCTGGCAGATGTTTCGGGAGGAGGAGGCGCGCGGGGCCCCCGGGAGGTGGGAACAAATCTTTCCCTCCGAGGGGCGAGGCAGAAGACTTTCTTCTAAAGTTCAAAAGAAAGACGGGCTTTCACTCGGCCCCCAAAAATGTATTTCCCGGCGGACAATGGGCTCCTTTCTGCGCCTCCTAGGGCCGGGGGGGCGGGGGGGGCGGGGACCCGTGCTCCTTGGCCCCGCCTGACCGACGAGCGCCCCCTCCACCCGGGCCGGGACGCCGAGCGAGGGCGCGGAAGCCAGGAACCCGGCCTCCCCTCCGAACGCCCCTGGAAGAGCGCTGTCCGGACCTGGGCGCACAGGCGAGAACGGAAGTGCCCTGCGGGCCGAGAAGCGTGGCCTGGGGGGCCCTAGGCTGCCCCCCACCCCGTGCCCTGGGCCTTGCGGGTGCGGCCGCCGGACCCGAAGGGGCCAGTGCGGGTGCCTCGAGGGGAGGTAGGACAGGTCTCCGGGCTTGGGCAGCGGCCCCGGTTCTCTCCGCGATCCGCCCTGCGCCGGGCAACAAGGAGAGGTCAGCCGGCTTCCAGCGGCCGCGGGGCACTGAGGCCCTCTTCACCTGCCCCGGCCCGGCCACCCCTCCCGATGTCCGCGTGCCCTTGCCACCTCCCCACCCACCCAGTGCCCCTCAGCCCGTGGGTCCGTCGGCCTGCCGCCGCCTCCCTCTCTCCACTCCCGTGGGCGCGAGGAGACGGGGGTGCCAGGGCTATGAGGCTGACCTCCGAAGAGCCGCGGCCGATTGATTCGTTCCGCCCGGAGCCCGGGCCGCGTGAATGGGGGCCCGGGCGGCGGCGGCGGCGGCGGGGATAAAGATGTTCTTCCCGCAAGGGGGAGGGGGCGCGGGGCGGGAAGCGGGGCCATTCACTCCTGGCCTGGCCCCTCGGGAAGCCGCGCCGAAGAAAGGGGGCCGGGGCCTATTCAAGCCCTACGAGCCGCCCACAATGGACCGATATACTGGGGGCCTCTCTATTAACGTCCATGAATATTGAAGAGAGCTCGGAGCGGCGGCCCGCGGCCGCGAGGGGGGCGGTGCCTGCGAGTTCAGGCCGCCGGGGCTAGGGGAGGGGGCTTGGCGCGGGCACACTCTGAGCCCGGGCCCCGCGGAGATCTACACGGCTCATCCGCGGAGAAACCCCAGAACGTGCGGTGTTTTCCCTCGCGATCTCAGCGAGGGGAGATGCCAGCGCGGGGGGCCTTGCTCCCCAATTCCAATGGGCCCTGAGACTGGGGCGCTCCCTACAGATCCCCTTTTCCCTGGGGCGCGGTCGGGTGGGTCTGCGGCTAAAACAAGCACAAAACTTGAGGGCGCAGAGGAGACGCTCGGGGCCGGCTCCGCTTCCGCCCCGCCCCCAGCACTTCTCCCGGGGTTTGCGGGTCCAGGGGAAAGAAGAGGGCTCCCTGACCGCAGTCCGGACCCTCGATCCTCTCATCTTCTGACCCCGAGCTAGCGTCCAGGACCCACATGCTGCACCCCCAGGACGGAGGGACCGCACAGAGCTGAGGACTTTTTCTCAGTGGGGTGTGGGCTGAGAATCCTCGGGGCTTTCAGAGGAAAGTGACCTGACCCAGAGAGACAAGGTGGGAAGAAACCTCAGTTCACAAAGTCCAACCCAAACCATTGCACACATCAGGACAGTGAGGCTCAGAGAGGGGAAGGGCCGACCCAAGGACGCACAGCAGTCCTCATCCCTCCTTGGTCTCCCGGAGGCGCTGAGGTTGGTTGCGGCTCTTGGTGACTCTCTTCCCCTCCATCAAGTCTGTAGAAGCCGAGGCCCAGGCGCGGGTGAGGCCCCCATGCCCGGACTCCATCCGCCCTCCTCAGACGCGAACTCTGGGCCCAAGCCAGAGCCAGTGTGACTCTCTGGCGACGTCTGGAAGAAAGTTGAGGTTCCGGGACCCTAACCCGTGGGCTGCCCTCGCTCCTCCGCAGCTCTGCCCTCTGCTGGTGCCGGGCCCGACGGTCGCCCCTGCTGCCTAGTGCGGCTTCTCCCGGGCATCAGACTCGAGGTGACCCGGGCTCTGGGTCTGAAGGCCGGTGGTTGCTGCCTTCCTTACTCTACGCCCCGATGCGGACCCCGGGATGCCAGGAGACCACTGGCCGGAACGGGGTACGCAGAGCCCGGGTGTCTGCGGCCACCAGGTGTGAGGCTGGCTTAGCAAAGGCAGGACCCCGCGATGGAGGGAGCACTTTGCCAAGGTGCCTGAGGACAGTACTCCTTGTAGGAAGGCCAGGCCCCCTGCCCCTCCACCCAAGTCCCCTCTCTGAGGACAAGGCCTGGGGAGTCCGATTCCTCCAGCTAACCGTGAGCCCAACGCACTGCCCTGAACGTCCAGAAAACCCGGCTCCATTATCGGAATCTGACGTTGCAGGGAGGTGGGGGGTGGAGTGGGGGAGGGCTGAGGAGTTCAGCAGATGGAGATGTCCCTGTGATCCCCATCCCTTGTCTGGGGCTGAGGTGGGGATGAGGCTAACCCTGGGAGGCGGCAAAGCCCGCAGGAAGCGGTGACCTTTCCTGCTTTGGCTCCGGGCTCAGCAGCTCCCTGTCTCCGGGGAAAGACCGCGCTGGCGCTCTGGGTACCTCGGAACCTCCACGAAGAAAGTCTACCGGTGGGACGAGGTTGAGGTGGGGTGGGGTGCAGAAGCGAGTAGGGAAGAGGGGAGAGAAGAAGAGGGAGGCCAGAAGAGAAAGGGTGAGAGCTAGGAGGCAAGAAGGAAGGAGTGCAGGGCGCAGCGGGCCTCCCTAGGTTGCAGCTGAGCGAAGGAGCCTGGAGGCTCGAGCCTTAAGCCGAGGGCGCACAGCGGCCTGGTCCGGGGCTGCCTGCAGATTCGGAGGGCGTTCGCTCCAGGGCACAGCCGCTGCTCCCATTCACGACGGTCCGGAGACCCCTTTCGGTCCCCCTGCCTCCGTAAGGAAAGCCTTTTCCAAGCGACCCGCGGCTATCTCGGATTTCGGTCTGCCCTTCCCGATCCCGACCTAGCCCCCTAGGACCGGGAGACGGTCGCCTACGAAGCCGTCTCAGGCCGGGCTCAGCCCCGACGGCAGCCCCGCCCCGCAGCCCTGTCCGCCCAGGGAGGAGTTTGACAGCCGGCCGCGGGCAGCGAGCGGGGCGGCTGCAGCGGCCCGTTTGAAGCGAAGAGCAGGCCTCCGCAGCGCCGTCTGCGCAGGAGTTCAGCGCGGCCTGCGCCGGGCCTGCTGGCTCCAGGGCGACTACCGCAGTCTGGGGCGTGGAGCCCGGGAGAGTGCGGGACCCGGCGGGCCGGGCGGGCCAGAGAGAGTAGGGGAGGTGAACGCCGGCCCGGCCGGCCAGGGATGCTGAGCGCAGAGCCGGCCTAGGATAGCGGCTGAGCGCGGGGCCCGAGGCCAGGCGTCCCCTCCGGCCTAGTCTGGTCCCCGGAGTCCGAGCGATCCTCGCTGCTCCCCCTGCCCTGCTCTGTCCCCTCCTCTCCTCGCCCCGGGCTGAGCCTCCCTCCCTGTCCGGCACTTCCCACGGGGAGAGGAGGAGGAAGAGGAGGGGGGTGGAAGGGCCGGGGCGGGGCGGGAGGACGCAGGGGGGAACGTTCCGAGCGGCCCGAGCGCCCCCGCCCCTTGAGCTCTCGCGGCGGAGGCTCCTCGAGCCGGGCCGGGTACAAC
This sequence comes from Monodon monoceros, assembly GCF_005190385.1. Lineage (NCBI taxonomy): Eukaryota > Metazoa > Chordata > Mammalia > Artiodactyla > Monodontidae > Monodon > Monodon monoceros. The sequence goes on from NW_021703782.1 coordinate 107,769,937, forward strand.
AAGTCTGTCCTCCGACGTCAGGGGGTCATTAATAACCAATTAGGAGGGTCACTGCGGCTCCTATAAAGGCGCTGAGATTTTGCCAACGGGAAGACCGTCCGGGCCGGGTGTGCGAGAGGCGAGCGCGCGGCCGAGAGCCCCTGGCCGCCGTTTCTCTGAAGCCACCCGCCTCCCACCCACCCCGCACCGCCCCCCTCCTCGCACCCGCCTCCGCCTCCACCCCTGGCTCCCCAGCCCTCCGCGCCGCCTCTGCCATCTCTGCAGATTTCTCCATCTCTCTCTTCATTTCTGCCTCGCTCCCCCTCTTTCACTTTCCTCCCAGCCACCCCGCCCCCCGCCTCCCACCTCCCACCTCCCACTACCTCCAGCGTCCTCGTCCTCCCCCATCACAGCCCTCTTCTCTCGCCCCTGTGCTCCCCACTCGCCCACCACATCCCCGCCGCGGCCCGGCCGTCCGTCCGTCCCCGGCGCCGGCGAGCCCCGGGCCGCCCATGATGGGCTCCGTGCTCCCGGCTGAGGCCCTGGTGCTCAAGACAGGGCTGAAGGCGCCGGGGCTGGCGCTGGCAGAGGTCATCACCTCCGACATCCTGCACAGCTTCCTGTACGGCCGCTGGCGCAACGTGCTGGGTGAGCAGCTCTTCGAAGACAAGAGCCACCACGCCAGCCCCAAGACAGCCTTCACCGCCGAGGTCTTGGCGCAGTCCTTCTCGGGCGGTGAGTCGCGCCGTCGAGGCCGATCGCGTCCCCTCCTCCCCGCGGCCCCTGATTCCCGGGCCCACACGCGCAGGACGCGGCGGGGACACGGGGCGTCGCAGCAGCTCGCGCCAATCTGGGCGTTCCAGATGCTGCGTGTGACTCAGTTTCCCGCGAGCCGAACCAGGGAGCGAGCAGCCAAGCCCGGGCAGGGAGGGGCCGGGGGCGGGGAGCACCTCCACCCCGCGCGGCTCGGTGAAGAGATCTCGGCGTCCAGGCGGCCGGGCGCGCCGCCCCCGCGCTTCCCCATCCGCCCCTCACCCCTTAGAGCCGGCGGGTTCCCTGCATTTAAAGCCTTACTAGGCGTGTAATAGCAGTTGACTCAAAAAGAAGGGGTTTTAAATTCATTTAGTTAACTTGGGCTTGACCCGCGAAAGTTCCCACTTAAACCAAGAACTTTAAAAGGCATTGGGGGCTGGGGAGGGGGCGGAGGGCGGGCGGACGGGAGAGAAAGCCGCGGAGAGAGCGACGGAGAGAAAGAGAGTAAGAAAAGTTTCTTTTCTTTAAGATGTCTCAAGTTCTTACTCCTCATTCATCAACCCGCAAACAATATCTTTCCCCGGCGCTGGCATCTCTGCGCGTCGCCCCCTTTTCCCCCTTTACGATTTCTGTTCCTCTCTTAATTTACCGTGCAGACTAATTCCACTTCCATTCACGCTATGTCAACCATCTAATCCCCCCTTTTTGTAAGGGGAATTCCTCGGCCCCTTTTAAACAAGTCCCCTCCGCATTGAGCTACAATTTACTGCTACAGCATTCTTCCAGGGCTAATGAATTTAGAATTAGCAATTTCTTTCGAATGGAGCCGAATGAATGCGATCACTTTAACAGCGTGACAAATTGCCGGCCGCGCCGCAATGGACACCGTTTAACCCCCCCTTTCAGCTGGCCCGCTGGCCGGGTATTTTCCCAGGTAGCTTAGAGGGGGACCTTGTAAGACACGGAGGCCGCCCCTGTGCGCCTCGCCGCTCCCACTCCGGCTGCGCGACCAGGCGGGGGGACCCCCGGAGGTTGCGGGCCGCCCCGGCTCTTGTCCGCCCAGAGAGGCGACTGCGCGGCTCGCCTCGATCCGGGCACTGCCCTTCCTGGCACCCCGGATCCTGGCGGCAGCGAGGGACCCAGGCGCGCCCGGGGTCACCCAGAGAGCGCGAGACACGGCCCGCCGTCGCCCGCGTTTCTTTTGAGCTTCCGCTGCCTCGAAACTAGACTTCCCTTTCGGGCGCTGCCAGCCCGCCCCGGGCGCGAGGCCCGCCCCACCCCGCACCGCGAAAGGAGTCAGAAGCCCTGACCGCGTCCTGGGTCCTCCGACAGTGCCCTGTGCTCGGTGCCGCGACGCGCAGTGAGCGCCGTGCGACGCACGATCGGCCCAGAGCCAGACAGGACGAAAGAGTCTTGGCTGGGCCGTCACCCCCTCGTGGGAGCGGGCCTCAGTTTACCCATTGGTAAAGCCGCGCACTGCGGTCGGCTCAGTAGTTCTTAAACTTTGCCGGGGTGGAGGGCAGGGGAGGTTGTGGATGCTTTGAGAATTCGTGGAGAGACTAAAAACAAAAACAAATGCAAACAAACAAACAAAAAGCTCTCCTCGAAATGAGTCCCAAAGCACCTCTTGCTTTCGGAGGGTCCCCGGGTTGCAATCAGAGGAGACTCGGGTCGCTGAGCCTCCACCCCCGGGGAAGAGCCGGGCCTCCCCAGCCTCAGGCTCTGACCCAGTCCCCATGCCCGGCGGCCACAGAGGTTCAGAAGCTGTCCAGCCTGGTGCTGCCGGCCGAGGTGATCATCGCACAGAGCTCCATCCCCGGCGAGGGCCTCGGCATCTTCTCCAAGACGTGGATCAAGGCGGGCACAGAGATGGGCCCCTTCACCGGCCGCGTCATCGCCCCGGAGCACGTGGACATCTGCAAGAACAACAACCTCATGTGGGAGGTACGCGCGGGCTGCGGGGCTGCGGGCTGCGGGCTGCGGGTGGGGCCCTGGCGTCCGGCCGCTACATCCGCCCTCGCTGGAGGCTGCGGGCGCCTTGGGCCAGGCCTTGACGCTCCCTGAGGCCGGATCCTACCGCCTGATGCCTGGAGGTTCCTCCCCAAATCGCGAGACGAAGGCGCTCTCCTCTGGCCGGCCCTAGGGATCACGTCCGTTGTTAGGTCCGCTTCTTAGAGGAGGGCACGGAGACCCAGAGAGGCCATGTCCTTTGCCCAGGGTCCCACGGAGAGCTGGCAAGCCACTCCTGGGAGCCACCGCCCAGCCACCTGCATTCTTTCCCTCACTCCAGAAGCAGCAAGGAAAGCCCCTCAAAGCCAGCCCTGGCCTTGGGGTGAGGGTGGCTGGACGGAAGGAAGAAGGGAGCCTGTGCTCCTTGGCAGTCGGGCTTCCCAAGCCAAGCAGAATAATGGCATCGGAAATGAACACCGATTAACTGGCACCGAGTCGGCTTTCTGAGCGCTGGGCCTGCATTCCACCAGATGCTCTCAGCCGCCCCATGAGTTATTATTCCCATTTTATAGAAGGAAACTGACCTTCCATCCAGGCTCTTCTGACCCTGCTCCCCCACAACGGTGCCAGATGCCAGGGACGGCCCCCCCGGGACAAAGCCCCTCCCAGAGCACTTCCTCCTCTTGGGGGTCTCACCTTGAGGAGGCCAGGCTGAGGCACCCTCTCCCTAATGTCATTTCTCCTCCTTCCTCCATGGGTCCCCACCACCGGGCAGACCACTAAGGAGATGAATGGGCCAAATCCTGCACCTGGTCACAGGATCAAAGGAAGGGAGCAGAGGGCCATGAGGCCTCTCCTAACCTCACCTCCTCCCACCTCTGGAGGCCTGGGCCATGGTTCCCATCTCCAGTTGTTGCTGGGTTAGGAAGTTGGGGTCCAGTTTGGTTTCTGAGTACTTTTGGTAGCTCCCACAAAGGGGGCCTGGGCCAGGCCAGGGTGACACAGTGAGCCAGCCTTCCCTTTCTAGGCTCTTCTGTGTCCCCCGCTGAGGTTCTGGCCAGTGCTCTGCGCCTCTTTGGGGAGCACCTCTGCATCCCCGGAGAACTAGCTGGAGTGGACGTCGCTTTGTGTGCTCAGTGATCTCTTGGAGATGTTTTGCATCTGGGGATGGGGAGGACGTGGCAGCAGGAGCCTGTGGGGCCCTGGAGACTGACTCCCTGTTGGCCGCTTCTAGCCAGCTGGCCTCAGGCGAGGCACTGAACTGCTCTGAGCCTCCCTTTCACCGGCTGGAAAACCAAGACAATAATAGCTGCGTCCACTTCCTGGGGCTGTTGTGAGGATGGAGAGAGAGAGCGCGTGTGGATGTGCCCAGCCTGGGGCCTATAGCCCTAGCCACGGGCGGCACACAGGACACAGCCCCGCCTCACCTGGCCCCCGATTCACCTGCGCGCAGGTGTTCAACGAGGATGGCACGGTGCGCTACTTCATCGACGCCAGCCAGGAGGACCACCGGAGCTGGATGACCTACATCAAGTGCGCACGTAACGAACAAGAGCAGAACCTGGAGGTGGTCCAGATCGGTACCAGCATCTTCTACAAAGCCGCTGAGGTGAGTGTGTGCGCTGCTACGTGGGGGCGGCGCGCGCAGCTGGGGGGGGCGGGGGACTGAGGTGGAGAGAGGGGCGTACGTGCTGGCCCAGCTGGCCTTGCCCAGGCTGGAGGACTGAGGCCCATGCATCACTGTCTCTGGGAGCACGACCTCCAGGGCAAGCTTTCTGCTGTAGATCAGAAAGGACAGAACTTTCCACCTTATGCCATCGTGAGTCTCATGTGCACCTCAACTGGGGTCCCCGGATAACTGCTGAGGGGGTGCTGGGGTTGAGAAGCCATAGAAGTACAGAGGGAAAGACACCAGAAGGCGGCCCAGGGAAAGCATTTGGGGGGGGGAGAGAGGGCGTTGTGTCGGCAGCATTTTGGCTGTGCGTTGCCCGTCACCAGTGACGGGTGGACCACGCGCGACTCTAATCTCAGCTATCACATCCTGATCACTTGTGGCGTCAGGCTTTTCCTAGACACTGTATGTGCATTATCGTATTTAATCCTCACGTATTGAATCCACAAGGGAGGATTCTGTGATTACCTGCAGTTTGCTGGGTCTCACTTGATGAGTGGCAGACTCAGCGGCTTTCATGGGCATTTGTGAGGGATGCTAACACTCATGTCTGAGCTGGGTGAAGCTTCTCCGACGAGAGAGAAAGGGAGAGATTAAATAGCATATCCCATGGTGGGTGGGAGGGGCTGTCAGAGGAGCTGGCCAGGCCCAGGGCAGGGAGAGGTTCAGGCGGGATGGGAAAAGGAGGTGTCCCCAGTGGGGAAAGGCTTGGGCAGAGGCAGACAGGCTCACAGTGTTTGGGGAGACGATGACAGCACAGAGCAAGCCGAGTGGTGGTAGCAGGGCGGTGGCAGCCGAGGCAGCCATGCCGTTAGGACCCTCCCTGCAGGTTGTCTCTTGGCAGGACATTTGCTCAGCGTCCGGCCCAGGAGGGGGCAGGCAGCCCAGCTTCCCTGTGGCAGGTTGGTGGCGAGCGCTCTGCACGGGTGGTGGGGCTCTTCCCCCCTTAGTCCTCTGGACTCCACACTTCTGCTCCTCTGTGGAGGGAGATGCACGGTGCCCCTTGGGGTGCGGCTAGGCTTGGCTGAGTTTGGGGGTGTTCTGAAGGAGCCCCCCGCCCCAGGCCAGAGAATGACTCTCCTTTCCTTTAGTCCGTTTTCTTCCTGTAACTCAGAGCCCCATGTCTTTCTAAGGCCCCGAGGGGCACTGGACAGCTGTCCCTCAATAACCAGGCCCCTGGGAATCTTCCAGGGGTGACAACAGAATGGCCTTTGCCTGGGCCCTGGTGTGGTCCAGCCAAGGGCTGGACCTGAGGAGAACCAAGAAGGGTAAAGAAAGGTTGGGACTTCCCTGGCGGTCCAGTGGTTAGGACTCGGTGCTTCCACTGCCGGGGCCTGGGTTCAATCCCTGGTCAGGGAACTAAGATTCCGAAAGCTGTGAGGCACAAAAGAAAAAAAAAAGAAAGGTGAGCCATTCTTGGACTGGGGTTCAGGTGAGGTGGGACAGTGCGAGGATAGGACTGATGGTGGCCCAGGCTGAGGACAGAGGTGTTTCTTGAGACTGTTGGCTGGGCTGCCACCCTATGGGAGCAAGGGCCTCCCATTAGACATCCTAGGATCAGCCTCATGTGTGGCTGAACCTCACTCCTGGCAGAGAGCACCCCCCTTTACCCGCTCAACCTCACACACGTCCTCACATTTGCACACTGCTTCCCGGCCCCCCTGAAACAGATGAGATGCGGGACACCCAATCATTCCATCCCTCCACGCAGACACACGCACGCTCACACACACACGTGCTTACACACAGGCGAGAGGGTAAGGATGCTGATATGATTTTGGCAAAAGGACTCCCCACGGCGTCAGATGCGGAGGCCTGAGTCTCATCTTGCTGTTCAGGTCACACTGAGAGCTGAACAGAGTCAGGAAATATTAATAGACGTTTATACAGAAATTCAGAGTCGGAGGACAAGGTGGCTGAAGTGTGTCTCCATGGAGGAATCTAAGATTATAAGATTTTTTAAAAGTCATCTACATCTGATCAGGAATTTAAGTTGAAAAAAGAGGATTGGGAAAATCTACCGTATATGATCAAGATAAGTAGATACCACCGGTTTGGCTCTTCATGCTTTTACAGAGTTAGCAAGCCGAGTGCTGGAGTGACAAATAAGGAAACACAAAATACCACCCACTTTACTTTTAATAAGTTAGGTACATTTTTCGTGGTGGCAACTTTCTTAAAGCCATGTGTCAAAATGTCAGACGCCACTTACCGGACCAGCTGTGTGCCCAGGTGTGTGTGAGCACTGTGCAGCAGGGCTTGTCCAGAAGAAATTTCTGCTGCTCCAGGCCACTCCCTGGATGCCTCTCGAATTCGTGGGCTGTTTGTTCTGTGCGTGTGTGTGAGCCGAGAAGGGTCTGTGCCATGACCTGTTTTCTTAATCTTTCCGTCACTCAGAACCACTGTGTATATTTCATAAGAGTAACCCATTACTTGCCAAAGAAAAGTGAGAAGAAACATCTTCATTCAGTAAGCAGAATATACTACGGCTGCTCTAAAATTTCCCACAAATACAAAATTAACAGCCGTCCAAACGGAGACGAGGGTGATGGGTCTCCAGGCCGGCCAGTCTGTGCAGAATCCCTAGGCGGATCTACCAACATGTTATCCCAGGCTCTCCCCTCGCTGTCTTCAACCTCGGGTGCCTAAAATGACATTCTAGAAAGTGCCCAGCACATAGCAAATGGGCACTAAATGTTGAATGAATAAGTCTTTCTCCAGGTGATGGGGGCTGGGTTGAAAATGGACACACGGACCCTTTTCTCCCAAGAAAACAAAACCGGCAAAGAAACCAGCTGCCCCAGGGAAGCAAGAACTTTGACCCCAAAACTCAACACAAGAAAACGATTTAGGAATAAACTATGAAAATTTTGCATTTTGGAACTGGGAAGAGAATTCCCAGGCTTTTCCCCTCCCGAGGTTTTGGCAAATGACTGTGCCCTGAAGTGTGGGCTTTGTCTTTCAGCTGCTTTTCTTCTCATTTCAGGCAATTGAGGTTTGTTTTGGGTTTTTTTTTTCCCCTGGAGCCTCATAGCCCCATCTCTCTTTTTCTTAGCTCTATGAGGGCAAAGCACCATTTTCCTTTTGATCTTACTCACTGGTGGGTGCAGTTAGGCACTTTGGTTTTTAATAATAAGCATAATTAATGATGCTACCGTCTGTGGAGCAGTTACCACGTACCAGCACTGTGCTAAGGGTCTTAGCAACTTTGAAAAAATCGAATCCACTCAGTCTGGTGCTATCACTATCCCTGTTTTAATGACGTTGAAACTAAGGTTCAGGGAGATCTTGGGAGATTGTTGAGCTGTGATTTGAATCCAGACCTGTGGGACCCCACGGTGGAGCCCTTGGCCACCACACCGTGGGAACTCCCTGGCCAATATCTCTTTGCTGGAACTCTATTAATTGGTGTGTTGGGACATCTGTGGTACAATGGAAATTGATATTTATCCAGATGACACTGAGGTCCTTCTAGACAAGGGCTTCTGTACCACCGGGGGACGGGGAGGACATCAGAGCCTCCTGGGAGCATGTTCAATACTGTGACATGAATTTGTATTAGGAAAACAAACCAAAAGCCCCAAACGTTTTCAACTGATAATAAAAATTCAGAAATGGGTCAGGACAGAACTTCTGGGCCAACAGGGAAGGTGAAGAGGCACCAGTTGGGAGATTATATAATTTGTCAACCAAGGAGTCAGGCGCTGATACTCACCCTGTGTCTTGATGATGTCGGATTTTATGGGACAGGATTCATTTCTTTGGGAATTGCTGTGTTTATTGTGTACCCTGAGCCAGTCTCGGATCCCCAGAAAAGTAGGTGAGCAGCTGATTCTCCTTCTCCGAGCCCCCGTGGAAAGCCCTGGCTGGGCCAGGCCAGAGTGTTGGCCATAAAGAAACAGGGCTACTGAGGAGGCCTGCACGGGACCGTGGCCGTTCTTTGCTCTTAGGTGATTGGCTGATGGGACCCTGGCAGCCTCTGGACAACGGTACTAAGATCTCAGGGAAGAGGCTGTGGGTCTCCCCGGCACTCCTGGTCTCCATCTCTGGGGTCGTTGCATGAGGGGTGTCCGGGAGCAAGCAGATGCCAGAGGTCCAGGCCAGGAGCTGCTGCTGGTTTCCCAGAGCTCTGAAGGGCAGAGAGAGACTCCAGTGCCTGGCCTCTGTGCGGGTGAGGCTGCCTTCCCCAGCTCTGCCTTAGAGCTGGAGGCTTCTTGTTGTCTGGGGATGTGTGTCATTCTCAATTCTAGTAGGTTCTTTTTAATAGATTTTCTCTCTTTAAAAAATATTTTTTTGTATAAACATTATATGTGCTCATTAATTCTTAAAAAATCAGATGCATCTTGTCTTGTAGAAAATGAAAGTCACTCCGCTCCATCATGCTGTTCCTCATGTACCTTAAATCAGCATTAAAAAAAAAACTGGTCTCAAAACGACAAACCCTTCTGAGGAAAGATGCGCAGAAAACCGGCCACAGTGGCTGGATGCCCTGAGTGGGAGAGAGAGTTACTTTTCCTTATATACTGCTTTGTGTCTGTATCACTGTTTTAATTTTAAAAATGCACTAGTTAAATTAATTTTAGTACATTTGAAAAATGTGTTAGTAAATACATGACTCAACCTATATTGAAGCAGTCAATATTAAAGCTCTTCTTTTAAAAATATGATTCCCAACCACCACTTTCAATAATAATATTCAGAACTCGTTCTTGGCTTCTCATTCACCACCATGATTGTTGTTGCCGTTATATCTGTTTTATATTTAATAATAATTTTTATTCAATTCAAATGAACAGGCCAGTGTTGACTTAGATATTTGATTCCCAGACTGCATGTCTGGGGGTGGAGATGCAGCTCCCACTGGCGATTTGCTGAACCTGTCATCCCACATCTGTGCTCCCCCCCGGGCAGATGGGCCAGGGAAGAGGTGGCACCGGAGGGGCACTGGTGTCCTGGGAGCATGTGGGCCCAGCCTGTGCTTCTTTCTTCTTTTTTTGCCGCGCGGCTTGTGGGATCTTAATTCCCCGACCAGCGATTGAACCCAGGCCCTCAGCAGTGAAAGCGCTGGGTCCTCACCGCTGGACCGCCAGGGAAGTCCCCAGCCTGCGCTCTTGATGGTCACTGAAGGACCCCATGTCCCAGAGATGGCTGCCAGCTTCTCTGAGCGGTTGATGGGCTCTCGGAAAATAGTACAAACAGCTTTAAGTGCGTGGCCCCGTTGAGCCCGGACAAGCGCCCTGTGAGGCTACAGAAGGGGCTGTCCCTGTTCTGCAGTTGAGGAAACTGAGGACCAGTGGCAGAAGGCACCTTGCCCAAAGTGACACGCTCAGCAGGTGGGGAGCCCAAGTGGACCCCGACGTGTGTGAGCCCAGGGCCTGAGCCAGAAACCTCAGCAGTACGGTCTCCGGAAGGAAGGGGCGTGTACAGACAGTTGGACAAGGGATTGGTTGCTTTAGAAGAACCGTGATGTATATACATCTGGTGTCGTCTGAGAATTGAAGCCAGGGGTTGGGACAATGTCAAAGGTGACATAATCAGAGTCTTAGAGTTGGGGGAGCCTCAGGGATCATGCTCTCCACCCCCTTCACTTGAGGAGACAAGCTTAGAGAGACAGAGTGTTTGCCTAGGGTCACCCAGGGACCTGGCGACCGAGGGCCCACCGGCACCATCTCTCAGCAGCTTCCTTCACGGTGAATTTAGCTTGAATATTTTAGCTCCATCACCCTCTTTTCTAAGGGGTTCACAAAACTCTCTTAGCTCCACCCTTTCTCCAGCAGGGCCTCCAGCTCTGACCCCTGCTGGCCTCCTTTACAGCGGCCGTGACTACGAATGACCAGAGAGGCCTCGAGGACTCTTGCTGTGGTGCCAGATTCTAACCTGCCTGCTTTCTCTGACGCACTGCCTGATTTTCCTTGGGTTCCGGGGCTGCATTTGGTTTTCCCATATTTAAACCCCGTCAGTCCGAGCTGGCGTGGCACCCTCTGCCCGGCTCTTCATCACTCACTGTGCCCGAGGCTTGATGTGGCACCCCGTGGGCTGGAGGGTCCGTTGGGAATGGGCACAGTGACCCCTGGCTGAGTCTCAGGAGGATGGACGCTGCCTAGGCCCCCTGGAGCTTCACTTCTCCCACCCCCTCCTGTCTCTGCTTCCCTCTCCTTTCAGGGTCCAGCAGGGCTGGCTGGCTGTGATGCTCTGAGGCTCTTCCTGGCTCTGACCAGAGGAAGGAAGGTGTGGCGAGCAGATCGGGGGTCTTCAGGCCAGAACAAAAGGGAAGGGAAGGGGACTTTCTCTGTGACCGTGGAGGCCAAGGAGAAGGGCCCTATTCTGGTGTGATTTCAGACAGCCCTAGATGGAGTCCTGTGTGATCTTTTGTACTTCAACTAAAGGAAGACCCACCAGGAAAACAATCCAGCCATTGCCGGCGGTGGGGGCGGCATCCACCTTTCTCTGGGCAGATCAGAGAGTGACCCCCAGGGTGGGTGCCACAGCTAGCTCCTCCGGGGTCCAGGCCTTGGGAGGCAATGGGCCTTCCCCTCTCTCATTTGCTCTAGCTGGCTGGAGCCTGAAGGTTCTTTGCTTTGAGGAATAACTGGCTTCCACCAAAGGTGTGGCGGGCCCCTGGGCTGTCCCAGAGGGTGGGGTCAGCCTCACCTCAGGAGCAGGCCTTCCACTGCCTCCCTGGATTGTCACTGCAAAGCCCTCCCTCCTGACCGCGGGCACCGTGTCCCTGGGGCAGTCCTCCCCTGGGAGCAGCAGAGCCCTGTCACCATTTGTGGAGTTCTCTGCCATAGACTAGGACATGGCAAACAGATCTTGTTTAAGGCTGTGTGCCCCAGTATTTCTGGAGGTGGAGGTGTTCACTGAACTGAATGCTTCTTTTTTAGCTGCGTACAGGGAGTCAGGCAGAGCCCTGTGATGGGGAGAGAAGGGTATGTGACGTGGCGCTGCCTCGTGGTTGCTGTGGATAAGAGATATTTCCGGAACATCATCAGGCAGGGTGTAACCGAGAACCACAGGGTGCCCCGCAGGCCACTCTCCTTGGGAACGTCTGGCTCAGCCCCACAGACCTGAGGGCTGGCTGACTCTGCTTCCCCTCGGAGAGAAATGAAAAGTTTTCTAGCTTTCCTTCTTCCTTTACTTCTGCTTGCGGCAAGGTTTCTGTTCCATTGCTGTCAGTTTGGGAGCTCCTGTGTGGCCAGGAGACAGCTCTGGTCCCAGCAGCAGAGCCAGGACAGAGACAGCGAGAAGTCCAGGCCGAGGGGGGCAGAGGGGCAGAGCAACTCAAGGCCTTCCATGTCTGTGAAGCTTGCCGGGGATAGCTTGGAGGAAAGGGACCCAAGTGTGCCTTTCTTGGGGCTGAGACTGTATCCACATCTCCAAGGTGGGCACCAGGACAGCCCCTCCTGGCTGTGAGGGAACCCCCCCGCCCTGCCCCCGGGCTGCTGCCTTCCTGATCTCCTTTTGCCTCCTTCCCTACAGATGATCCCTCCAGACCAGGAGCTGCTGGTGTGGTATGGAAACTCACACAACACCTTCCTGGGGATCCCTGGTGTGCCCGGGCTGGGGGAGGAGCAGAAAAAGAACAAGCATGGTAGGTAGTCCCCATGAGGCCACAATGACAAGGGAGCCACGGAAGCCAGAGAGAGAGAGAGAGAGAGTGAGGTGTGTGTGTGTGTGTGTGTGTGTGTGTGTGTGTGTTTGGCAGGGAGGCTCCTGGCCTCTGGGGACCCTGGTTCCACGTCCAGCAGCATCAAGCACATGGGACTTACTGGTTCAAGGAGGCCAATGCCCCTGGAGCCGCTGCCATGGTCCAGGCATAGATGGAAGACAGTTCTGATTTTGGACAAGACAGACTGTCTGGGGGCAGACTGGGTGGAGGCAGCAGCAGCGCGTGGTGGAGAAGCAACGGGCCAGGCAGTAGGAGACTGGATTGAGTCCCAGTTCTGCTGTGCAATCTTAGGAAACGGCTCAGTTTACCCACCTGTAAAGGAAGGATGTTGGGCGAGATGATCTCTAAGCTCCCTTCCGGCTTTCACAGTCCACATTTCCCTGCCCTGTCCCTGGTGCTGAGCCTGGCCCAGAGCAGGTGCTCAGTATAAACCTGTTGAATGAAGGCAGAGCAGGGTGTGCCTGTGTGTGTGCTGCAGCGGGGTGGGCTGGGGCTCTGGTATCACGGTAGAGACCATTTGCTCAAGACCTATTTCCTGCCAAGTATTGGGCTAAACCTTCTACAGGTGTCATCCCACATGGGTCCTCATAAAACCCTTGTGATATTTGGTTATCCTTATTTTTAGAGGATGAACCTGAGGCTCAGGAGCTACTGTTTATCCAGCGCTTGCTCTGCAGCTAATGTTTCACAAACCATTTCTCTGATCCTTACAGCAAACTTTTGGGCGTGATGCTATTATTACTTCCATTTCAGGGATGAGAAAAGTGAGGTGCAGTTCACTGGTACATAGTTGGCATTCAGTAAATATTTGTGGGATGAATAAATGAAAGGTTTTGGGGGGAGAGGAGGAGTTATAACAGTGGCTACCATTGATGGAAGGTTACCTATAAACCTGGTACTTCCCCATATCCGGTCTCAGGCAGGTAAAGTGATCAATACAGAGTAATCTTCAAAGACGTCAGTTTTTTGTGATCATCTCGTGTAGTCGTGCATAGCCCCGTGAGGTCGTAGTAGCTTCCCATTTTACGGATGAGAAAGTTGAGGTTTCCCGAAGCTAAGTCACTAAGTCCCTGAGATCTCGTAGCATGGTCTGGAGTCCAGCTCCTATTTGATCCCAGGCCAGGTCTCTTGCTGCCCCTACCACCCCTCTGCCAGCGCCAGCAATCTGCGCAGTGGCCACCCAACGATCGGAGGCGGTTGGGCCCTGGGAGGGGCGCACGTGGGGGAGGGGTACGGGGAGACCAGGCCGCGGCCGCGCGGGTTCTAACGAGGCTGCTCTCTCTCTCCCCCTCCCCGCCTGACCCCCCCGGGCCCCGCCCGCGCGGCCAGAGGACTTCCACCCGGCGGACCCGGCGGCTGGCACCTCGGGCCGCATGCGCTGCGTCATCTGCCACCGCGGCTTCAACTCGCGCAGCAACCTGCGCTCGCACATGCGCATCCACACGCTGGACAAGCCCTTCGTGTGCCGCTTCTGCAACCGCCGCTTCAGCCAGTCGTCCACGTTGCGCAACCACGTGCGCCTGCACACGGGCGAACGCCCCTACAAGTGCCAGGTGTGCCAGAGCGCCTACTCGCAGCTGGCCGGCCTCCGCGCCCACCAGAAGAGCGCACGCCACCGGCCGCCCAGCGCCGCGCTGCA
>NW_021703782.1:107783998-107859669 GCF_005190385.1 Monodon monoceros
CTGTGAGCGCCGCGGCGCGCCCGCTCCCGCCCGCGCGCGCCTCCGCCGGCCAGCCCGCCGGGGCGCGCGGCGGGGCTGCTCTCCCTCCCGACTCGCACTCCCAGCGTCGCGCGGCCACCGGGCCGGCGCTGTAGGCGCGCCCAGAAATGACGCCCAGGCATACGCTCTTCGCCCCCTTTCTCAGATGAGGACACTGAGAGGCGACGTCCTTTTCGCGGGCCGCGCAGCTGGTGCAGCTGCTCGGCCGCCTCCTCTTCAGGGGATCCCCATGCTCGGCCTCACCCCTGAGTCTCCCTTCTCTTGTGGAGTCGGCTGTCCAGGCTGATAGCCCCCTGGTGGGTGCCAGGAGAGGGGACCGAAAGTCTCCGAGGGCCCTCAGCGGGGAAAGGGGGCCCTCACCACCCCCACAGACAGCTGCGTGTTGGGATGGAGCTCCCTGTCCCCGTGTGGGCAGCGGGCCCGGGCACTGCACGCATCTGTCTCCTCCTCCCGCCTCTGAGACTGGTATCTTGCAGTGTCAGAACTCAAGGGCGCGACCTTGAGATTTGGGGACTGAAGGGGTTCAGGGGCAGCCAGAAGAGGCCGGAGAGACCGGCCCTTCCCTGCCAAGCGGGCCCTTCTCTCCTTCGGGCCACCTTCCCCCGAAAGTCGGCTCCTTGGGGATGGACGAGGCACAAATGTGCCAGGTAGTCTGAGAATGAAGGCAAAACGGAAATCCACTATGGGGACCCCGGGAAAGGCCCAGCCCTTCTTTGGGCCTCCGTTTACCATTTCCCCGTCTGTAAAATGAGAGAGTTGGACCAATGCCTCCTCCCCTTCAGCTCTGACATCAAGCTTGGAAAGAGGAAGTTTCCCGCCCCTGCTCGCCACTCTCCGACCCGAGGAGGCCAAGACTGGCTTCTCAGCCCGGAAAGCATCTCCGAGCTGTGCGGGATCCCGGGAGGTTCCGCCCTTGTTCTGTCCCAAGTTTCCCCAAGCTCCGGCCGTGGGCGCCCTCTGGTGTCGCCTTTCCCACCTCGCAGTCATTTACTAGAATTCCTGTAGGGCATTTTGTAAAATAAACTATTATGATATTAATGAAAAGTACAAAATGTATAGAATTTTCAAAAACTTGTGTTCTACTTCCAGAAAATGGTCACTTTAACTTTGTAAATATTTATCTAAAATGATATTTACGAAACTGTGATATATATTATTTGATTGTATATGTACAACTGTAAATACATTTGTACCTCTCTTGTATTCTAAAATAAAAATTACTTGGAACATTTATCACTTAGCATCTGAATGGATTGACGCTTTTGTCTGCATGAAAAGGAAATATGGAAAAGGAAAAGGAAATATGGAAAAGGAAAAGGAAATATGGAAAAGGAAAAGGAAATATGGAAAAGGAAAAATGTCTAGAAGTTGGAGAGGGGGCAGGAAGAGTTGTTCCACTTACTGTTTTTTTGTTTCTTTGTTTGTTTTTTTGCGGTACGCAGGCCTCTCACTGCTGTGGCCTCTCCCGTTGCGGAGCACAGGATCCAGACGCGCAGGCTCAGCGGCCATGGCTCACAGGCCCAGCTGCTCCGCGGCATGTGGGATCTTCCCGGACCGGGGCACGAACCCGTGTCCCCTGCATCGGCAGGCGGACTCTCAACCACTGCGCCACCAGGGAAGCCCCACTTACTGGTTTTGAAAGTCACCCTTGGCACAGCTGGGTGTCAGCTCCCAGAGAGATGACCACAGCACAGAGCAATCAGAAATCTCCCAAGGGGCTGGCAGATTCCTCGTGGTTTCCAGCTGACTCTCAAATATCAGTGTCTTGCTTTGTTACTGCCCCCAAATCTTTACTTACTTTTTTTTTTTTTTCATTTTCACGGACAACTTGAGGAATCCAAGCAGCCAGTGTGGGTGGACCATGATGGGCGCCAAGTGCACTCCCAAAGCCTAGAATTTCCAAATGCTCTGGGCACCCATTTCCAGACCCTCCTTGAGGAAAACCAAAGAGCAAGGAGGCCATCAATGTAGGGCCAGGCCCTGGCTCTCCTCTCCAGGACCTCCTCACCAGGAGGAGGTGTACAAACTGGGAAGTGTGAGTTCTCACCTGTGCTCCGGCATGTAAGGCTGTGAGGCTGTCACCCTTCCAACCCACTGACATCCCTCAGGCACACCTCTCTGTGCACCCTCATCTAGCTGTACACACACACACACACACACACACACACACACACACCTGAAGACACTGGAATTCACACTTGTACACACAGACCATCCCCATTTGGAGCTTCAGGTATTCCCAAAGACCGCATACTTTGGGGGACTGGTCTTGCACCCTGGCAGATGGGGGCACAGGCAGAGATGTACACTTGATGTGTTCACTGGTAGGTCCCATATAGGGTCTGGGGTTTCCTCCTTGGGCTAGTGGGGGATGTCACCCTTGGTACTACCCCTCCTCCCATTACAAATCTTGCCTCTCCTTTGATTCTTCACCATGAGGCTTCAGATGCCTCTGGTGGCCCCCGGCCTTACCCTTCTCTCACTGCAATGCAGGTGTCAGACTTCAGAGAAGTCAGTGGGGCCCTTGATCAAAAATCTAAATCGCTCTCTGTAGGTAATTCTGTGAAGTTTCAGCTACAGTTCACAGGGCCGCAGCGCGGGCTCCAGAACCCACCTGGTGGCAGCAGGCTGTAATTGCAGACGAAAGTGCATGTGCTCTGCTGGCTGCTGACCTGTTTCTCCTCCAAAAGTGTGCTGGCGCTGGAGATGCTAGGATGAGCAGATAGGAATCATCATTCTGAAGAATTGCACGCTGGTGGGAGGCCTGGTACTCAAAGCCTAATCTACCTTGCTCCCATTCCCAGAAGAGGCTTCGGGCCCCTTTCCCAAGAGTGCACGCCCCCTCCTCCCCACAAAGGCATGCAAACACAGCCACAGTCATTTTGGGGTTTAGAGATTTACATGCGTGCTTTCCAGGAATCCTCCCCGTGAACCCATGAGCTTGGTACTCTTTTTTCTTGTTTCTCCCCCATGCTCTATTAAAGTCCATTTGAAGTATGAGAAGACTGTGGCAGAGAGGAAGTCATTTGCCTGTGTCAGTCAGCCAATGAGTGGCAGAGCAGGTTTCGCCATGGCAACTGACCTTAGAAGCGATGCTCATGACCAGCAGGCCACACCACCGCCCAGTCAGCCTGCAGATTCGGCCAGAAGGGCTTGCTGCGTATCCCATAGGGATGCAGTGTAGACCAGCACTGTAAATTGTCCTTGTAGATTTCAACCTTGCAAAACTCACTTATTCATTCTCGTAGGTTTTTGGGGTAGATTCCTTAGGACTTCTATGTACATGATCATGTTGTCTGTGAATAAAGGCAGTTTTATTTCTTCCTTTTCAATCAAGATGCCTTTTATGCCTTTTTTATTGCATGGTTCAGGACCTCCAGGTGTAGAGGATTCTAGATAGAGGCCACTAGTCTGTGTTTGAAACCCTGCTCGGCCATTCACTAGCTGTGTGACCTTGAGCAAGTCAATTAATGGCTCTGTGTCTCAAGTTCCTCAAATGAAAAATGGGGTGATACTTAGCTCCTCAGGATACTGTGAGGATTAAGTGGGATAATATAAATAAATGAATAAACTACATGGCTTGGTATCTGGCACGTAGTAAGTGCTCAATAAATGGGAGCTGCTGTTAGCATATGGATGCCTTTGGTGGGTAAGAAGGGTTGTAGCTGCTTCTATCACCTACCTCACTGGACATCCCCCAGAGGGCATCTAAGGCAGCTGTCCATCTCCTCTTCTCCTGCCCTTTCCTATAGCCATTATCCTCAGATCTCTTGAAGTGGAAGAACAGATATCCTAAGCTTTCAGCTTCCTTCCCACCTTGGATCTGGTCTGTTGGGATGTGTGGCCGTGAGGGGTGGGAAAGGTTATGGATGGTGGCTGGTAGCACCCATCCTGACTGCTTCCTACAACATGGCTGCCTCAGGGAAGTCAGACGTCGTGCATGTTGTCTCAGGGCTTCAGGGGCAGGTGTTTGCAGGAGAACCAGGTGGAAGCTGCATGGTCTATTCTGACCAGTCCTTGGAGTCCCGTAGAGGCACTTCTGACATGCGCTAGCTATCGAAGCAGTCACAAGCCTGCCCAGGTGCAAGACGAGGAGGCACTGACTGCACTTCTTAATTGAAGACTTAGCAAAAATTCTGTGGGCATGTTTAAAAACTGCCACAGACATCAAGGCTATTTCTATGTTTTCAGGAGAAGGCAGTACCTTGATGAGGGTCCTTGGGCAGAAATCTTTGTGCACATCTCTGAATAGAAATTTTCTGAAGAAAAAAAAAAGGGAATTCCCTGGTAGTCCAGTGGTTAGGACTCCATGCTTCCACTGCCAGGGGCACGGGTTCGATCTCCGGTTGAGGAACTAAGATCCCACTAAGCCGCGTGGCACTGCCAAAAAAAAAAAAAAAAAGAGAAAACTTCTGCAGTTACTTTTACCATTTCATGGAACACAGGTGAAGCCAGTGGGTAGATCAGGATTGGGCAAGAGCTCAGGGCCAGAGGGTTCCTGCTGCCTCTGTTTTCACACTTTTCAAGATATCCTTGTTGTTTACTTTCAATTGAAGTTCATCTGTCCCTCTCAACCCACTCCCCAGTGTCAGTAGTTCCTTTCCTTCAAGGCTCACTCATCTGCCACTGCTGTCAGGAGGCCTTTTCTGTCCTCCCCGCACCCCCCCCCCCCCCCCCCCGCACCATCCCTGAGCTCCTGACTGAGCACCTTGATGCCTGGGGCAGAAAATGCTCCAGAAATGCTTGCCGAATAAGTTTATTCATTCGTTCCGCAAACATTTATTGAGTGCTGTTCTAAGGGTACCTGGGATTTGTTTTAATCAAGTATGGTAAGACATGCAAACATGGAAATGACTGTCCTGAAGGGAGAAGTTCATCATACTTAAGATTGCCTAGAAACAGGAGGCACGGCACACCATGCAGAGCCACATGAGGAAGAACATGGGGGGCCGATCAGAAGGCAGCGGGAATGAGGAGAAAATGTGGGAAAGAGCCTTTGCTAGGGTTTCCAAAAGGAAGGACCAGGGGAAGCAGGGGAAGCAGGTTTAGGATTGGCTGGTTTGAATAATTTCAGTAGGCTCTGAGGCACAGGGCCTGTCCCTAGTTGTCTGGTACGGGCCCCTGGTGGGATTAGGGCAGGCGCATAGGGGTCCAGAGTCTGAGAGCCCCGTAAAAGAGGTGGTAGGGGGCATGGGCTCTGGACTGATTGGTTTGCATTCAAAAGGCACATTCCTGGGCCAGTTGTTTACCATTTCTAGGGATCAGCTAACCCTGGAAGGGGCAGTCCTTCCAGGCTCCGGGAGGCCCCAAAATGTCCAAACATCAGACTACCATCGAAGATATGGTTAATAAAAGGGCCTACTCTGTACCCAGACAGTGCTAGGGACTGGACAGTGAACAAAAAGTCTGGGCATTTGCAGGGCTTATACCCTGTGGGGAAGATACATGGTGAGTAAATATATGTCATTTTTTCGACAAATGTTTTACGGTTGCCCTCTAGGTACCAGATGAACAAAATAGATAACGGCCCTATTCTCAGAGTATTCCCATTCTAGTGGAGGAAGACTGCAATAAACAAACAAACAAAAAAAACAAATAAGAAAATTCAGTGACAAGAAATAAAACAGGATCAAGTGGTAAAAGAGGGACTGAGGATTATTCCAGGTAAGGTAGTCAGGGAAGGCCTCTCTGAGGAGGTGATATCTGAGCGGAGATCTAAGTGAGGAAGAGCAGCCAGCTACACAAAGGCTGGGAGAAGAGCATTCCATGCAGAGAGCACCGAAAGCGCGCAGGTCCTGGGGCCAGCGCCTCTGGCTGCAGCGTCTGGAATGAGTAATAGAGCAGGTTAGGTCAGAGATGGGCAGAGCCAGGCAAATGCGAGTTTGGATTTCATTCTTGTGTACAGGGAAGCTGCCAGGAGTGTTCTAAGCAAGGAAGTGGTTTAGTCTGATCTGTTTTTATTTATTTATTTATTTATGAGTATCCTAAAAGACTTATTTATTAATTTTTATTCTTTTCCATTATGGTTTATTACAGGATATTGAATGTAGTTCCCTGTGCTATACAGCGGGACCTTGTTGTTTATCCATTCTACATATAATAGTTTGCATCTGCTAATCCCCAACTCTCAACCCAGCCTTCTCCTACTCTCTCTCCCCCTTGGCAACCACAAGTCTCTTCTCTATGTCTGTGGGTTTGTTTCTGTTTCGTAGATAAGTTCAGCTCCCTCTGGCTGCTGTATGGACATTGGGTGGTAGGAGGGGCAAACACAGAATTAGGGAGCTGAGTTAGGTGGTGATGCCCAGGTGAGAGACGACATTGATCGGCTTGGGGAGATGACCCTGGACATGCACAGATGGGGAGGTAGAAGGATATGGGAAGAAGTGGTGAATGTTAGACCTGAACAGCAATTAAAATCACACTGGGAGGGGCTTCCCTGGTGGCGCAGTGGTTGAGAGTCCGCCTGCCGATGCAGGGGACACAGGTTTGTGCCCCGGTCCGGGAAGATCCCACATGCCGCGGAGCGGCTGGGCCCGTGAGCCATGGCCGCTGAACCTGCGCGTCCGGAGCCTGTGCTCCGCAGCGGGAGAGGCCACAACAGTGACAGGCCCGCGTACCGCAAAAAAAAAAAAAAAAAAAAAATCACACTGGGAGTTAAGACACCCTCACAGACGTCTGGATCCCACTTTGCAGAGCCCCAGTGCCTAAATCTGGGCTCAGGAATCTGTATTTCTAACAAGCCCCTTAAGGATGTGCACTCAGTGGCCCCAAACGTCCATCGAGGATAGCAATGCCTACGTCCAAGATGGGCTGAGTATAAGGAATTCATAACGTAATGTTTGTAAAGCATTCAGCCAAGGACCCGTCCCTCAGGACGTGCGGGCTCTAGGGTAAAGCAGGTGCAGTCTGAGGGAACACGGTCCTGCTACCAACTGCTATATGAATTCTAGTCCTTTTTGGGCCTCGGTTTCCTCCTCTTTAAAAATGGACTGAATGTTTACGTCCCCCCGCCAAGTTCATATACTGAAATCCTAACCCCAAGTTGATGGTAGTAGGAGGTGGGACCTTTGGGAGGTGATTAGGTCATGAGGGTGGAGCCTCCATGAATTGGATTAGTGCCTTATAAAAGAGACCCCAGAGAGTCCCCAGCCCCGCCCACCATGTGGGGACACAGGGAGAAGACAGCTATCTGAACCAGGAAGTGAGCTCTCACCAGACACTGAATCCGCCACTACACTAAGACAGATCCATAATCCCAACGTTGTGACAAGCTCCCTAAATGTAAGTGCTGTGAGAATGGGAGGGGTTAACGTTATGTGCATCCCTCCTTGAAACTGAATGATGTCAAGACTATACACCAGCCTTGGTCTAGGGGCACTCCCAGGCCTAGCTGCCTAGCGGACTGAGCTATGCTGGTTCAAAGGACAGCACCGCCCTCTTCTGGCTGAGGCCAGACTCCACATATGGACCCTTCTCATGCTTTCTTGGCTCTAGCCCCTTCCTCCAGGCAAGGAGGAGGGCAAGTGTCCGGCCTGTCCACTTACCCATGACCTGTGGGGCATTAGAATTTATATCATTGACTGTCTCACAGGGTTGGCTTTCTTGACAAGTGTAGTTTGTGAGCCGTGCTTAGGTGAAAGAAATGCTGTCCTTTTGGAAATTTATCAATCTATTGGTCTGTTGGACCTTCAGGAGGCAGCAGACCTGATTTACTGGGCTCCATGCGTGGTGCCGACACAAGTTACTTCATTGAATCCTCTTTAGAGTCTCTGTGCATGAAGAATTATCATCTCCAGTTCCCTGAGGTTGAAACTCAGTCTGTTGTGGATGCTATAAACCATGCAGGGGAAAGGTGAGGGAGAGGGTAGTGGGAAGCAGGGAGAGAAACGAGGGACATGCTCCTGGCCCAGAGATAAAGCCACACATCCATCTATCTGTTCATCACGGAACCCTTAGAATAGCTCCTGGCTCAATTCACCGTATGAGTAAATACAAGCGAAGATCTTAGTATTATGTGTGCATTATGTCCTCCCTGCCAAATACACCCTTCTGGCAAGGTTTGAATGTCTCAGATGGTTCCTTGTTCTTTCAAAAGAAATACTAGGGAAATCAGCTCACTTAAGAAAGAATGGAAACAGCACCTGGAGCGTTGTTTGGGGGTGTAGGTGATGGTTGGTGCTGAACCAGCGCCCACGAGGCAGCAGTATGTAGAACACAGGGGCCACTAGTAACAGTATGAAAAGGGGCTCTTCTCTCTGTCCAAATGGTATTTTATGTATATCCCACCTCCTGATCCTCTGGGCAATCTCATACCCAAAAATTTAGATTTTTTTTTTTTTTAAGATAAGGACTTCTTAAAAATTAATTAATTTATTTGTGGCCTTGTTGGTTCTTCATTGTTGCCCGCGGGCTTTCTCTAATTGCAACAAGCTTCATTGTTGTGCGTGGGCTTCTCCTTGCGGGGGCTTCTCTTTTTGCAGAGCACAGGCTCTAGGTTCACGGGCTTCAGTAATTGCAACACACGGGCTCAGTAGTTGTGACACATGGGCTTAGTTGCTCTGCGGCATGTGGGATCTTCCAGAACGAGGGCTCAAACCTGCGTCCCCCTGCATTAGGCAGGTGGATTCTTAACCACTGTGCCACCAGGGAACTCCTCCCAAAATTAGATTTTAGCAGCTTAGAGTTCGAAGGAAACTCTGAGGCCCGTTTCTCAATTATCTCTAACCCTGTAAAACAATAACTGGGATGACGAGTACAAGAGAGTTTTGGTGAAAAGTCAATACATCGTACAACTTGAGATTTTTATTACTCCACAAAAGCAGCCTTGCCAATAATAAAAATGGCAACTCGACTCCTCCCTTCCTTTCATGTTAACCTAATGGTTGACAATAGTCAATATGGCAGCCAGACCGTGAGTTCCCATTGGCCGCTCCTCTGAGGCCCCGCCCTGCCCCGCCCGTAAGAGCGAAGGACGGGAATTGCGGAGGCGGATATTGCGACTCCGAGTCGGGCTGCGCCTGCGCAGGTTATTAGCGTCAAGATGGCGATGGAGATGAGGCTGCCCGTCGCTCGCAAGCCTCTTAGCGAGAGCCTGGGCCGTGAGACGAAAAAACACCTGGTAGTGCCGGGGGACACGATCACCACGGACACAGGCTTCATGCGGTACGTGGGGACGTGGGGGACTTTGGGCCACAAGGGACGGCTACATTGCTCTCCACGTGAAACCCGGGCCCGTGCTCTCTTGCATCTAAGTTCCCGTGGTACCCGGGACACATCTGCTGAGCATCTCAGTCGCCTAGGTTTCTAGGCTTCGGACTTCTTACTCCCTGCATCTTGTGTGTCCTTGTCTGCGTTTGCCCCAGTCTCCCGAAACCTTCCTCTCTTGATCTCTGGTGGCCGCGACTCGTGGGTCCTCTGCCTGAGGCCCAGATCCTGAGCCTTCCTCGTTGAGGACTTGGAAAACTGGGGTGGGTTAGGAGCTGGGGCCTCTTAACAGTTTTCGGCGGGGAGACGGTGGGCGTTTTTGACTTGGCCCTCTTATCCCTCAGCGTCGTCTCCTAGCCAGGGGTTACGGTTTTGGAACGAGGCATTGTTTGGGCTTAGGGCGTACAAATACATTGTTACATGCACTCAAATAAATACCCGCCTTTGAAACTGAGGGCAGTACCGTATGTGGTCGTTAAGAGGGCAGGCTCTTGAGTTGGACAGCTGGAGTTCGAGTCCTGCTGCCATCACAACATTATTGGCTGTACTGTCTCTCCGAGGTCAGTTTCCTCATCCGTAAACTAGTGATAATAACATTAACTATTCGATAAGGTTGTGAGGATTAAATTAGGTAATGATTACGAAAAGAAGCAAAACTCACCGTTCTGTCACCATCATAGAGAAATACTAGTGGTTATCGCAGCCTTTTTTTGGGGGGGAGGGGGTACACTTGTACATACAGGAGAGGTACAGCATTTATACAGTTGCCCTTTAACCTCTTAGTTTGAGGTTGTTGGATCCCAGGAAATCTTAAGAGTCAGTCCTTTATTCACGCATTCAGTATATGTGTGCTTGGGGTACAACAGTGAACAAAGTGGAAATCAGTGTCCTGGTGAAGTTTATTTTCTCTTTGGGAGAGACAGATAACAATAAGCACAACAACCAAATACGTTATTCAGAATGTTTGGCGATAAATGCAATAGAAAAAATTAAAAGCCAAGCAGGGTGAGCGGAGCGTAGTTGGGATATGGTAGCGGTGGCAGCGGCAGGGTGGGTGACTGTTATAAATGGGATAGTCGAGGAAGGGCTGGTGGAGAAAGTGACATTTGAATAGACTTGAGCAGAATGAGGGAGATGTCCATGTAGCTGTCTAAAGAAGGAGTGTTTTAGGAAGAGATGGCAACCAGGGCAAAAGCCTGCCTTTAAGGCAGGAGGAGTCTGTTAGGTTTGAGGAACACATTGGTCTTGATGCGAGAGGTCACCTCAAGTGTTACCCTGGTATTCTTTGTATCTTCCTGTTGCAACAGGGGCCATGGGACCTATATGGGGGAAGAGAAGCTCATTGCATCTGTGGCTGGCTCTGTGGAGAGAGTAAACAAGTTGGTCTGCGTGAAAGCTTTGAAAACCAGGTGAGAACAAAAGGTGTGTATTCTCTTGTGGCATCCGAGTTGCACAGCCAGGTCTTTTCTGCCACGACATACCCTCCATCCCCATCCCGGCCTGCTGTAACATTCTGTAGGTCTGGGATTTTGGGAACATGGCTATAGGAAGGGTATAGATGACTACAGGTAAGCGCGGGCTTCAGAAGTTTCCCTATGTTTCCTGACCTCTCCAATCTTTGGTTCCCTCCTCTGCAAAATGAGACCTAGCATGACTTACCTTGTAGGATTTTCATTGGAATTCATTGAAACAGTGCATGTAAAGTACTTACGCAGAGCCTCCTACCTAGAAGGGCTCAATGAAGGTTAGCCCCAGAATGTAAGCCAGTGGGGTAGGAGCAGATGCAGGCAGAGAGGTGAGGTGGGCAGTCTGTCTGCCTTGTAGCCACAGTAAACATTTTCGACTTCCACTCTGTGTAATCTAGGAAGCCACTGGAGGAGGTGGAGCAGAGGAGGGACATGATCTGACTTCGGTTTTAATAAAATCACTCTGGCTGCTGTGGGTGGCCGGGGAGGTGGGGGGATAGGGACAGGGTTAGGGAGACAGATTAATGTACTGTTTTGAGTATGTTTTGTGTTCTGAGTGTTTTTTTAATCATGAAAATTTGTTGGACTTTATATTCTTTGGCATTTTGTATATATAAGATCATGTCTGTGAGAAGAGATATTCTTCCTTTCCAATTTGGATGCCTTTTATTTTCTGCCTATATTGTAAAGGTAGAGGTAGTAGGATCTGCTGCTGGACTTGTCCTGGAGCATGAGAGAGAGAGAGAGAGAGACAGAGAGCGAGAGATTGAGAGAGATCAAGGGTTCCTCCAAGGATTGTGGCTTGAGCAACTGGAGGGGTGGAGTTGCCATTTCCCGAGCTCGTGACAACTGGGAGAGTTTCAGTTTGCTATGGGGGAGTGAAGGGGGCTGCTGGAAAGCTTTGTTGTAGGTGTGTTACTTTTGCAAATTCCTATTAGTCACGTAAATGGAGGTGCTGGGTAGCCAGCAGTTGACTAGACTCTGGAATTGAGGGGAGTGGTATACTCCTCACTGGTATTTAAAGCCATTAGGCTGGATGAGCTCACCAAGTGAGTATGGGCTGAAAAGAGAAGAGGTCCAGGGACTGCGCCTTCGGCATGGGACACGTCATCATTAGAATTGGGATGAGGAATAGCAGAGGGGCCCGAGATAGGCAGCCAGTGGGTGGGGGTACAGTGAGCAGGCTGGTTTGGGCGGCGTCCTGTCTCATTTTCCTTTCTCCTCCTCTGCCTGACGCAGCGCCCATCTGTGTCCCAGAGCCCACCAGAAAAGATTCCATGCTTATCACTTTCTTTTTATTTATTGTTTTAAGTTTTTGGCCACACCCCACGGCACGTGGGGTCTTAGTTCCCCAACCAGGGATTGAACCCGCACCTCCTGCATCGGAAGGCAGAGTCTTAACCACTGGACCGCAGGGCAGTCCCTCATTTTCATGTAATTAACAAAATAGGGGTTTCAGGCTTGATGAACTATTTGCCATAAATGGTTTAAGAACAGTTAGTTAATGGAGACTTTATACATACAGGATGTTTGAAGTTACCAGTTCCTGAGAATAAGTCCAAACAGCATAACTATGTGAATTTACTAAATGCGGTGCCTCATCAAGGCCTTCACCCCTGTTTAACTGAAATCTCAAATGGTAACTTGGTCTTGTAATGAAGTCTTTTCACTGATGGAGGGCCTTCTGTTTCATCTTTCAGGTATAATGGTGAAGTGGGAGACATTGTAGTGGGGAGAATCACAGAGGTAAAGTCTACCTGATTGGTTTTTACAAAGTAAAAGCAGGCTGGTGATCTAATGAATGGCATAGTCATTCTACATGCATTTATGCAAACTAGGCATTTGTTGTGTTTGGCTCTCCTGTGACCTTTGATGTAAACAGTTCGTTACATTTGGAATTATTGGTCATTTACAGTGTGAGCTCTGGCCCCTGGCGTATGTGTCCAGGTGTGGGGTTTCTTTGCTTGTAGGTTCAACAGAAGAGGTGGAAGGTGGAGACCAACTCCAGGCTGGATTCAGTCTTGCTTCTCTCATCCATGAACCTTCCCGGAGGAGAGCTGGTAAGGGTCTGCGGCTGGGACTGTATAGTTTGCTGGCGAGAGCTCTGGGGTCCTTTGCTCCACCAGAGAACTTTGCTTTACCCTGAGGTTGCCACCTTTACCCCTGTTTGTCTGCTGTGAAGTTGGCTGCCTTGATGTACACGTAGGCTTTTCACTTGGCCCAGGCCTCCCAACTTAGGCAGCAACTGGTATATGGTAGGATCTGGAATGTCCATGGGGAGCGATCCCAAAAGAGAGTTGAGAGAAGCTCTCAGATGCTTGGTGCTAATAATTTTCCTTCTCTGGGTGTATCAGCTTTGCTCAGTGAAAGTGTTCCTTGAAAAGCTGTGTTTAGATGAGCTTTCCATGAATTGAGTGGCATTTGATTATTCCAGACAACCACAGGACCTAAGCTGCCTCCTTTCATAAGATGCAGTGGTTCCGCTTTACCTTCAGGCCAGCATCTATCTATAGAGAGGCTCACTGAGCTAGGCTCTCTGGAGAATGCCAAGATCCAGGAGGCACGACTGAGTTCCTTAAAGAGCTTAGACTAGCAGGGGATAGGAGATAACTGGTCTGAATACCCGGCAGTCCAAGAATAAACAAGCATGTGATTGTACAAAAGGAGTGATTAAGCTCCCGGAGAGAAGCTCATAGGAAAGATGAGTGTTGGAGTTGATCCTTGAAGGATGGGTAGAATTTTAATGATGAGTTCAGGGAATCTGAGATAAAGGGAAATGTGTGAGCGAAGATACAGTCAAGCTGGAGGCAGTCTGGTTCTGCTGGAGCGTGGAGGGCCGCCACAGAAGGTAAGCACGGAAAAGCCCTGGTCTAGATTGGGAGGGTTTTGAATATCACGTAAGGAGTTTGAATATCATTCAGAGGAAGGAGAAGAGGAGCCGCGGGAAGGTCTGTAAGACGGAAATTAGTGGTTGTCACTTTGTCTTCCTTCAGTGGTACAGGTTACCCACCCTGGTGTGTGAACATTGTGGCTGCCTTCAGAGGTCTCGGGAGGAAGTGAAAGAGAAGAGACGGATGGAGAGAGGTCTTCCTTTAGGATCTGACTTCCGTAACGTGGCCATCTCTTTGTGTATTTCAGAGGAGAAGATCTGCAGAGGATGAGCTGGCGATGAGAGGTTTCTTGCAGGAAGGGGACCTTATCAGTGTATCCTGTACCTTGCATTCCAGCATCTTTATGTTTGCTGCGGAGCTGGCAACTGGGGCTTAAACTGTAGGTCTCCCACACGAGAAACATGGAATCCTGGCAGGGATCTGAGTCCTTGACTGAGTGCGAAGGGCTCTGCTACAGCCTTTCTCTGTCTCCTTAACCCAGCTGACCCTCCAGCTCTTGTTCAGACCTGCTGCTGCTCAGTCGTGTCTTTGGGTCTTGTAACTTACGGTGGCCCATGCTTTAAGCTAGCTCAAATTTTCTTAGAGACGTTAACTTTTTTTTCTTTTTAATGAAACTATAAGAAAGATATGGTTTGGTAAAACTTTTGTTTCAGTTGCTTACACAAACACACATACATGTTCTCTGAGTAAAATATGCTTCTTGCTGTGGGTTGTATAAAGAAAAGTTTGAAAGCCACTGATCTATATTTTTGTTTATTTATTTGAATTTTATTTTTTTATACAGCAGGTTCTTATTAGTCATCCATTTTATACACATCAGTGTATACATGTCAATCCCAATCGCCCAATTCATCACACCACCCCCCCCACCACCCCGCCACTTTCCCCCCTTGGTGTCCATACGTTTGTTCTCTACATCCGTGTCTCAATTTCTGCCCTGCAAACCGGTTCATCTGTACCATTTTTCTAGGTTCTACATATATGCGTTAATATATTTGTTTTTCTCTTTCTGTACTTCACTCTGTATGACAGTCTCTAGATCCATCCACGTCTCTACAGATGACCCAATTTCGTTCCTTTTTATAGCTGAGTAATGTTCCATTGTATAGATGTACCACATCTTCTTTATCCATTCATCTGTCAGTGGGCATTTAGGTTGCTTCCATGTCCTGGCTATTGTAAATAGTGCTGCAGTGAACATTGGGGTGCACGTGTCTTTTTGAATTATGTTTTTCTCTGGGTATATGCCCAGTAATGGGATTGCTGGGTCATATGGTAATTCTATTTTTAGTTTTTTAAGGAACCTCCATACTGTTCTCCATATTGGCTGTATCAATTTACATTCCCACCAACAGTGCAAGGGGGCTCCCTTTTCGGCACACCCTCTCCAGCATTTGTTGTTTGTAGATTTTCTGATGATGCCCATTCTAACTGGTGTGAGGTGATACCTCATTGTAGTTTTGATTTGCATTTCTCTAATAATTAGTGATGTTGAGCAGCTTTTCATGTGCTTCTTGGCCATCTGTATGTCTTCTTTGGAGAAATGTCTATTTAGGTCTTCTGCCCATTTTTGGATTGGGTTGTTTGTTTTTTTAATACTGGGCTGCATGAGCTGTTTATATATTTTGCAGATTAATCCTTTGTCCATTGATTCATTTGCAAATATTTTCTCCCATTCTGAGAGTTGTCTTTTCGTCTTGTTTGTAGTTTCCTTTACTGTGCAAAAGCTTTTAAGTTTCATTAGGTCCCATTTGTTTATTTTTGTTTTTATTTCCATTAGTCTAGGAGGTGGATCAAAAAAGATCTTGCTGTGATTATGTCAAAGAGTGTTCTTCCTATGTTTTCCTCTTAAGAGTTTTATAGTGTCCGGTCTTACATTTAGATCTTAATCCATTTTGAGTTTATTTTTGCGTATGGTGTTAGAGAGTGTTCTAATTTCATTCTTTTATATGTAGCTGTCCAGTTTTCCCAGCACCACTTATTGAAGAGACTGTCTTTTCTCCATTGTATATCCTTGCCTCCTTTGTCATAGATTAGTTGACCATAGGTGCGTGGGTTTATCTCTGGGCTTTCTATCCTGTTCCATTGATCTATATTTCTGTTTTTGTGCCAGTACCATACTGTCTTGATTACTGTAGCTTTGTAGTGTAGTATGAAGTCAGGGAGTCTGATTCCTCCAGCTCTGTTTTTTTCCCTCAAGACGGCTTTGGCTATTCGGGGTCTTTTGTGTCTCCATACAAATTTTAAGACTTTTTTGTGCTAGTTCTGTAAAAAAAAATGCCATTGGTAATTTGATAGGGATTGCATTGAATCTGTAGATTGCTTTGGGTAGTATAGTCATTTTCACAATATTGATTCTTCCAGTCCAAGAACATGGTATATCTCTCTATCTGTTTGTATATCTTTAATCTCTTTTATCAGTGTCTTATACTTTTCTGCATACAGGTCTTTTGTCTCCCTAGGTAGGTTTATTCCTAGGTATTTTATTCTTTTTGTTGCAATGGTAAATGAGAGTGTTTCCTTAATTTCTCTCACAGATTTTTCATCATTAGTGTATAGGAATGCAAGAGATTTCTGTGCATTAATTTTGTATCCTGCAACTTTACCAAATTCATTGATTAGCTCTAGTAGTTTTCTGGTGGCATCTTTAGGATTCTCTATGTATAGTATCATGTCATCTGCAAACAGCGACAGTTTTACTTCTTCTTTTCCAATTTGTATTCCTTTAATTTCTTTTTCTTCTCTGATTGTCGTGGCTGGGACTTCCAAAATTATGTTGAATAATAGTGGTGAGAGTGGACATCCTTGTCTTGTTCCTGATCTTAGAGGAAATGCTTTCAGTTTTTCACCATTGAGAATGATGTTTGCTGTGGGTTTGTTGTATACGGCCTTTATTATGTTGTGGTAGGTTCCCTCTATGCCCACTTTCTGGAGAGTTTTTAATCATAAATGGGTGTTGAATTTTGTCAGAAGCTTTTTCTGCATCTATTGAGATGGTCATATGGTTTTTCTTCAGTTTGTTAATATGGTGTATCACATTGATTGATTCGTGTATATTGAAGAATCCTTGCATCCCTGGGATAAATCCCACTTGATCATGGTGTATGATCCTTTTAATGTGTTGTTGGATTCTGTTTGCTAGTATTTTGTTGAGGATTTTTGCATCTATATTCATGAGTGATATTGGTCTGTAATTTTCTTTTTTTGTAGTATCTTTGTCTGGTTTTGCTATCAGGGTGATGGTGGCCTCATAAAATGAGTTTGGGAGTGTTCCTTCCTCTGCAATTTTTGGAAGAGTTTGAGAAGGATGGGTGTAAGCTCTTCTGTAAATGTTTGATAGGATTCACCTGTGAAGCCATCTGGTCCTGGACTTTTGTTTGTTGAAAGATTTTTAATCACAGTTTCAATTTCATTACTTGTGATTGATCTGTTCATATTTTCTATTTCTTCCTGGTTCAGTCTTGGAAGCCTATACCTTTCTAAGAACTTGTCCATTTCTTCCAGGATGTCCATTTTATTGGCATAGAGTTGCTTGTAGTAGTCTCTTAGGATGCCTTGTATTTCTGCGTTGTCTGTTGTAACTTCTCCTTTTTCATTTCTAATTTTATTGATTTGAGTCCTCTCCCACTTTTTCTTGATTAGTCTGGCTAATGGTTTACCAATTTTGTTTATCTTCTCAAAGAACCAGCTTTTAGTTTTATTGATCTTTGCTATTGTTTTCTTTGCTTCTATTTCATTTATTTCTGCTCTGATCTTTATGATTTCTTTCCTTCTGCTAACTTTGGGTTTTGTTTGTTCTTCTTTCTCTAGATCATTTAGGTGTAAGGTTAGATTGTTTATTTGAGATTTTGCTTGTTTCTTGAGGTGGGATTGTATTGCTATAAACTTCCCTCTTAGAACTGCTTTTGCTGCATCCCATATGTTTAGGATTGTCGTGTTTTCATTGTCATTTGTCTCTAGGTATTTTTTGATTTCCTCTTTGATTTCTTCAGTGATCTCTTGGTTATTTAGTAACGTATTGTTTAGCCTCCATGTGTTTGTGTTTTTTACGTTTTTTTCCCTGTAATTGATTTCTAATCTCATAGCGTTGTGGTCGGAAAAGATGATTGATACGATTTCAGTTTTCTTAAATATACTGAGGCTTGATTTGTGACCCAAGATGTGATCTATCCTGGAGAATGTTCCGTGGGCACTTGAGAAGAAAGTGTAATCTGCTGTTTATGGATGGAATGTCCTATAAATATCAATTAAATCTATCTGGTCTATTGTGTCATTTAAAGCTTCTGTTTCCTTATTTATTTTCATTTTGGATGATCTGTCCACTGGTGTAAGTGAGGTGTTAAAGTCCCCCACTATTATTGTGTTACTGTCGATTTCCTCTTTTATAGCTGTTAGCAGTTGCCTTATGTATTGAGGTGCTCTTATGTTGGGTGCACAAATATTTACAATTGTTATATCTTCTTCTTGGATTGATCCCTTGATCATTATGTAGTGTCCTTCCTTGTCTCTTGTAACATTCTTTATTTTAAAGTCTATTTTATCTGATATGAGTATTGCTACTCCAGGTTTCTTTTGATTTCCAGTTGCATGGAATATCTTTTTCCATCCCCTCACTTTCAGTCTGTATGTATGCCTAAGTCTGAAGTGGGTCTCTTGTAGACAGCATATATATGGGTCTCGTTTTTGTATCCATTCAGCAAGTCTGTGTCTTTTGGTTGGAGCATTTAACCCATTCACGTTTAAGGTAATTATCGATATGTATGTTCCTGTGACCATTTTCTTAATTGTTTTGGGTTTGTTTTTGTAGGTCCTTTTCTTCTCTTGTGTTTCCCACTTAGAGAAGTTCCTTTAGCATTTGTTGTAGAGCTGGTTTGGTGGTGCTGAATTCTCTTAGCTTTGATTTCTCCATCGAATCTGAGTGAGATCCTTGCTGGGTAGAGTAATCTTGGTTGTACGTTCTTCCCTTTCACCACTTCCCTTTAACTTTAACTGTGTCATGCCATTCCCTCTGGCTTGTAGAGTTTCTGCTGAGAAATCAGCTGTTAAGCTTATGGGAGTTCCCTTGTATGTTATTTGTCGTTTTTCCCTTGTTGCTTTCAAGAATTTTTCTTTGTCTTTAATTTTTGCCAATTTGATTACTGTGTGTCTCGGCATGTTTCTCCTTGGGTTTATCCTGCCTGGGACTCTCTGCGCTTCCTGGACTTGGGTGGCTATTTCCTTTCCCGTGGTAGGGAAGTTTTCGACTATAATCTCTTCAAATATTTTTTCTGGTCCTTTCTCTCTCTCTTCTCCTTCTGGGACCCCATAATGCGAATGTTGTTGCATTTAATGTTGTCCCAGAGGTCTCTTAGGCTGTCTTCATTTCTTTTCATTCTTTTTTCTTTATTCTGTTCCACAGCAGTGAATTCCACCACTCTATCTTCCAGGTCACTTATCCGTTCTTCTGCCTCAGTTATTCTGCTATTGATTCCTTCTAGTGTATTTTTCATTTCAGTTACTGTATAGTTCATCTCTGTTTGTTCTTTTTTTTAAAATGGTGGGCAGTACCCACATGATTTTTTTTTTTTTTAAGAAGATGTTGGGGGTAGAAGTTTATTAATTTTATTTATTTATTTTTGCTGTGTTGGGTCTTCGTTTCTGTGCGAGGGCTTTCTCTAGTTGTGGCAAGCGGGGGCCACTCTTGATCGCGGTGCGCGGGCCTCTCACTATTGCGGCCTCTCTTGTTGCGGAGCACAGGCTCCAGATGCGCAGGCTCAGTAGTTGTGGCTCACGGGCCTAGTTGCTCCACGCCATGTGGGATCCTTCCAGACCAGGGCTCGAACCCTTGTCCCCTGCATTAGCAGGCAGATTCTCAACCACTGCGCCACCAGGGAAGCCCTCTGTTTGTTCTTTAATTCTTCTAGGTCTTTGTTAAACATTTCTTACATCTTCTCGATCTTTGCCTCCATTCTTTTTCCAAGGTCCTGGATCATCTTCACTATCATTATTCTGAATTCTTTTTCTGGAAAGTTGCCTATCTCCACTTCATTTAATTGTTTTTCTGGGGTTTTATCTTGTTCCTTAATCTGGTACATAGCCCTCTGCCTTTTCATCTTGTCTGTCTTTCTGTGAATGTGGTTTTTGTTCCACAGGCTGCAGGATTGTAGTTCTTCTTGCTTCTGCTGTCTGCCCTCTGGTGGATGAGGCTATCTCGATCTGCTAGTGTTGGAGGGTCTCGTGCAGAGGCGGGGGGTGGCTGTGCCTCACCGTGAGGACAAGGACACTGGCAGCAGAAGTCCTGGGAAGTACTCCTTGGTGTGAGCCCTCCCAGAGCCCGCCATTAAGCCCACCTGCGATGTTAACTTTTATCTGAGGGAGTAGAAAAGGTGGTGTTCATGTCAGAGTATTCATGACAGCCAAGGGGGAGAGGTTAGGTCACAGCAGTGTGACCTCCGGGTCCGTCTGTGACTTTGGGCGGGACTCTTGGCCATTAGAGGAAAGGATGGAGGGGGGAGCCAGGGACGCAGGTGACGTGCAAGTGTTTGTTCCTTCATCGCCCGGCCAGGCTGAGGTCCAGGCAGTGTTCTCCGATGGAGCTGTCTCTCTGCACACGAGGAGTCTCAAATACGGGAAAGTAAGTTGGGCTCTGGCTCTTCTCATTTGCTGACTGAGACTTCACATCCATTTCCCAATCCCCAGTGCTCTCTGGAATGCTGACCTAAAGCCCCCCAGAAGTCAGGCCTTAACAGGCTGGCATCCTACACACTGATTCACACAGTCAGGGCCGGGAGCATCATAAAGGATGACAACTCTAACCCTTTTCCTGCGGAGGAGATTGTTCTGGAAGAAGGGCCCCCATGACCCTGGACCCTGGGCCCTGCGGCCCTGTTGTCTCTGCTCTCTCCCAAGGGGCGTGGCAGCTTTGCATTGCATTTGTGCTGAGAACAAAGGGAGGTCATGGACTGATGAAGTAGGATGGCCTCAGCCCTTAGACACGTGTCCAGTCAGTAAAATGGATATTATTGTTAGGAAAGATGGGCTTGTCACTTGAGCCTCTAAATGAAATTGTACCGCTTTTCTAATATAAGGTGACAGTATGGAGGCTATCTGTTTTTTTAATGATAGCATACTTTCCAAAACAAATTATGATTTATCAGTCTCTTGCCTTTCTCTGGGTGAACGTTCTCATTTTCTGGGTGGAACAAAAACCTCTCTCCTCAGTGGAGTGGCTGCAGCCAATCATGCTCACGTCCCTGAAGCAGGAGAGGAAACAGCTGCACTGCACGTGTGGACCTTCGTGGGCCCGGGTCCTGTAATAGACGCCCCCTCAGCGGGATGTGGGGCTTGAGCTGACCTGCCGGGACCAGGGATGGATTTGCACCCAGCCCTAGGCCAGTCACCTTGTCCAATGGCGTATCTCATGGGCAGGATGGGTGGTTGAGGTCAAGGTGGAACAGAATAGTGCTCCTTGACCCACAGGAGGCTCGAGCCCATGTCCTCACTGGCTCCAGCTTCTCTAACAGCTATGGCACCAGCCCTGGATTAGAATGTGAAGACGACTGCAAAGGAAAATAAATGGTAGAGAAGTGAAGAGATGGAAAGTTACCTTCTGTTGGGATATGTAAACAACTTAATGCATCCGGAAGTGTTCTCTGTATTTACTATGTATGTGCGTGTAGGAGCAGTTATCAACAGGAAGGACCCTGATTCCAGTCTAACTAGGACACATCCTGTACTTTGCTTTTAAGTTACCTCACTGATGATCCTACAGTGACTTAATTTACCATATACTTTTTTAGCTAGGTCAGGGCGTTTTGGTTCGGGTCTCCCCCTCCCTGGTGAAACGGCAGAAGACTCACTTCCATGACTTGCCATGCGGTGCCTCAGTGATTCTGGGCAACAACGGCTTCGTCTGGATCTACCCGACACCTGAGCACAAAGAAGAGGATGCAGGGGGCTTCATTGCAAACCTGGAGGTGAGTAAACGCCATTGTCACTGTTGGGATGGAGTGGCACTTAGTCGGTGCTGTGCTTCTGTGGCAGGTGGGGACGCTCTCTATCTGCCGCATTGCTATAGTTTGAGTTGGTTTGAATTTCCATCGAAACATTGTGTCGCCCTCTCTTGTTCTGAAGAGATGAAATCAGCGCCTGGTTTGATCTTTCTCAGCAGAGGTGGCAAAGTTGCAGGGTAATAGCCTAAGAGCCACTGAAGAAGCCGTCCTTTTTAATCTCTCTTGGAGCTAGCTATTGGATTGGTTTGGAGTCCCAGAGTGATACTGCCTCAGTTATAAGTGATTCCCGGGATTTGCTGTAACCATTTGCTTCTTTTGGTCCTGATTCTATTTCCCTCCCCTTCCCCTTGGCATTCCCTGGTAGCCTGTCTCCCTTGCTGATCGAGAGGTGATCTCCCGGCTTCGGAACTGCATCGTCTCGCTGGCAACTCAGAGAATGATGCTGTATGATACCAGTATCCTGTATTGCTATGAAGCATCCCTTCCACATCAGGTACTCTCCCCGGGGCTTCCCTTTTCCTTGTTGATCTGTGAGCAGCCTTAAGTGTCATCTGCTCCATGTTTCCTCAGACAGCAAGCACGTCTCCCACATACCTTAACCATGTCCATCGGTGTGAACTGATCTGGTGGACAGCCTTGTTGAGTGTCTGGAGAGCTTTCGCCGAGATGCTAGTAATATTCTCAATGTCTAATGTCAGTGTAAGGATTTGTGGGCGTTTGGAGGTGCCAGGTGAGGCTAATTTACAACAGCAACCCCCTGGACTTCATCTTGCCCATCCCAAGTTTTAGCTGTCTTTCTAGTGACTGCCAGAATAACATCTTTGTTCTTGTCAGCTATACCCCATAGAACCTTGCTGATTTATTAAGCTGGTTCTAGCAGATCATATCTTGCAAATACTTAGCCTCTGATACACGAAAGGAAAACAGAAGGTTCATGTTAACCATGCTTGGTTTCTGCATTTGGATTGGCTTGATGGTGTGCTTAGAACAAGTACCTTTTTTCCTTTCCTTTTCAGATCAAAGACATCTTAAAGCCAGAAATAATGGAGGAAATTGTGATGGAAACACGCCAGAGGCTTTTAGAACAGGAGGGATAAGGAGAGGCACCTGAAGGACAGGACTGTGTGTACCTGACCGGAGCAGTCCTTGAAAGTGAACAGTTTGCTTGGTGGGCCCCATGTGCAGCTCAGTGAAGACCTGGGGAGCTCATCACTTTACCTACAAGGGGCTGCCTCCACCCTGAACACCTGCTTTCTCCTGTTTTAAGGCAAAGCCTGGGGGAAGGTGAACAGCACTGCCGGCCCTTTGGGTTGCCCACAGAGTCTTGGGGTAGTTTCAGGCCTTAAAAGCACTCGGTGTTCCAGCCGAGTGGACTCCTATCCTGGAATAATACGAGGAATCTTTTGTCCTGTACTTACCATCAACCATCACCAGGCACAATGCCCCATGAAATTGCCTGTATAAAAAACATGGCCTCCCTGACCCCCAGATTGTCTGTTTTGGCCTCCATTCCCACCTCTTCTACAGTGCGAGTACAGCAGTGAAGAATATGGTTGGTAAAGTTAACCCAAGAATCAAATGGAAGAATAAAGCAACCAAGCAGCCTTTTGCTTGGTTGGAATCTTATTTCCCATTGCACGTTCCTCCTAGTGATAGATGCGAGTATATTCCCGCCAGGCTGCCTTAATCTGTCCTGCCTTCAAGGATGATTTGTAAGAAGTTGAATTATTGATAAAAGAGAATGAATGTTTTGGGTGCTCTGATAAACATGAAAACAAAGTAAGAAAAATGGAGATGGGAAAAGAAAAGGTGTTTTTCCTCCTACAGTTGAAGGAGTAACGCATTAACTTTTCAATAATTCAGGGTTAAAAGGTAAAAACAAGATGTTTTAGTTCTCAGTGGGAAGGGCTAGAATGTCTATGCATTGTTTTTCGGATGACTATCTAAAAATGATTCCCTGATTTGGGTTTTGGGGAAACATTCTTTTAAAGTCAGTATATGAGAGTGCTATTTGGTGAACTATTGTTTTATATTTATACATGTGGCATCACTGTTTCTGTTCTTGTGTTCTGTGTAATACTTGGGAACCGAGTACAGTTGAAGGAAGGCTTGGGAGATAGGAATTCTTCTGACAGAGGCCTGACTACTCGAGTCACCTAGTAAAATTTAAACCTAGGACAGTTTCAGGAGTAAGGTGGAGCATTTGACAGTTTTGAAATATAGCTCAGCTCTTTCTTGTTAAATTGTATGTCTTTTCTTTATAACATTATTCAGACAAATTTTATCTTTTTTTTTTTTTTTTTTTCCTATCCCAAGTGTATCACCTGTTTTGAGGAGTTTGCAGACAACTGAATACTGTATAGGCTATGTTGCAACTTTGGATTTGCTCCCTTGTTGTTTCTGAAACACATTCCAGGTTGTGTGCCCCTTAAGAGAAGGCAATGGGGAAGGATGGGAGCCTGCATCCCTGGTTTGGGTTGGTTTTGACCAGGACATATGGAGGTTCGTTGAAAGTTTATCTTTCTCACTTGGTCTCCCAAGCTGCCAGCCCCTGCTGTTCATTCAGTA
This sequence comes from Monodon monoceros, assembly GCF_005190385.1. NCBI lineage: Eukaryota > Metazoa > Chordata > Mammalia > Artiodactyla > Monodontidae > Monodon > Monodon monoceros. The sequence continues at coordinate 107,808,158 of NW_021703782.1, forward strand.
TATTCTGAATAGTGATTATCTACTAAGTGGAAATATATAAAGGTCTGAAAGCACCTTTTGGTGGTTATCCACTTTCTGTGGCCCACTAGAGGGTGCAGTTGTTAAGTGTAATTCCAGTAGGTGTTTTTTTTTTAAAAAAAAAAGCTGAAGTTTTTACACGGGTACTGAATCCCTGTAGCAACTTGTGGGTTGCTTTGCTTTATAAACATGAGGACAAAATTAGACTGAACTGAATCACTTTTAATAGAATATGTGAGCTTAAAGGGATTTATTCAAATTTGGCAACATTTATTTACTTCTGACTGTCAGGCATTTGCTGGGCTCAGGATTCTAGTTTTAAGTCCTTTAGCGTATCATTCTACAGTGTTATACCGTGCATCTGTGGAAGGAAATATTACAGTCTGGGCTTGGGGTTCACCTAAAACTAGTGCCGTTGGCTTCTACCCAGACTTTAGGAAGCATAGTCTCAATCTTTGTGGGAAACAAGATCCCATTTGATCCTCATGATAACCTTGTAAAGTTTGATATGACCCCCATTTATAAATGAAAGCCCTTCATAGAATTAAAGTGACTTCATTAAAGCTCATTAGCAACTATGAATCCGTAGGTTTAAGCTCTAGAGAGGCGTCATAAAGCAGCCCTTTAGAGAATGGGTTGGACTGATTGTGAAAGGTTATGGGGTCCAGAAATTTTATTTCCAGCATTGAGACCAATACTTTGGATTTTACTCATTTTACTTATTGCCTGTCCGTCCCATGTCTGCTCTGGGAGGACGAGGATGAATCCGTTTGTGTCCCCCGCTCAATTTTATCCCAACACCCAGGACAGTGGTACACAGGGGCTCCACAATGCTTGTGAATGAATTATTAGTAAGAAGTGTGGGTTAGTAAGAGTTCTGATTTGATTGCTCAATTTTAAGCTAAACTAGAGAGAAGAATGAAGATGTGTAGGAAATGATTAAAGCATTAATAGGAATAAAAAGCCAAATTCAAAGAGAAAGATTAGGGTGATGATCAGGATAAGAATGGGTGAGTTAAAGGGCTTCCCTAGTGGCGCAGTGGTTGAGGGTCCGCCTCCCGATGCAGGGGACGCGGGTTCGTGCCCCGGTCCAGGAAGATCCCACATGCCGCGGAGCGGCTGGGCCCGTGAGCCATGGCCGCTGAGCTTGCGGGTCCGGAGCCTGTGCTCTGCAGCGGGAGAGGCCGCAACGGTGAGAGGCCCACGTACCGCAAAAAAAAAGAAAAGAAAAGAAAAAAAAAGGGGTTAGTTAAAGGGAACAAAGTTGTTGAAGTCTGAAGAGTGATCTACAAGCCAGGACCAAGTCTGTCAGCCAGACTAGTGATAGAGCAAAGCTAACCCGATTAACATCTAAATATAAATTCCACTTCTAAATTTGGGCACACATTTTCATATGCTTCACATTCAGTACCGCAAAAAAAAAAAAAAAAAATCAACTGTCTGACATTAAGTCAACAGTTACTCGATACTGAACGGTACAGTGGAAAAACAGTGACTTTGTCACATCTCACTCGGTTTCCCCATCTGTATATGGGGGTTAGCAATCCATGCCTCCCTGGGCTAGAGTGAGGATTAAATGAGAATATGGTTTATGAAAAGCATAACAGCATAGTACAGACTAGGTGTTGTGATGAGTGGATCCTCTTAGAAATGGGTATATCCGGGGAAGGTAGGTGCACTGCTCTGGGGAGACATGGAGTGAAGAACTGGGGACAAGGGTGCGTTTTAGTTGCATAAAATGGGTTATGGCAGGTGTGGGTTTGGTGTGTCCGGGTCATCAGCTAGCTCTGTAGGCCTACTCTACAATCTCGGCTAACATGTTTTCATGTAAGTATGTGTACACCTCTGAAATTAGATTGTTTAATCTTTCCCCCGCCCCCAGAAGTTAACATACCTCACTGTATGAGTTTGAGATTAATCTCAAAGGTTCCTTCTCACCCAGACATCTAAGATTGTGTTTGGTTTTGCCTCCGAAAGGTTCTTAAATGCTGTTTTCTTTAATGGGTGAGCTTCCTGATACTCCAAAGAAAGAATTCGTTAGCAGAATGTCGGACGCTTTCCAGTTGTCTGTTTTTCGCTAGTTCTAATATTTGTGCTTCTTGGAGTAAAGGTGGAAGCTGGGGGTGAGGGGGGTGGCGGTGAAGTCACCAAATACCTCAGTTTCCAGGAGCGAGCTAAATTTTCTCTCCTAAAGAGGTTCAAGGAAGTAATCCAACTCCAGTTCTGGGGAAATCCAATCCGCAGATTTCCCCTTGCTTTGGTTCCTCGCCTGTCTTAACTACCCGCTCAGGGGAGCCATCGGCCAGCCCTACGCGAGGCCGGATAGAGTCCACCGGCTCCCAGGAGGGCGGACCGAAGCGCAGGAGCTGGGAGTAGAAGGCAAGTCCCCGGCGAGCGCTGACAGGGGCTGGCGCCGCAGGACCACAACTCCCAGCATGCTCTGCGGGCTACGCCAAAAGTGGTTGGCTGGGGGCTCTAGCCGTACTGTCCCTACCGGCCAATGGGATGCAGGAGAGTGATCTGACCCGGATTCTCGGAGACCAATGGCAGTACAGGGGAGGCGGGAGCTTCCTTACCACTCACCTTGCGCTCGGAAAAACCACATTTAACAGGTCGTGCGGGGCTGGGCTCCGGCGGGCAGGGAGACTAGAGCCAAAAGGTGCGGCGGCGTCCCAGAAAGCGGCGCCGGGAGGGTCCCGGTCACCTCGCGGCGCGCACCGGACGTCACCGGGGGCGGGGCCAGAGGCGGGGCCTGGCCTCGTTGTGAGCGGCTCGTAATCCATCATGGCGGCCGCGGGGGTCGGTGACCGTCCCTGAACAGCGCTGGAGCCGGAGCCGGTTCCCGGGTCCTGCGGCTGAGGAGCCCTTCCGTTGTCCACGGCCCCTACCTGCGGGGGGAGGTCGGGTCCTGCGACGGAGCCCGGGGGATGTGACTGCCTGGCGGCGGTGGCCGTAGCAACGTCCGGGGCCGGGGGAGGGGGTGTTTCGGGCAGAGACCCCCAGGCTCGGAGCAGCTGGGGCGGCCGGGCCTCCTCTCCCCCTCCGCCCGCGACCCGCCTTCGGGGCCGCGAGAGTCCTTCGTCCCTTACAGCCCCGCCCGGGCTCTGGGACCCTCGGGGTGGTCTCTTTCCCCAGACCTGGGACACCCCGTTTCCTGAGGCGTGGAGGAGCGTCGCCCCCGGAGTAAGCCACCCGTGCCTCGCCCCGGCAGCCTCTCTCTTGCCCCCGAGCCGCTCCTTGCTCCGACTCCCGGTCCCCGGTTTGGCCTCGGAGCCCCCCATTCAAACCCCATCCCTGCTGTCAAGGGGCCTCCCCTTCCCCCCAGGTTGCTCCCGTGAGCCTCTAATGCCCTGACTTCTTCCAATGTCACCTACGGCCCCCTTAGTCTCAGCCCAGCCAAAAACTTTAATGCAAAGGAAAAGCTTGGACTGGTTTCACAGGCCTTTTAAAAAGCGGACTTAAAAGTTGCTGGCAATGCATTCCTTCTCGTCTGAGTGGAGGGCCAGCTCTCGCTGAAGTCGGGGTGACCCGTGTCCTTTTCCGGAGAGCAGGGTAGAGAAGCAGGAGCGGCAGCTAGTGCAGCAGGAAGTTTGTCGGAAGATGAAGACACCAAGATAGGGGTTGGGTGACTTCCCCAGGAAAAGTTCTGGAGGAGCATTCAAACACGATCCACGTTTCCCTGATGTGTGGAAATCGACATGACTTTAGCCTTACTGACCCTTGTACAGCATACCCTGTGAATATTTCTGTTTAGGGTTTTTCTCCTTGAAAGGGAAGAAACTTACTCAGCCAGTAAAAGACACTTAAAATCAAGAAACTTTGGGATCACATCGCAATTACATTACTTCGAATTGATAAACTGCGAATATAATCTGAACTCCTCTGTTTACACATGTCAACCTAAAATCTTCGCTTCCTTTCATCATGGAAGATGTCTTGTGATTGACCTCAATTACTGACTTGTGGAGATGCGGTGAATGTGAAATCCCACGTATAGATCGTTTTCCTTCTAAGCTCCCTGATCATTCTGAAAGATCTTGAACCCTCTTCTGGAAAGGGGTGCCTATCGTTACTTTATGGGGCAGCAGCCTGGAAAAGTTCTTGGGGACCAGAGAAGGCCAAGTTTGCCTGCCCTGCACTTTATCAAAGGAGCAGGCAAGAAAGAATCATCGAGGCATGGGGGTCCACACTGCAATGTTTTTGTGGAACATGGTGAGTGCTTTTCAAGCTTTCTGGTCCTGTTTTCAGCTTCGGGAATGCCTAAGGAACTTTTGAACCACAGCACTGGTGTCAGTTCTCTCCAGTTTTACTTAAAACTTCTGTTTCTGTAGTTATCTCTTAGTTTCTGGTGGAACTTTCTTTGTATAAGAAAAAGTTACTTGATGACACTGGATGGCTTTATTCAAAATCTCTTTGAGTTGCTTATTTCTTGCCTGATTCCCCTTCTAACTCACTGTTGACCTTGGACAAGCCATTTTACTATTCCACCTTCCTGAGGAGGTTGGGTATAAGTGGTTTCTCAGGACCCATAGTCCACGATTCTGCTCTGATCTAACGCATGGGGTTCCTTCCCCTGCGGTGCGTGGACCTTTTACTACTTTATCTACAGGGAGCTTTTACCACATCCTCGAAGGGGTTTGTGCTCCCCTCAAAGTTAAAAACCACAGGTCCTAGTTGACACTAATATTCTTGACCCTTTCAATCATAAGTAGAACTTGAAAATACTCACTTTGGAGCTATGTGGGAACAGTCGAGGCGGGGAAGGCAGCATTCCTTGTGAATTGAGGATCCCCCAGCTTCTAGTTATTTCACCTTACCCCAGGAGTATTCCTTTGCATTGGATGGAGCTTTTTCCTCCTCCTCTCTCCCTGTTTCACATGACATTTGGGACAAGAAAGGTTGTCTTTGACATTTTATGAACGTCACTGGCATTTGAGTCCTGACGGTGCATATTATAGTGGTCACGTCCAGTAATTTTGCGTGAAGTTTTAAAGCTAAGGGTCAGCTTAGACTGATGTCTGGGACAGGGGACGGCCACGCACCAATTAATTAGGGTCCTGTTTGTACTGTCACAGCCTGACATTTTTCAGACTGTGTACTTTATATTAAAATATCAACTGAGCCCACCCACCCTATAAGCAAATGTAGGACGTGTGCAAGTAGCATATACTTTGAAATTCCATCACAAATACCCTTAACAATGGGTGACTACAATGAACAAAGTTCTCTATTCAGTGAACTTGCATTTGACAGTTGAGGTTGATTTTCTTAACGGAAATCGTCATCTAAATAATCTGAGTACTTGGATTTTACTTTGCCTTGAAACATTAGTTATATTTTAGCATTGGTTTTAGACAGGCAAATATAGTAATATGGCGCTTCCCAAATTCAGGATTTATAAAGTGAATTGTTTACATTTTTAAATAGTGATGATCATGCAACCTTAGTGAAAATTGGTACAGACTTTTTGGAGAGCTTTGGCCAAGCTTATCAGAATTTAAAACGTACATACCAGTGACCCAGTAACCTCACTTCTAGGAAACTATTCTGGTATAGAACACTGTAGTGCCTTACATGTGCCTTAAACCCCTCCGGGGGGTCCAGAGGTTAAAACTTTTCATATTAACACAATACTAAGACAAGACGTTATTTGCACTCTTTGCTGTATTGGTGCAAAAGTAATGCAGGCTCCTAAGCATGAACCAAGGCTGTGGCGACTGACCACTGTGGCCATTGTATTCTTCATGCCATGCACTCATAGTAAAAAAAAAAAATTTTTTTTCTTTGGTTTTCACTTAAGAATGTTCCCAGTGAAGCAGCAAAAATGATTAATTTTACTAACTCTTGACTCTTGTGTTTATATCTTGTTAATCTTCTGTGGATGAACGGGGAAGTAATTTTGTGTGCTGGTTGTCTCTAGGAAGAGTGAGTGCTTGGGCAGTGGTTAGTTGCGAGCTGAACTTGCCGCTTTTTTCATGGACTACCATTTTTACCGACAAACTATGGTTATTCAGATTAAAAAATGTATAACAGAGTCTTTCAAGGAAGACAACTGGTAGTGTCTATTGTCAATGATAAAATTTTTGCTTGCTTTCCAGCGAAAATTAGGATTTTGGAAAACTTGTATCTGCTACTGTGATGTAGAGATTGGTGGTAATATTTACAGATGTGCTATTTTGATATCTTATAATGGAATGTATTATTTGGAAAATCTACATAATTCAGTGAACTGATATTTTCTAAATGATCAACACATGATGTTATAAAATCAGGCACAGGTAAAGAAGATTCATTCAAGGTGCAAGATGGACCATTGGATTTTAATGTAACAGAATACAAAAATTAATTGATAGAGTTTTAGATTCTACTCAAAACTAATACTTAAGAAACTACCACTTAGCGAGTTTGGTGTAGCTTCAAAGAACAATACCTACAATTATCTATAAACAGGGGAAAACAAGTTATTTTCCAGTGATAATAAACTTCATTTTTAGGTGAACAAATGAATAAATGATTTAACTTTTTCAGTTTAAATTTATACTGTGGTAAATATTGATGAGATAACAAAGCACTTAGGGGTCCTATATAATTTTCAAGAGAGTAAAGTCATGAGATAAAAAAAAGTTTTAGAACTGCTGCTACAGAAGGTCTATCAAGGTCATATAAGGGTGTGCGCAAAAAAAAAAAAAAAAAAAAAAAAGGAAAGTCATATAAGGATGTTTATTGCCAGCATACTGTAAAGTACCACCACTGAAAGATGTCCACGTAATGGTAAGTGGAAAAAAGCAATTTGGGGATCAGTCTGCATGGTATGGCCCTAGTTTTGTAAAACAAAAATTAACTATTTATTTGTACATGCACAGAAAAAAGTGTGGAAGGATTTAGACTGACATAGTTGTTAATCTCTAGGGAATTGGGATTTAGGTGGAACAGCAGAAAACTTTCACTTTTTACTTTGCATTTGTGATATTCCAGACCTTTTACAACAAATTTGTTTTATTTTGTAATACCCAAATTATGAGGGTTTAAAAACCAAATCGATGGGAGCCCAACCAAATAATCACTTCTTTGTAGCGCCTTTTAATGAAAGAAGTTGCCTAGATCATGTTTTACTGAAGACAAATCAATTTCTTTGGACTTCGGGTATACTTTTTCTAGGGGAACAAATGGTTCTTGATCTCTCACAGGCGGTGGGATTGGATTAAAAAACTTGCAGCCATAACATACAACGTTGAACCAGACATGAATCTGGAAGCCAAGAATAATGTTGCGTGGTGGTGGTGAATCTGAAAGGAGTGGGCAGATGGCAGCTTTTTGCTGGGATCTTTCAGGGTCAAAGGGCTGGTCATATGTACAGGGGAAAACCATGATATTATTTCAGGGACCATATGTTCCTTCCAAATTTCGGTGTCTTGACTAAGAAAATTCACTTTTATGAAAGCTGGTAAAGCAGGACTGAAAGCATTCACTAGTAAATCTGTTCACCTTGGTGTGTCCTTCTTTCTTCAGCAAATATTTATTGAGCTCACACTATGTTCCAGGTAGTGTTTTAGTCATTGGTGATACATTAGTGAATAAAAATACTTCCTTGCCCTCCTTAAACTTACATCCTAGTGGGCGGAGACAGACCATAAATAAGCTAAATAAGTAAAATATAGAGTATATTAGGTGGTGGTAGGTGCTGAGGAGAAGAATAACATAGGAAAGGGGGCAGGGAATATTGGAGGGGGGTGATTTTCATTAGGGTGGCTGGAGAGGCCCCACTGAGAAGGTGGCGTTTGAATAAAGACCTGAGGAGGGAGGTGAGGGAGCAAGCCATGGAAATAATGGCTTTCAGGCAGAGGGGAGTCAGGGCGCACAGGGCCCTAGGCAGAGCTTGCTTAGCAGGCTCACGGAGAAGCCTAGAGTAGCTGGAGCAGAGAGGGCAGAAGGAGGGTTGTAGGGGGTGAGATGGGCGGTGCGGGGAGGCGGCTGCAGAGGAATGTGGCCTTGTTGTCCATCTCAAGAGTTTTGACTTTTACTCATGTGGTGTTGGGAGAATTCTGAGGGAGGAGTAACAGGGCCTGATTTACGCTTTAATAAAATCTCTCTGGCTGCTACGTTCTGAAGGAAAGCAAAGGAGGAAGGAGGGATTCCACTTGGCTGTTGATGGCACTACCCTAGATGAGAATGGTGAAGGCTTGGCGCAGGGTGTGGCGGTGGTGAAGGGGTCAGATTCTGGGAATATCTGAAGGCACGGCAGACTAGATTTTCTCTTATATTCGACATGAGACGTGGGGTGTGAGGGAAGTCAAGGATTTCTGGACTGAATAACTGGAAAAATGGCATTGCCTTTTACTGAAATGTAAACTAGAGGAGCGGGGTTTGGGGAAATGGGTTGGGGGATGAAGATCTGGAGCTGAAGTGCCTGTTAGGCATCCAGGTGGATATGACAGATACACAGTTGAGTCTACAAGTCTGAATTAAGAGAAGCAATCCAGGTTGGTGAGAGAACCTGGGAGTCACCAGGTTCTAGATGGTATTTAAAGCTAGGAGAATGGATGACATCCCCAAGGGAAATCTCCATGTATGTGTCTTTCATATAAGTAAGGTGCTATTCAGTAGTTTATGATATTAAGACTTTACATTTTTATATAGGATTAGTTTGAATTTTTTTTGTGGGGGGGGCGACATTCAAATTTTGCGTGGGAATGATTTTTAAATCCTATATCTCTGTGGATTTCTTTCCCCCTAAATCAGAAAGTTTCAGAGTTAAAAAAAAAATTGCACACTATTTTTCCTATTTTTCTTGGTAGTGAATATTTTTAATATAAAACCATTTCAATTTTTAAAGTTTTGTAATTCTTTTCTAGTTAATGCTTTAAAAAAATTGAAGCTTTTTTTTTTCTCTATAAATTATTTCTGGATTTTCTAATTTTAACTTAGTACATCTATGTCCTTCAAGGTATTACTTATTTAATTTGTTTATATCAGATGTTTTGCTATGACCTTAACTGAAAAATGATTTTAAGAAATTGTTTACTCTCAATTTAAAACTACTCTTTTCAAATAAAAGTTTATTCAAAGTAATCGAATAGGAACTTGATAGGTCAACACTGTAGTTCTCATCACTGTTAAATTATACTAAGCATTCAAACACATCAGGAGGCAGGAGAACATACAGCTATTGAGTCTTATAGGTATTAAAGTTCAATCAGATCCTTAAAAAGAGGTTGTTTGGAAAGATTATATCCCTGTATTTATTAGGTATTGGGTTGTGGTACATGAACTAAGAAAATGTAAAATTGTATGTTTGTGCATTTTTTTTAAGGCATCCTGTTATTTTCCATAGTCTAATACATTTTGTATGGCTTTCTTGTTTTTCATGAAATCTTACTGCCACTTTAAGAAATATGCTTATAATATAGAAAAATACAGAAATCTCAGTCATGGGATAAGTAACGGAGGATGATCAAAGATGGTTTAACGAAAAGAGTTTTTACCTTATTTAAGTGAAACATCCTGTTAAAGAAAATAATAGAAATTGGAGAAAACAAGAAATCATTTTGTATTGGTTAAGATCTGTGCTTCAGATCTCCGTGTGATAACCACTGGTGTGTTGTGGAGTGTGTTGCAAAGAGATACACTTTATGAGTGGGAGGAAAAGGATGAGTTAACATGATTGGTTAGGAATTATACCCATAGGAGTATGTCAGGCATATTATCTGGGTCTACGGGGTAAAAAGATTAAAATTGCTACTTAGATGATGAGTATCAGTAAAAAGAAGCACTCCCTTAAGGCCTTCTGTGTGCGTATTCTGCAGTTCCCTGACTCCTTGCCTTTTTGGTGGTTGCGCCCCTGACATCACTCTTCTGTGGGTTCAAAACCCACCTACCTTTCAAAACTCTGCTTGGGTCCCACCTCCTTCTTGAACACAAATTTTGATGTGTTGCTTTTGGAGTGTTTATTTCCCAGATATTTGGGAGAGTCTAGATATCTTACTGATTTCTAACTTAATTCCATGTGGTCAGAGAACATCCTCTGTAAAATTTCAGTTTTTTGACATTTACCGAGATTAATTTTATGGCCCCGCCTATGACCTGTCTTACTGAATGTTCCATTTGTACTTGAAACAAATATGTGTTCTGCAGTTGTTGGTTGTAATTTTCTATAAATGTGAAATAGATCAAGTTGGTTGACAGTGCTGTTTAAAATCTTCTACAGCCTTAGTTATTTTTTGTATACTTTTTTATCTGTACTTTTGCTAAGTTTCTTTTTGGTCTCTTTTGTTACTGAGCGGGGGTGTTAAAAATCACAGCTGTGATGATAGATTTTGGGTTTTTTTTGCTTTTAATTCTATCTTAAAATTTTTTTTAGCTTTTAAAGTGTTTGTTAGAAAACAAAGATGGCAGGGGTGGGGGAAGGAGGGGGGCTAAGCAATTAACTAAAGGAGTAGAAAAACAAAGTAATCCCACAGTACACAGAAGGAAGAGAATGGTAAAAATAAAAACAGAAATTAAGGGACTTCCCTGGTGGTACAGTGGTTAAGAATCTGCCTGTCAACGCAGGGAACACAGGTTCAAGCCCTGGTCTGGGAAGATCCCACATGCCATGGAGCAACTAAGCCCGTGCGCCACAACTACTGAGCCCACATGCCACAGCTGCTGAAGCCCGCGCACCTAGAGCCCGTGCTCCGCAACAGGAGAGGCCACCACAATGAGAAGCCCCCGCACCACAATGAAGAGTAGCCCCCACTCGCCACAACTAGAGAAAGCACGTGTGCAGCAATGAAGACCTGACACAGCCAAAAAAAACCAGAAATTAAGAAATGGAAATGATAAAAATACCAAAAGCTGACTTTGAAAGAAATTTGTAAATTAGGCGAACGTCTAGCAAGATTGATGAAGAAAAAGAAAAGGCATACACGAGCAATATTGAGAATGAAAATATAAGTATTCTGTTAGTTTTTGTTTCATGTATTTTGAAGCTCTGTTACGTAACCAAAACTTAGTTTTCTTTTTCTGCTTTTCAGTTGGGATACTTTCTGTTGATCTGTGTTCAAGTTCACTAACTCTTCTGCAGTTTCCAGTCTTAAGTTTCTTTGAAATTTTCATTTCAGATATTGTCATTTTAAATTGTGAAATTTTCATTTGGTTCTTTTTTATAGTTTGCATTTTTCTATTGAGATTCACCATCTTTTCACTCATTAGGTCCATCTTTTCCTCCAAATCCTTGAAGGTATTTATGATAAAGATCTGTCTGTTAATTTAAATATCCGGGTCATCTTGGGGTCTATTTTTATTGATTGCTTTTTCCCTACATTATGAATCACATTTCCCTGCTTCTTTGCATGTTTAATCATTTTTTATTATATGTCAGACATGTGGATGTTACATTGTAGGGATTTTTGGATCTTGTCTTACGTTAGAGAGGTTTTCGTTTTGTTCTGACAGGAAGTTAGGTTACTGACATACTCTTTTGACCCTGAAGTTTGGTTTGTGTTTTGTTAGATCGAGTCTATTTTGGACTTATCCTTAGTCCAGAAGCATGGCCCTTCCTCTAGGGGGCATTGTTTTTTTTTTTTTTGGCTGCATTGGGTGTTCATTGCTGTGCGCAGGCTTCCTCTAGTTGTGGCGAGTGGGGGCTACTCTTCGTTGTGGTGCATGGGCTTCTCATTGCAGTGGCTTCTCTTGTTGCGGATCGCTGGCTCTAGGCGCGTGGGCTTCAGTAGTTGTGGCTCATGGGCTCTAGAGCGCAGGCTCAGTAGTTGTGGCGCACGGGCTTAGTTGCTCTGTGGCATGTGGGATCTTCCTGGACCAGGGATCGAACCCATGTCCCCTGCAGTGGCAGGCGGATTCTTAACCACTGCCCCACCAGGGAAGTCCTAAAATTCTTTTAAATTAAAAATTTTCTTTCAGATTTTCTTTGATACTTAGTACTTGGTTCCTTGATGGTAGAGACCAAGTTCATACATCTTCATGGGTCAAGCACTATATTTTTTACAGGCTAGATGCTCAGTAAATATGGAATTGAATTTAGTTAAGTGATTTTCTCAATGTCCCCTCTGTATCATGAGCTGTGTCAGTCTGGGGTAGGACAGCAGACTACCCCAGAACAAGGGGACAAGGTAGCTAGCCAACAAAAGACTCTGTGTCTAGTTTACAATCCTGAGGACCACCATTGGCCATCTGCTTGGGAAAGTCGTTATTGCCTTTGAATCAACAGTGTGGGATAGGTCCAATAAACAGGCTGAAGTAAGGGGGTACTTGTTCAATTTGATCTTGGTGGTTAAGTGGTGGGGAGACCCCTGCTGGAGCCAACAGTACCTTTCACCTAGGTTCTTATCTTTTTATGCCAAGGGCTGCTTGAGGCCACTAACTGAATCTGGAAATACAGTATAGTACAGGAGTATTGGGTTGAATTTATAGTAATACCTAAACTTAATTGAAACCTTCACTTAAATAGATTTTATTTTTTGGCATTTTCACTTTTATGAGAAAGAAAGAAAGGCAGCCATTCCGGTATTAAGAATTTGGTCAAAACAAACAACTCCTGAATTTGCCCTGGTATTGAGTAGATTCAACATTAACTTCTGTACTTTCTGCTTCTGCAGTATCATTTAGTAATTCATGGTTTTATTGGTGATTCTGTAGAATCCTGAATTACAGAGGGTGTTTCTTATGGATGTGTAAATATCTAAATATTTTAAAAGCACTTTCATATACTTTTTTGGGGGAAATCTATAATGTAGATAGGATAGATGTTATTCCTCTTTTTCAGTAGAGAAAACTGAGGTTCAGGGTGGCGAAGTAGTGTTTTTAGGGTTATATCGCTGATTCATTATAGAGCTGGGGTTGAAATCAAGTGTTTTTTGATAGCTTGAGTATTTTTTCTGTCAAAAACATTACTTTTTTGAAGATGGACTAATGCCTTTTGAAAATCTTCACAATGTTGAAATGGGGCGGGGGGGTGTTTAGATTTAGAATGCATCTAATCAAGAAGTTTATTTTTTTACTGTTTTGTGGAATATGTTTTTGACACTATATTGAATATTCTTACCTTTTGGTAGTTGGGTGTTTGGGGATGGTAGTACATAACAAAATACCTTATTTAGGCATTTATAACTTACAATTTATGCTTTAATAAATTTAATTTTATTGTTCATAATTTTAGAAACCTGTAAATTTTCCATGCTTTGTGACAGTTTTAAATTTTATTTTAAAATTTTTAATAATTTCAAATAGACAATACAATTTCTGATTTAACTACAAAACTACATTACATATATTTAAACTATAAAACTATATTACAAATGTCTCTTCTGAGAAGCTTGCTTCTATCCCAGTCCTCTATCCTTTTTATTCCACTACTCCCTTTGGGAAGCCAGTTTTATTAGTTTCTCTTATCCTTCCAGTGTTTCTTTTGCAAATGTGAGCAAATATATATTTATTAAACAAACGATAGCATGCAGTATGTACTGTTCTGTACTTAAAAATTTTTCACTTAATGTAGCCTTAGGATCTCTCCATATTGGAATATAGATATCTTCATTCTTTCCGTTGGCTTCTGTTGTATCCCACTGTCTTGGAAGTACCATTGGTTTTTCAACTAGTCCTCTGTTTCTGGATATTTGGGTTGTTTCCTGTCTTTAGCTATTATGGACAAAGCTGCAAGAATAACCTTATACCTGTCATTTTATCCTTGTGCAGGTATAGCTGTGGGAGAGATTCCTAAAAATGGGAGTACTGGGCTAAAGGGTAAATGCATTTGTAATTTTTATTAATAGCTAGATATTACTTAGTAGATAGTAGTAGCGGATAGATATTAATATGGATACTATGTTGATAGCTACATTCCCTTCACTAGTAATGCACAAGAGTGATTATATCCGCAGAGCCTAGCTGAGAGAGTGTTACCAAGTTTTGGGACTTTTAAGTAAGTGATAGTATTTTGGATTTACTACGGATTTAATTAGTAGCTCTCCTTTGAGCAAGGTTGAGCATTTTGAACATGCTTAATGAACATACATATTTATCTTGCTGTGAACCATCTCACCAGGTCCATTATGTGGCAAATGCTGAAGTAGGGAACTGTGCAGGGCCAGGTTGGTTGCCTGCACAGCATCCACTGTCCTCTGATCCGTCACTGCCCGTGTGTCTCACAAGAAACAGCCCCATCCCAGCCTCCGGTGGGGGCCTGATTAGGTGGTTTTCAGCCCTAGCGGTACATTAAAATCTCCTCAGGAGCTTAAAAAGACTTCTGTCCAGGTCCCACTCCTACGGAGGATTTAATTGGCCTGGGGAGATGCCCGAGCATCAGGTTTTTGCCTGGTTTTCTATTAACGAGAGATTTTATTCAAAAAGATTATTACGAGGGAGGGTAAGGGACTATTGAAATAGAACAGCTCTGATCATAAGGGCTGCAAAGTGTCCCATTGTTTTTGTTTTTAACTCTCCAGGTGATTCTAACAGGCAGCCAGGATTGAGCACCCCTGGTCTAAGACAATCATAGCATTCTGAGTTGACCCAGTCTGATGGAAAGCAAGGCCTTTTCTTCCCTGGAGCTGGGGGTGGACCATCTTTGCTTCTGGTCGTCAGTGTAAACCTAGAGGGCAGCCAGCCTCGGGCTGGAGCCTGAAAGCCTTGGTGGGGGGGGTTGGTGTCGGGGGTGGAGTGGGGGGAGGGAGTGGGCACAACGTGGGGCTGCTATGCCAGCTTGCCTCTGGACTTTGAATTATGTGACGTCATATGTTTCCTTATAGTTTAAGTCATTTTGTGTTGGGTTTACTATTACTTGCACCACTGGTGTTCTCGCTGAAAAAGCAATACATTTTAACTTGATCAATTATTTCACCTTTCTGTCTTTTGAGAGAAAAATGACAGATTCCATTGACAAATGATGTTATAATTCTTTATATGTGTTAGGCTCTTAATTTACATACTACTTTCACACTTGTTTTTATGTTTTGTAAAATTGGCAAAATCCTGTGTTATAAGGATATTCTTACTTCTCCCTACCACAGTGTACTAATTATATCCCTGAGGTGTATTGCTGGACTGCCATGTTATAGCACCACTTTGTTAAAGATAATGCGTTATTTATATTGTCTTAAAACCCAGTCCTGGGTTGGTAGTGCGGCCTGGCTGCCGCCACTTCTCGGGGACTGACTGCGTCAGCCACTGCCAGCCCTCCTGTGCCCCTACAGCTTGGCTTGTCCTGCAGTTGGCATCTCCAGCTAACGTGCTGAACTCCAGGCCGCTTTGAAGAACGCAGGACTTCTGGCTTAAGGACCTTTTATGTTTGTTCCAGACTGTGCTGCGAGGAAGCCACTGGGAGAGTGGTAAAGCCTGCTGAGTGCCCGGGGGAAAGACTGGTCAAGGACTCAGCTCAGTTCCGGTATCTCCCTTGAAGAATGCTTCTGGCTACTGTTTGCCTAAATGTTAAAACAGCTTCTACCTCACAACAGTGTCTGTTCTTGAGGAATGATGGTCAATTAGGAGGAAAACCAAACAAACAAAAAATCCCAATGCTAAGAACCTCATAGCCTAAGATACAGTCAGAACATTGCCTAAGGGGAAAGAAATGTCATGATAATGTTTGTCTTTCAATTGCCCTTCCTTCCGGAGGCTAACAATACCAACAGGTGACATTTGATGAGTGCGTACTATATTCAGGCACTAGTCCAGTCACTTGTAATATATTAAGTTATTTAAGACAACAACAATTTCAGAGAGATATATATATTTTTTTTTTTTTTTTTTTTTTTTGCGGTACGCGGGCCTCTCCCTGCTGTGGCCTCTCCCGTTGCAGAGCAAGGCTCCGGACGCGCAGGCTCCGGATGCGCAGGCTCAGTGGCCATGACTCACGGGCCCAGCCGCTCCGCGGCACGTGGGATCTTCCCGGACCGGGGCACGAACCCGTGTCCCCTGCATCGGCAGGCGGACTCTCAACCACTGCGCCACCAGGGAAGCCCTCAGATATTTTTAACAGCAACGAAAAAATGGAAATTAAGAAGTGATCATTACTAGCACATCTGGAAGGTTTGTTTCTGTTTGAGAATCGCATTGGAGGTAGTTGCTGGGATCTGGTGGTTTGTGTGAATGAACGATAACACATAAAAATGTTAAAACATGCTATTATGAGTAATAGTAACAGTTATTACTCTCCACCCCCACTATTCAAAACAAAATATATTGTTCAGTGGCTACAAGGTAAGGAAAAATTTTTACCCTTAGAGAAATGTGTTGGGTTTTTTTTTGGGTGGGGGGGTGATATGTGAGCCTTTTCAGTCTAGCAGGGAAAATAGAGCTCTTGAAATACAGAAAAGTGCATTGCCTCTGTTGTGTGTTCACAGTAAGCTGCCTGCATAGCCCTGTGTTACTTCGGCTGAGCCATGACATGTGACGTTTAATTAGTAGCACCCTCCTTGGTATTGTTTAATTCACGAACATGCCATCATGTCATTGTCAGTTAAATTAAATGCGTAGTGTTTCCTGAGAAAAAATTTTTTGAGGGCTTTTTTTTTAAGTTTAATTAAGATATGGGCATAATAGAGAAAAGCCTTCAGGAAATATAAGAAAGATGTATTATTTTTAAAATAGCTACATTGTTTTTTATTAGGAAAACATGCGGGCTTCCCTGGTGGCGCAGTGGTTGAGAATCTGCCTGCTAATGCAGGGGACGCGGGCTCGAGCCCTGGTCTGGGAGGATCCCACATGCCGCGGAGAAACTAGGCCCGTGAGCCACAACTACTGAGCCTGTGCGTCTGGAGCCTGTGCTCCGCAACAAGAGAGGCCGCGATAGTGAGAGGCCCGCGCACCGCGATGAAGAGTGGCCCCTGCTTGCCACAACTAGAGAAAGCCCTCGCACAGAAACGAAGACGCAACACAGCAAAAATAATGAATTAAAAAAAAAACCCCACAAAATTTTAAGGAAGGCATTGATAAATTTGAGAGAAATTCTTAAAATTAAAGACTTCTTTAAAAAAAGCATGCATTTCTGTAAATTATTCAAAGATTTGATTCAGAAAGTAATTCGAAGTTCAGTCAGCATGATCAGTGTTACTTTAATTCCTATTCAAATGAAAAGTAATCATTTCTTAGTAAAAGTAATACATGATCAAAGTAAGAAAAATGTAGGTGTCCTAAGAGCAGTTTTCAGGGTGCATTTGGGTTACAGTGTTTCCAGCTTATGAAGTCATAGTTATCGGATGGATTTTTATAAGTTGATCAAATCCTGGTATGACTTTCTGCGTAAGTTCACATCATTGCTTTGTAAGAATGTGTAACCATGATGTTGATAGTGAGTCAGAAGGGCCAGTAACTTATGATTCTTTAATAGAAATGAAGTGTTTGTTTAAATTGGCTTGTTGGAGAACTTATCAGTAAATTCATAATGAATCCCATAATGAACGGTCACAAATACACAGTCCAAAGAGCCATGTCCTTGCTCTTTGGGATGTCCTTTCATTTCAGGGCTGGAAAGAACTGGAAACTGCCTCCTCCTCGTGCTCAGGTACAAAGTTCCTAAGCTAAGGCTAAGTGGGCGGCTGCTCTGCTCTGTGTGAGTGCTAGTCATGGGTCTGCCTGTGCCCACAGATGCCGTTGCAGACCCATGAGCAGGGTTGCCAGTTAACCCACTGGAGAGCATGTTTTGGTCAAGAAGTGTGGCTTACCCAGAAGAGGGCAAGACCACACCTGTCCTCAGGCATTTACAATCCAGTACAGAGAAAAACAAGAGAGAGGTAAGAAAAATGTAGTAAAAAGGAAATTGGATGAGGGTCTAAGAAAAGGGATAAAGCAGGTTGGTTAGGATTGGTGACACCCAGCTACTTGCCACTGCATAGCACCGGGGCTCTGGGGGCTGCAGTACATCTGACCCAGACCTTCTCGAGCACGGGACTCTGTGCCCTTTTCAGACCAGTTGTCAAGAGAGAGGAACCCAGATCAGAGGGCGGACAGCAGAAGCGAGAAGAACTACAATCCTGCAGCCTGTGAAACGAAAACCACATTCACAGAAAGATAGACAAAATGAAAAGGCAAAGGACTATGTACCAGATAAAGGAACAAGATAAAACCTCAGAAAAACAATTAAATGAAGTGGAGATAGGCAACCTTCCAGAAAAAGAATTCAGAATAATGATAGTGAAGATGATCCAGGACCTTGGAAAAAGAATGGAGGCGAAGAAGATGTAAGAAATGTTTAACAAAGACTTAGAAGAATTAAAGAACAAACAGAGATGAACAACACAATAACTGAAATGAAAAATACACTAGAAGGAATCAATAGCAGAATAACTGAGGCAGAAGAACGGATAAGTGACCTGGAAGATAGAGTGGTGGAATTCACTGCTGCGGAACAGAATAAAGAAAAAAGAATGAAAAGAAATGAAGACAGCCTAAGAGACCTCTGGGACAACATTAAACGCACCAACGTTTGCATTATAGGGGTCCCAGAAGGAGAAGAGAGAGAGAAAGGACCCAAGAAAATATTTGAGGAGATTATAGTCGAAAACTTCCCTACCATGGGAAAGGAAATAGCCACCCAAGTCCAGGAAGCGCAGAGAGTCCCAGGCAGGATAAACCCAAGGAGAAACATGCTGAGACACATAGTAACCAAATTGACAAGAATTAAAGACAAAGAAAAATTAATAAAAGCAACAAGGGAAAAACGACAAACAACATACAAGGGAACTTCCATAAGGTTAACAGCTGATTTCTCAGCAGAAACTCTACAAGCCGGATGGGAGTGGCTTGATGTATTTAAAGTGATGAAAGGGAAGAACCTACAACCAAGATTACTCTACCCAGCAAGGATCTCATTCAGATTCGATGGAGAAATCAAAAGCTTTACAGACAAGAGGGAGGAACTCGGCCATTTGCCCCATAGTCTAAGCCCTCTGTTGTGGTGTGAGTCTCATTCCTAGGCCCGCCAAGGTTACAGTGTCATGTGTGTTCTCTGGTTGTCTTTGGTTTTGGCTAAACTCAAGGGATGGCCATTTGTGAGGAGTATTGGTACATGTTACCACTTATGTGCTCCAGCTGCAGTGGATGTCATTTTGAGGATGTACGCTTGGCAGTGAGTCAGCTGGGATGCACACATCCAGTTATTAACCCAATACAGTGCACTCTCCTGACAGACTTCTGAGAAGTACTGGTGACTCCGTTTAAAAGCTTTTCTCCGCTGGCCGGAGGTTGAGCCCTGTTTCAGCAAAAGCACTTCCATCTCTTCTGAAGTGCATTAGGGAAACTGGAGGCCGTCCCTGATTCACAGACAATGGGTTGCATCTAAATAACCCGTCTTAGACACCAGGTGTTGTCATACATTCCTTACCTGTTGTAGCTGCCCTTTGAGTGCTTTCTCTGTGCTAGACTCTGTGCAGAGCCCTTGGCATATTGTTTTTAAAAGTTACCAAACAATGCCAGAGCCCTTATGCTAAGAACAATCTAAGTTTGGGGTTTTGTAGCTTAAAATCCTCTCGTGGTTCCCACTGTGTGGAGCAACAGTCTCTATTTTTGTAAAAAATCACGTACCTTTATCCCTAAAAATTTTTTGAGCAAGCAAATTATAGTTACCAATTAACGTCAGAGCCCTTATGCTAAGTTGCAATCTGTTTGGCGTTTTGTAGCTCAAAAACTTCTGGTGGTTCCCATTATATAGTGCAGCAGTCTCTATTGTAAAAATGTATGTACTCTTGTTTTTTTTTTTGCTCTGCCACGTGGCATGTGAGATCTTAGTTCCCCGACCAGCGATTGAACCCACGCCCCTTGCAGTAGAAGTGCAGAGTCTTAACCGTTGGACCACCAGGGAAGTCCCCAAAATTATGTACTCATCTGAAAATTTTTTGAGCAAGCAAACCATATATATATATACATATATATATTTTTTCTTTTGCCAAAGTTGTGCTTAAAGTTTTGGAGTTGAATTTTCTCACCTGTTTGCTTTTATGGAGACCAAGTGGGCAAGGAGTAAAGGTAGGGAGGTGAGAGGGTACTACCCTTCCTTGAGACCTTTAATTGTCTGGTGTGTGGGTGGTTTTTGCTGGCCTACCTAATAGAGCACCCTGCTGTTTTGATTTGCAGTTTTCTGTAGAAGGAAAAAAAAAAAAATCAAACCTCCTCGTTTCTCCCTTCCTTCTGCCTACATACTCTGGCTTATGATAGGAAATGGAAACTCCCGGAGTGAGCGGGAAATGACTTTCACATTTAGGTTTCTCATTCTAAAGTTCTTTCCCTCAGATTTGATAACAGACCTTAGCTCTGTTCTTTGAGGTGCATATGGAAAAATGTTTATCAGTGTTGAAATTTAGCATTTTTGATTTCATAAAACTCCCAGTTTGGCTGATTATTAAATTCCTGCTTGTTTGGTTGTGGCTAAATTCTGTTTTTAAAAGAGTAGAATGTGCTCCCAGCAAATTGAAGATCAAATTAATAAATAAAACTGGACCTGGAAAAGTAAGGCTTGACAGTGTGTGACAGTGTATGTTAAACCAAACCTTCCCAGAAATGCAAGTACAGACTGTACAATGTATAGTTATTGTGCCCCCTGACAATTTCCTGCTTCTGTGTTTATCTCCTAGTCCAACAGGGAGACAGGGGTGATATTGAAATCATGGTTTTATCTGAATTCAAATCCCAGTTTACCACTTAACAGCAGTGTGACCGCAGGCATCAGGACTGACGTAGTAGATACTAGTTGAGCACATTGCTAGCAACTGGCAGTACAACAAGTTTTAATTCTCAGAGTCTCTGGTTCCTGATTTGCAAAATGGGAATATAGTACTTACCTTGATTGTGCTGTTGATGAGAGAATTAAATGAAATAATAAGTAAACAATATCTAACAATGCCTGGCACTTAGCCTCTAACAAATATTAATTATTGCTGCTATTATTATTTATAATTCTAGAATAATATACCTGTCAGTAATAAGGAGCAGGCCAAAAGAGACTACACCAGAGAAAGACTGAGAAATAAACTCTAGGGCTTCCCTGGTGGCGCCGTGGTTGAGAGTCCGCCTGCCGATGCGGGGGACACAGGTTCGTGCCCTGGTCCGGGAAGACCCCACATGCCGCGGAGCGGCTGGGCCCGTGAGCCATGGCCGCTGAGCCTGCGCGCATCCGGAGCCTGTGCTCCGCAACGGGAGAGGCCACAACAGTGAGAGGCCCGCGTACCGCAAAAAAAAAAAAAAAAAAAAGAAAGAAACTCTAGTAGTAATAACGTGATGAGCAGTTTGCCTGAGACAAGCCTGTATGGTGTTGGTAATTATGGATTATCTATAAAACCCGTGGGTTATATCTGAACACATTGATGACACTGGAATGCAACTCCTCAAGAAAATTCTAGAGAAAACCCCTGCTTAAACTGTAAATACTTTTTTTTTTTCAAAGTACTTCCTATAGGGTGATTGGAGGATGTGAGCTGTAGAGATCTTTCCACCCCTGCTGCATGAAATCTGGGCTTCTCATGACTTGCCCTGAGGATTTCCACGTCGTTTGGGTCTTCAGGCAGTTCTTGCTGTGAGAGGCAGCATCCTCTGACCAGATGGCTGCTTTTCTTTTCCTCGTGTAATTTATTGTTTCTTCAGGACAAAGTTATCTAATCCTTAAATCTACTGCTTCTTGTTCAGCACACATTTTTTCAGCTCTTTTCTCACAGTCTGCATAGGTTTTATTTATGAACCTGTGTAGACGACAGATTCGTGAAGCACAGTTTGGTGTAATATATTGTGGTTAGTTGGCTAGAGGTGAGTTCTGAGGTTTATAAGTGTGTGTGGTCACCAACCCAGCAAGCTTTTAATTTTCCTTGGTCCGAAGGATTTCTTGTGTGGAGAATAGCCTAAGAAATTTACTGGTCTACCAGAGTATTTGTGTTTTTTCTTTATGTTGTTGTGATGGCTAATTCTCCTCATGACTTTCTGGGAATCTGTCAATTTAAAGAAATTTATAGGAATTTAAAGTAAACCTTACGCTCTGTGCCGGTCATTTGGAGATTGGTCTTCCAGGCCCTTGCTTTCAGTCTCCTCCCTTCTTATGCCATTTAGCCATGTTATTTTTTGCCAGCATCTTCACTACCCATACGATGAAGGGAACAGGTGAATTTCTTTGAGGCTCTTCCCCTGTAGGAGCATTTTTTGACTTTATAGTCCTTAAGTTTATATTTAATTGTGCAATGAAAGTGGGCTGACCCAAACGTCTTTGGAGAATTCTTCTGGCTCAGAAGCTACTTAATTCTCCTTTGTTACTGTGCTAGTGCTGATTTAAGTAGGGAAGGTATAGAATAGACTATAAATAAAACTTAAAGATTTGTGTAACTACCACCCATCACAACAGGACGCAAAATACTTCCATAACCCCAATAACCTTTCTCATGTGATCCTTTTACAGTCATTCCCTCCCCTCACCCCTGCCCCCTGGCAACCACTGATCTGTTCTTGTCACTATATTTTGTCTTTCTGAGAATGTCATATAAATGGAACCATGAAGTGTATAACCTTTTAAGACTGGCTTCTTTCACTGAGCGTAAGGCCTTTGAGATGCATCCGAGTGTCGCATATAACAGTCGTTTGTCCCTTCTCATTACTGAGTAGTATTCTATGGTATGGATGTACCACGGTTTGTTTATTCATTCACCTGTTGAAGGACATTTGGGTTGTTTCCAGTTACTGATGCTCATGAATAGAGTTGTTATAAATCTTTGTGTACAGTTTTTATGGGAATACACACTTTCATTTCACTTAGCATCTTAGTTTCCTATGGATGCTGTAACAAATTACCACAAACTGGGTAGCTTAAAACAAGAGGAATTTCTTTTCCCACTATTCTGGAAGCTAGAAGTCTGAAATTAGTATTGCTGGGCCAAAGTCATGGTGTCAGCAGGCCCTTGCTCCTTCAGAGGTTCTAGGGAAGAACCTCTTCCTTTCCTCTTCCAGCTTCTAGAGGCCACCAGCATTCCTTGACTTGTGACCCCTTCCTTGAATCCCTCCAACCTCTCACTTCCATTGTTACATCTTCTTCTCCTGTTTTGTAGTCAAATTTCCCTCAGCCTCCTGCTTGTTTTTTTTTTCTGTTTTGTTGTATTCATTCACTTGTTTTATTTTTTAGATTCCATGTATAAGTGATAACATACAGTATGTATCTTTCTCTGACATTTCACTAAGGAAAGTACCCTCGAGGTCCATCCATGTCCTTGCAAATGGCAAAATTTCATTCTTTTTTATGGCTGAGTAGAATTCCAATGTATGTATATATACCACACCTTTTTTATCCATTCATCTGTTGACGGACACTTAGGTTGCTTCCATATCTTGGCTATTGTAAATAATGCTGCTGTGAACATTGTGGTGCGTGTATCTTTTTGAATTAGTGTTTTTGTTTTCTTTGGATATATACCCAGGAGTGGAATTGTTAGATTATATGGTAATTCTAGTTTCAGTTTTTTGAGGAACTTTCATATTGTTTTCCATAGTGGCCAGTTTACATTCCCACCACCAAGGTACAAGAGCTCCCTTTTCTCTACATCTTTGCCAGTATTTGTCGATTGTGGTCTTTTTGGTGATGGCCATTCTGACAGGTGTGAGGTGGTGTCTCACTGTGGTTTTGATCTGCATTTCCCTGATGATTAGTGATGTGGAGCATCTTTTCATGTGTCTGTTGGCCATCGGTACATCTTCTTTGGAAAAATGTCTCTTCAGTTTTTCGTTCCATTTTTTAATGGGGTTGTTTTTTTGATAATGAGTTTTATTAGCTGTTTATATATTTTGGATATTAACCCCTTATTGGTCATATCATTTGCAAATATTTTCTCCCATTCTGTAGGTTGTCCTCTCATGTTGTCACTGGTTTCCTTTGCTATGCAAAAAAATCTTAAGTTTAATTAGGTCCCATTTGTTTGTTTGTGTTTGCTTCTTTTGCCTTAGGAAACAGATCCCCAAAATATAGCTACAATTTATGTCAAAGAGTGTTCTGCCTATGTTTTCTTCCAGGAGTTTTATGGTTTCTGGTCTTACATTTAGGTCTTTAATCCATTTTGAGTTTATTTTTGTATATCGTGTGAGAAAATGTTCTAATTTTATTCTTTTATATGTAGCTGTCTAGTTTTCTGAGCACCACTTATTGAAGAGACTGTCTTTTCTCCATTGTATGTACTTGCCTCCTTTGTTGTAGATTAACCATAAGTGCATGGGTTTATTTCTGGGCATAGACATTACTGGCTCTTGTGATAAGTTTATTTAGTTTTATAGGAAACTTCCAAACTGTTTTGCGGAGTGGCTATCATTTTACATCCCTACCAGCACTTTTCCATGCCAGAATTCCTGGCATCCTTGCCAGCACTTGGTATTATCATTATTATTTATTTTTGCCATTCTTGTTGAGTACTCATTATGGTTTTAATTTGCATTTCCCTGCTGGCTAATGATGGTGAGCATCTTTCCATATGAAAACTTCAGGGGCTTCCCTGGTGGTGCAGTGGTTAAGAATCTGCTTGCCAGTGCAGGGGACACGGGTTCGAGCCCTGGTCCGGGAAGATCCCACATGCCGCAGAGCAACTCAGCCCATGTGCCACAACTGCTGAGCCTGCACTCTAGAGCCCGCAAGCCACAACTACTGAGCCCACTTGCTACAACTACTGAAGCCCGCGTGCCTAGAGCCCATGCTCTGCAACAAGAGAAGCCACTGCAATGAGAAGCCCACACACTGCAAAGAAGAGTAGCCCCCGCTCGCTGCAACTAGAGGAAGCCCGCACACAGCAATGAACACCCACTGCAGCCAAAAATAAATAAATAAAATACATTTATTTTTTAAAAAAGAAAGAAAAGAAAATTTCATGCCTTTTAATTTTTGTCTTTTTGTTGCCTTCATAAGTATGAGGAAGAAAAGCGTGAACTGAATCATAGCTAAAGAAAGAAGAACATTATAGTCTTGTAGCAGAATCTCGCCTAACAGCATTGTTATACAGTACAGTACCATAACACGTGCCAAGTCTCTTTTATTCCATTTAATCTGTCTTCTGTTAAATTTCTTTAATTTAAATTTTTTAAATAAAGTATTATCTGAGTTGTTGATATGCTTGGTTCTATTTTAAGAGGCAAGTGTTATATAGCTTTCTAATGAATAATAAAAAATCTAAATCATGCTGATTCTCTACCACATTATCTTTTTAAATGAAAAATCTCTACCAAGCCTCACCACCACCATGATCCCAAGCATGATGTGGGCTTATCTTTTTGCTGCTGTCAGGCTGCAGTTCACACTGGTTTAATGTTGCTGTAGATCACTTTTAGGGACATTTAATCATCACTTAGACTAGATTTGAACTCCTGACCATTTATCTTCTCTTGAAGCAGTGGTTTATAGTAATAAATTGTGCTAAGTTGTGTTTCGGTCCTTGATTAAGTCCAGCACAGTAGCTTCTGATGCTTGAGTTCTTATTGAGTTACGACGGGCAATTAAATGAACGCTGGTAACCATTATCTGAGAATTTAAAACCTTGGTTCAGAAAGGCGTGGCGGAGTAGAATAAATGAACCGATGCAAAGTAAATGACATATCTTTATATTATTAAGTTATTCTAATTGTGCTTCTTTTAATATGACATTTGGGGTTTAATATAAATAAGTAGTACCAAGTTTCAGGCTCTGAAAATTGAAGAACCGGTTATTTAACCTAAAAATGGTCATGGCTCAGAAAATGGCATTACATGTCATTTCCTTGCTGCCTACCAGAATCCGCCCCCTCCAAAGAGGTATCACTTCCTCTGCTCCCACAGCATTCTTTGCTTATCCCTGTGGTATTTATCGCACTGTGTTATAATTGCCTCCCTGTCACTTCCTCTTAAATGCCTTTAGAGCAGAGATTGTGTGGTAGTGCCTATCACGTAGGATGTTCAGTAAATATTAAATGAATGAATGCATAATGAATAGTTAAAGAACCTAGGTGATGTTTTGAGCTTGGAGAAGAGGAGACTAAGGGAAGGTGTGTTAGCTGTCTGAAAATATTTAAAGGATGGTCATATAAGAGGGAGTTGGTCTCACCCTGCACTGCTTTGGAAAGCAGAATTAGGAGAAGTGGATGGCAGTCACAAAATAAGACATGTTTGAGCTTAGCGTGGTAAGAGCTTTCAGACAAGGAGAGCAGGCAAGCAACAGAATGGGTGCCTTGGAAGACCATGATTATTCTGTCACTGGGGATATTCAAGAGGAGGCAAGATATGACAATAAGGAGGGATTTGAACACAGTGGGGCTTCTCAGGGCTCTTCCTTCTCTGAGTATCTTTGTTGAGTACACTAGGGAGCAGTCTCAGGGAGATTATTATCTAGTAAGGGAGAGACGCTAGCTTCAGGTGGCAAAGGGCAAAGTATGTTAGGAATAGCTTGGCTGGGATATTCAGGGTAGTACATGGATTAAGATGGAAAGGCACGTTTGGTCTACTTCAGTGATGACCTTGAGCGCCAAGCCAGAGATTCCAGAGATATTTGGTGGCCAATGAAAGTTATAGATGTTAGCGTCATGAAAGTATCCCCAGTACTTAGAACAGTGATAGTACATGTTCAATAAATATTTGTTGAAGGAGTTTGTCAAAAGATCAGAGCCATGATTTAGCAAAATTAATCTATAATCTAAGTTTAGGTTGCAAGTGGAAGGGAGGACACTTAAGTAGAAGTAAGGAGAGCCTGAAGAAAGGAAGATGACACCAAGAGCCATCTTGGTTATGGGATTGACTGGACTGGTCAAGTGGGCAGAGATGGGGAAGAGGTAAAAATGATTCTCTGAACTTCAGTCTGGTGACCAGAAATGGGAGTGACATTCACAGAAACAGGGTTGTAGTTCTTATGTAAGCAGAAGGCAAGGCTTTTGGTTCTGGACATGCTTCAGTAATGGTGTTGGGTTGACAGTGTCTATCCACTCTTCCCACTGTAGTTTGTACGCATGTGTCACTCCTCACTTACTTCCATGTTATTCACGGTTCTCACCATGACTTGGAAGTCTGGGTCTCTGGAGAGGATCAAATGTAATGATGAGAGTAAGTGCCTGGTAGAACTTATTTCCTGTAGGTTCAGTAAGACACACCCCTTCATGTGGTTTTCCTGTTCATTCATAAGGTGTACTTGATGTGCTAGCTGTAGTAGTGGGTAAGTTAGGAGACCCTTTTGACCCATTCTCCCCTTTTTGCTATCTTGGAAAAGCCAAACAAAGCTCTATTTCGTTGAGTCGTTGGCGCCAGCCCTGGAGGTCCTTCCCCTGCGCATGTGCGGTTGTGGAATAAGGGCACTGTGCGTAAACACAGTGGGGCCTCTGCCTGGTCCCCAGAGATGGGGTCTGTGACCTGCCATCTGTAGATGTCCGCTTCAGGTGACCGAGGAGGACCAGGACACGCTCCAGGACCTATGCCTTTCAGGACTTTGATTGTGCAGAAAGAGCACTCTTTAGTGTCAGGATAAGTTTTTGTCAAAATACAGAAAAGTGTTGATTACACTTCTCATTTATTAGAAGTGATTTGTAAGCATTGTAGTTGGCCCATTGTGTAAGCCATTTAGTATAATACTTCTCCGTGAGAAAAGGGGCAACTGCTTTTCTTATGAAGAAGAATGGGTTTATTTATTATTTTTTAATTTTTCGGGGCTGTGTTTGGGTCTTCATTGCTGTGCACGGGCTTTTCTCTAGTTGCAGAGTCGGGGTGCTACTCTTCATTGTGGCGCGGGGGCTTCTCTTGTTGCAGAGCATGGGCTGTAGGCGCACGGGCTCAGTAGTTGTGGCTCATGGGCTCTAGAGCCCAGGCTCAGTAGTTGTGGCTCACGGGCTTAGTTGCTCCGCAGCATGTGGGATCTTCCATGGACCAGGGCTCGAACCCGTGTCTCTTACCCACTGTGCCACCAGGGAAGTCCCAAGGATAGGTTTAGAAATGCAAAGATCAACAAATAGAAGTTGGTTCCCTGCAGTAGCCTGCTTCCAAATTTATACTGCTTTAGGAAAGCAGCTGAATTCGGGAGGCTTTGTATTTTTTCCTTTCACCTTGACTTTTTTTTTTTTTTTGCTTTACGCGAGCCTCTCACTGTTGTGGCCTCTCCCGTTGCAGAGCACAGGCTTCGGACGCGCAGGCTCAGCGGCCATGGCTCACGGGCCCAGCCGCTCCGCGGCACGTGGGATCCTCCCGGACCGGGGCATGAACCCGTGTCGCCTGCATCGGCAGGTGGACTCTCAACCCCTGCGCCACCAGGGAAGCCCCTCTCCTTGACTTTTGACACACCGGGTTTACACCGAGGCTTCCCCCCAGTTCTCCTCCTGCAGAAAGCTGCTTCTTGGGCCTTCTGCATTTGGATAGGGAGTTTAATTAATTATTTGGTCAAATGAAAGACACTTACCTCAGATTTTCCACATGAAATTGCAGCAGTCTTTAGATTTCCAGTCAGCTAATTCAGTGGGTCATGTAGTTCTTCATAACTTTTAAAACATTCTACAAATTCGAACACTACAAAGTTGGTGACTTTTTCAGCTATTTTTCAGCACTGCTATAAATGGAAGGTTTTCTCTTCCGAGCCATTGAAATGCATTTTACCCTAACATTGTCTCTTTACCTTTGGAGTTATCTTGACAGTGTCTGGGGCAAAGAAGAGAAGTTATTAGGGCTGCGGGAGTGAAGGGAAGGTGTTGTTTCTGTTGCTGCTACTTGCCGAATCATCTTTGGATGTCTAAAGGAGCTTTCGTACCCATGGTGCAGGCCGGCTGCTGGCCTCTGCAGCATCCGTGCTGGCTGCCTGCGTTCTAATATGTGATAACTGATCCGTGTGCACTTCGACTTGACTGTAAGAAGGTTTGGAGGTGTGTGTGTCTGGGGCGTTTTAAAAGGAAATGAAAACAAAGCTCTTCTTGCCTTGCGCTCATGGTTCTGGAGCTTGGGCATGTGGACTCCTCCAGGCCGCAGCCTGGACTGAGTTGGGCTCTTCTTGCTGCTGCCTGCTGTCCTCTCTACATAGTTGACCTCAGGGCAGGGGGGATCCTGAACACTGGATTTTATTCTGCAGAATGCTCTTCTGACCTTGTGGGAAGGCAGTTTGGGGCCCTTTTAGAAGCTTGCTTTATAAGTAAAGAAACTGAGGTTGGCTCAAGCGTACATTCTCAGAGCTCAGAACAAGTTGCTCTAAGACAGGCTCTGAGATCAGCCCCCTTGGGAAGGGCTGCTCGCCTCCTGGAGGAGAACGCCAGATGGTGGGAAGCATACAGGCCCTGTTGAGAATCTGACTTTCATACAAGAAACTGGAGGAGTTTGAGGAAGATTCTGAGAAAGCTAAGAAGCTATGGTCCCTCGAGGGCATCCCCCAGGCACTGTCTTTTCTTCCCCAGGAGCTTTACCTCAGTTCCTTTAGAAACCGGGACCAGTAATACCTTCCTTGAAGGGAAATTGTTAATGCTACTTAGGTGATTTCGCCGACTTATACTGAGTGCTTACTGTGAGCGGGCGATGTGCTGGGTGCTTGGCATATTGTCCCCCTTTTGATTTGCAGAGTGGCTAAGAGTTTGGGCGCAGGAGGCAGTCAGACCTGGGATGGAGTTCTGACTCTGTCTTTACTAGCCGTCAGACCTAACTACTTATTTCGGCCCAAATCTTACCTGTTTCATTGGGTTTGGGAGGTTGACTAAGAGAGGACATTCTCTCATTCATCAGAGGAGAGGGAGGCCTGGTAAGGTGCCTTCCAGCCGTTCTCCAGAGCTGTGGCACCTGTACAACTTGCAGGCACAGGGGCAAGGGGTGAGCGTTTCCCAGGATATCTGCCATTATCGTAATAATTGTTGAGTATATTGTGTGTCTGGGATTCTCCTAGTCTCTTGCTTAATCCTCCCAATAGCACTGCAGGGCCAGGATTACTCACTAACCACGCTTCTCACTTAGTGGTGAGGCCAGGACGGGAGCCCAGGCTCCTGTTGCAGACTTGGAAGGCTCACCCCAGGCCACGTTGCAGTTGTTTAGTTTTCATGATTGAACCTGGTTGAAATTGGTCTCCTTATGCTTGGGTCACAAACCAATTGTCATTGCCTTGCTTGCATTTCCTGGTGCCGTTGGGATGTCATTTTGCTGTACCAAGGAGAAGCAATTGCTGTGTTTGGTCCCTTACCCCCTCCTTAAAGGCAGTCCTTTGGTGTGGGGACTCGCACTATTAAGGACTGGAACATTGTTATCAAATGGATTCCTGGTATTCTTGGGTTTGTAATAGACACTACCATCCTGTCACAAGAGACCTGTTGTTCCTGGATTTCTTTCTGTTCACTTAACATACACCCTTCCCAGTCTTACAAATGTCAGGGGTTCTTGAAAGCAGGAAATATTCTGATCTTTTTCAAGGGGCTGCATAACTGATCCTTGTAAAAAGACCCAAAAATATTAGGAGATGACTTTTTTGCTTAAACGTTAGGATAATAAATCATTATACTGCTTCTCTACGTTTTAAGGAAGAAAATTTCTCTTACAAATTTCTTTTGGTGGCTAAATGTATTTCTTCCTACTTTTGTGACTAGTCACGGTCTTTGGCATATTACTAAAATCTGATAATTGACTTCTGGTTAGCAAAGTGACATCTATCTTCTCTCCAACCTGTCAGTTCTTCCCCACCCTGAAGCCTCTCACAGCCTTTTTTCTTTGTGAAGGAAAGGTCTTTGTTCTGAAGCATTTTTAGGACCAGGAGAACAAAAATCAAGAAATGCTGAAATATCCTGTTTTAACCAACTCCCCCTTTAATTTTTTAAAAAGTCATCATTAGACGTTAACAGACAAGAAGCCGTTCACTGTTATCCAGCATTGAGAGCATCATTTCTTCCCTGCTCTATCATGAACGTTGCATTTCACTGTGATCAGAAGATTCTCCCAGTTAATATTATTTCTCCTTTGAAATGATATAAATCTTCATTTAGTGGACGATCCAGCCATTTCTTCAGATTTCTTTCTTTTTCTTTAAGTATACAGAAAAGTTAAGTGTTTTCCTACAAATGAAAGCAATTTTATATTTATCTCTATTAAATAAATGAATGTTCATTATTAAAAAAGAGAATTCAGAAGTATAGAAAGGGATAACGAAGAAAGTAAAAAATCACCCACAACTGCACTGAGATCTCTAATCCTATTTAGAGATAACCACAGTTTATTCTGTGGAAACCATTCAGATTTATTTCTCTGCTTAGAGCCATGCCCCTCATGCATAGAAACTGTTCATTTGCTTTTTAAAAGACCTTTAACAACACATTGTAAACATTTTTCCACGCCATTGAATGTAGAATATGGTAAGGTTTTATTCTGTGTTGTGTCCATGTGTACTTTATAGTGATTGCATACGTTTATAGTGATTTTCAAGTTGAGCATTTGCAAAGAAAAAATAACAGTTGGGTGCCTAAAGTCTGCCAGGCGTTGTGCTAAGCACTTATATAGGAATCGTCTCGTCAGATCCTCACTTCATCTGGACTTGTGCAATGGCCTCCTCTTGCTTTCAGACTTTCTGCTTTACAACTTATTTTTCATACAGAAACCTGAATAATCTTTCAGGAATGCAAATGAGATCATATTGCTCCTCTGCTAAAAACCCTGCAGTAGCTTCTCATTTCACTTCAACTAAAAGCCAAACGCCTAACTGAGATCTGGCCTGTGTCCCCAGCATCCCCTCACAACCACGTTGGCCCATCTTTCTATTCATTAAATACGACAAATCTATTTCAACCATAGGGTCTTTGCGCTGCTTTCTAGTTCTTCTGCCCTGGGGCATTTGGGTGATTGGCTTTCTTTTCTTTCAGATCCCAGTTCAAATTGAACTCAAGTGAGGTGAACCCCAAAATACATGTTCTTTGTAGAAAATTTTAAAATATAGCAAAGTATAGAATAGAACATGTCACCTATAATCCCACCATTGACTCTTAACGTTTCTGTGATTCTTTTCATTTCATTCACTCCATTTATTCATTCTTTCGACAGAATATCTGCTATATGCCAGGTGTATTGTGCTAGTGTTTGGCGGGGTTACAGTATTAAAAAGACAGTCATGATTCTTGCCTTGTGAGGTCTTTTGGGGCGTTCATCCTGCTGTGGAGAAGGCTGCCTGGTGTAATGGTTAAGAACTCAGGCTCTGGAGTCAGACTAGCAGGATTCAAAACTTCTGGTCCCACCACTTAGAAGCTGTGTGACTGTAAGCTAGTTACACTCTGAGTCTCAGTTCTCCCATCAGTACTAGTTAGCTATTTCTGCATGACAAGTCACCTGACAATGTAGTGGCTTAAAACAGCAGATATGTATTATCTCACAGTGTCTGTGGGCCAGGAATTTACAAGTGGGTTAGCTGGCTGGGTCTGGCTTGTGGGCTTCACTGAGATTGCAGGCTGGATGTCAGCTGGGGCTGCAGTCATCTGACAGCTTGACTGGGGCTGGAGGGTCCGCTTCCGAGGAGGCTCACTTGCAGGGCTGGCTAGGCAGTGCTGACTGTCGGCAGGAGGCTTTAGTTCCTGGCCACATGGCCCTCTCCACAGGCTGCTCGAGTGGCTGCAGAGCAGGCAATCCAAGAGACCACAAGGCAGAAACCACTATGTCTTTTATGACCTGGCGGCGGAAGTCACACTGTCATTTCTGCAGTATCCCGTTGGTTACACGGGTCAGCCCTATTCAGTGAGGGAGGGGACTAAACAAGTGCGATGGGAATCACTGGGGACCATTTTGGAGGCTGACTACTGTACCAGCTGTACGGTGACCATCACAATGGTACCCACATCCTTGGTTTATAAGGAGGATTAAATGAGAAATACATGTAAAGTGAATGAGGAAAAGTCCTGGTACTTAGTAAGCACTCCAGAAATCTTAGTTGCAATTGTGTGTTGTCATTACCATCACCACTACCTCCTCTGCCAGCCCAATGGGAAACGAGCCTAAACGTAATGGGGTCGGGGGGTGGGGAGGGCAAGAGGAGGAGACATTTAAGCCGGGACCGGATCAAGGGGCAGGCTTTGGAGAAGTAAGAACATTCTGGGCCAAGGGGCAGTATATGCGAAGGTGCTGAGTGGGCAGGCTGCTGAGTGGAGAGGGCAGAGTGGCCACGAGGGGGCAGAGATCACGTCACGCCCAGCTGCTGAGGCCAGGATGCGCGGTCATCACCATGCTCTTTAGGGAGATTTTCTTCTCTAGGAGTATAGCTGAGTTTATCCAGAAACCAGTGGAGAAAATAAGAGCCGAGCTTTCTGGATTGCATTTATCCTGCAAAGTGAGGTTCTTGTGTACCATGCATCTCCCCAGAGCTCTTTAAGTGTTTTTGTTTCATTACCCTGGGGGGAATGTATATCTGGGTCTTCTGGTTCAGACTAAACTCCATTGCTGACCTTTCTTTTGGTGAGAAGGTCCATAGCCTTTACCGGCTTCTCAAGGCAGTTGCCGGAGGTGCTAGGCGAGGCTTTGGCGCGGTGATGGTAGCGCTGCAGCCAGCAGCCTGGGGCCACCTGCGTGCTGCTCACCTGCTTCTCTGCTGAGTTCTTGCAGGAGGAGGGAGTGCCATACAAACGTGTGGCAGAATGGAAATCTGCCATGTGAGAGATGTGGATCATGATTTATTCTCCTAATCCCCTATTCATGAGCACTTAACGTTGTTGGCAGTTTTTCTCCCCAGAATCTTCTTCATGATACATTTTTGTATGTTCTTATTATTGCCTTAGGCTAAGTTTCTAGAAGTGGGATTTCTGCATTGAAATAATAGGTACTTTAAAGGATTCAGAGACATACTGCGAACTGCCCCTCCGGAAGGTGTGTCCAGTAGAACAGTTTACCTGCACGCTGACAAGGACAGATCAGTATGTATTCCTCTTTATCAAGGAGGAAATCCAAGTCAGTTTGTGGCGTAGAGCCATAATTCCGCCTGACAGCCCCTGTGTTTCTGATCTGTCTCTTAGGCCACCAAGAGCCCTTTTTGCTTTTTTTTTTTTTTAAACACCATAGCTTAATGCTTTAACAAACGTTGAAATTTTTGAAAGTGTTATAAATCCAATAGGGCATCACAGTCTGGCACATTTTCCCAATCCTGGGAAAAACTGACCAAAAAATCAGTTGTATGCAGCGGCTTGGTGGAAAAACCATTGGTCAGCAGAGTTAGGTAAGGAGACTGTCACAGGACTGGGTGTTGGTCTCCTTTTGAGCACTTCCCCGCGGAGAGAAAAGATAAAGCAAAGAATTGGGTAAATTCATCAGATTGTATTTGGCAGCATGGAGACCAAGTGGGTGCGGGTCATCGCCCACGACAAGTTTCCCAGGGTTGTGGAGAAACGGCTGCCCGGGGCTTCCGGTGCGTTGGTGTGCTCTGAGGAATGCGGCCGTGGCCATGGCATTCCACCCGCACATACCGAGCACACTCGGCCTCCCCCGGCGCCTCCCGCCACTTGCTCACGGTCAGGCTGCATAACCAGAGCAAGCCGTGTGACCGCAGCGTGGAAAGAGGGGCTGGCCGGGCAGGACAGACGCCTTACGGTTACAGGCTCAGGGAGAGAAAGGATGATCCTAGACAGACTTCTGAGAAGGACCCTGAGAAAAGGATGGAAAACCCGTTGTGAACGGCAGCCCCAGCCAGCGGTGGCTTCTGATAGGAAATTCTAGGGCCTAGTCGGTAGGCCGCCGGGGTCGCTGTGTTGGACGTGGCTCATTAGGGCACAGATGAGAATGTGCCCTGTGATTATGACGAGGAGGAAGGGCAGGTCTTTCAGGGGCTTTTTCTTTCGCGTTAATGGGTTCTCACCAAACCTGGTCTTCACATTGTCGTCCTGTCCTTTTTTGGATGGCTTAGGACCTGGGGAAAGGGTGACAGCCTGTGACCATGGCATCATATCCCCAGGTACCCTGCCACCCCCGTAGGTGTCATCCTTGACTCCTCCTCCCACATCTGATGCAGCAGCAAGCACTCCAGAATAATGAATCCTACAGTAAATCTTAGGATAACCCTGGAGTCCTAGAAAACATCCTAGAGTAAATAAATACCACCCTGGCCCCTCACCACCGCCATCTCTGTTCTGAAAAATGTCTCAGCCTTCCAGCCTGGTCTTGTTCCCATCTGTGTCTGCTCTCTTGCCAGCAGAGAGACCTTTCCTCGGACATTTATGTCAGACCTTTTCACTACCCAGTTTTTAGCCTCCATTGGGTACTCATCTCAGAATAGAATTCCCAACTTCTGTCCACAGCCTGTTGGCCCTGTGTGTTCTGGACCTGGTTTCCCTCTTGGACTTCCCCTCCCGTCACTCCCTTTGTTTACTGGGGCGCTCTTCTCTGTTAGTGCCCGCCCCAGGCCCTGCCCTGCCCTCTGCTGGGTACTGTTACACTAGATCTGGTGCAGGCCCCAGCTCATGTGGCACCTTTAGGAAAGACGTCCCCTGACGACCTAGTCCAGAGTGCCTGTGCTGGCAGAGTACCCATGCCGGCAGCAGCTCTTTATCTGCTGTCCCCCTTTAATTTCTTCGCAGTTCATGCCATCTGAAATCACCTTGTTTAGTTATGGATATAGTTGTTTGCACTCTTACTAGAGCGCCGAGGATCCCTTCATACTCCTGTTCTTCTGAAGGCTCACCTGGCCTCAGAATGCCCTGGAGAGTCTGACCTCACGAGGAAATACCAAATTTTAGTTCCGGAAGAGCTGCAGGTCGTATGAGAAACACATTTGATTCCTCAAACCAGCCACGGCACAGCCTTCCAAAATAAAGTGCACACATACACCCATTCCTCCCCCACCCCCCGCAGAAGTAAGGCATCTCTTCGAAACAGAAACTGTCACCTGCATTTGAGCAAGGTGGAAAAGAATGGAAAACCCGTTGTGAACGGCAGCCCCGAAAGGAAACATCAGAATATAGCTCCTACCATGTTAAGCTCAGTCATCAAAATTTAGATAGAGGGGAACTCTGGAACAAATGACTTGGTTTAATTAATGAGTAAATTGGAAGAAAAAAATTAAGTGGAACCTATAGATTAAAGCAGACATAATCACAATATATGGAGTTTATTAAGATCTGAATTGAAACAAAGTATAAAAATTGGGATGGTGGAAATCCATAAATTATATAATATTAGAAATAGGCTTCAAAATTATTTGGGCCGGAGGAGTGGGTGGGGGTCTAGGTGAAAGAAGGTGAGCTATGAGTCGATGCTTGTTGAAGCCAGGAAGAGTAGGACGTGGGTACATGGGTATGTGGGGTATGTGGAGTGCATGGAGGTTCTGATGCTCTTCTACTTTGAGATATATTTTTTAAATTCCATAATCCTTTTTTTTAACTGGGAGATTTTTATCCCCTGCATTTTTACTTGCAGCCGTCTGCTTTAGCTGAGTGGCTGCTTTTCTCTTAAGTAGCATCTCTTAAAATGGGAGAGCTCTCCCTGTACATTTCATTCATGTGTACAACTGTCAGAGCTTACAATCTCCTCTTTTTGTGTCCTTTTTTAAAAATTTAATATCTATCTATCTATCTACCTATCTAGGCAGGCTACGCCGAGTCTTAGCTGTGGCACTCGGGATCTTCAATCTTTGTTGAAGCGTGTGAGATCTTTAGTTGCGGCATGCGGACTC
Organism: Monodon monoceros; assembly: GCF_005190385.1. Classification (NCBI taxonomy): domain Eukaryota; kingdom Metazoa; phylum Chordata; class Mammalia; order Artiodactyla; family Monodontidae; genus Monodon; species Monodon monoceros. Next base: position 107,844,703 of record NW_021703782.1, read on the forward strand.
TTAGTTGCGGCGTGTGGACTTCTTAGTTGCGACATGCATGTGGGATCTAGTTCCCTGACCAGAGATTGAACCCAGGCCCCCTGCACTGGGAGCGCAGAGTCTTATCCATTGGACCACCAGGGAAGTTACCTTCTTGATAGAAAGATTGGTGGCAGGATTTACTTGGTGGCTACATTTGTGAACATGTGAAATAATTCACGATTTGCTGAGTATACAACTTCTTCGGAGGCTTGGTGTGAACTGGCATTTAGCAGCAACATGCAGCTTATGCTTCCTTTCGTTTCGAGAGCAGAGCCTCTCTAGGATAGAGCCAGTGTTGACTCTCACTGTGTGTCCTTAATCTGATGGGGATGGAGGAGAGGCAGCACCAAGTAGCAGAAACAGGAAGCCCTCCCCCGGTGGTCACTCTGCACCCAGTCCGGGCTGAGAGTCCCTCTGCAGGCCCCAGAGTCCTCCTCTCATCAACCCTGACTTGTATGGTCAGGGGTGTTGAGAGGGTTGTTGCCTGTTACAGCCAGTGAAGAAGAAAGGTAGTGAGTGACATGACGGCCGGGAGTATCTGACCCTGTGCACTGTTGTATTCCTGGCACAGAGTAGTATTTGTTGAAGGAACGAATTAGTGCATCTTTCCAAGTCTTGGGGGACTTACCTGTAACAGGTCCACTCTACAGGGTCGTTGGGGGAATTAAACCCTCTGTGAGGAGCCTAACTTAGAGCATTTGGAATAACTTGAATATTCATCATTAGGGCATGGCTGAATAAACTGTGGCCAGGGTCCTGTGTAACACGCTGCAGCTGTTAAGGAGGTGAAGGTAGCGTTACGGGGATTGCCACGGAGAGATGTTTAAAGCATCCAATAGAAAAGCAAGTGTGCTACAGTGCCATTCATACTGCAGGGAAAGCTGTGGGTCTGTACGCGTGTAGAAAAAAGTCTGTTGATAGCTGTTATCTCTTGGGAGTGGATTGGATGGTGGAGTATGGTGTGGAGAGGTGAGGGGGCATTTTTCCCTCTTTATTTTACATACATCTGTAACTGACATAGAAAATTAAGCAGTAAACCTAAAGAAACAGAATAGTACTTGTTACATAGTTAGCTCAGTAAATTATAACTTTTTTTTTTAATATTTATTTATTTATTTATGGCTGTGTTGGGTCTTCGTTTCTGTGCGAGGGCTTTCTCCAGTTGTGGCAAGCAGGGGCCACTCTTCATCGCAGTGCGCGGGCCTCTCACTATCGCGGCCTCTCTTGTTGCGGAGCACAGGCTCCAGACGCGCAGGCTCAGTAGTTGTGGCTCACGGGCCTAGTTGCTCCGCGGCATGTGGGATCTTCCCAGACCAGGCTCGAACCTGTGTCCCCTGCATTGGCAGGCAGATTCTCAACCACTGCGCCACCAGGGAAGCCCCTAAATTATAACTATTATAAAGGGTAGTTATAAAGTTAATAAAGGCTAGAGGTCTCATTAGAGTAGGTCACTTACAGAGAAAAAATCTAATCAGGTTTTGTTTAACTTTTATGGAATGCAACTTCTTTAGCTTCTGAAAACATAACCAGTTTTTTATTTGGAAAGCCAAACTATGGACCTAGTCTTTTATTGTATTTTATCTTATTATTTATAGTCAGGTTATTGAGTTATAATTTCTATATAGTATAAAACTTACTTTTTAGTGTACAGTTCTGTGGACTTTGACAAATGCATACAGGTGTGAAATTACCACCTCGTTCAGATACAGAACAGTGCTATGACCCCCTAAATTCCCTTGTGCTGCTCCTTTATAGTCGTCCTTCCTCAGCCCCTCCTCAGCTCCTGGCAACCACAGTCAGTTTTCTGTCCTTATATGTACAGGATGACATATAATGGAATCATGCAGTACAGGGCCTTTTGAGTCTGGCTTCTTTCACTTACCATCGTGCACCGCAAGTCATTCACAGTGTTACATGTTATCACAGTTCCTCCTGTTATATCTCTGAGTGGTATCCCCTTGTGTGGATGTACCGCTGCTTGTTTATCCAGTCACCAGTTGAAGGACAGTGCTCCAGCCTTTAGGAGCACAAACAGACTTCTGGCTTTTGCTGTTAGCTTTATTTCTACCAATTGTGCCTCCTCTTTTTTTTTTTTAACCCCAGAAGATTGTTGAGATTTTATAATATAGGTGATATTTCAGAATCCTCAGATGAGAAGAGTTGCATTAAATACAAATTATTTGGAGGCTTTAATTTTTTGTTTATTTGACACATATAGTGCTTACAACAGTTGCGGGCACATAGTAAGTGCTATATATATGTTTGCTAAATAAAGAAAAAATTTTAAGTTGCCAAATAACTTGCATTTTATATAGAAGAGCAGGGCTGTGGGATAGTACAGAGAGGCAAGAGACCAGGGTGGTAGGCCCTAGCGATATTCCTTCCCCTTCTCACCCCTGCCCCAGTTGCAGGCTTTGGTAGCATGGGTGATTAATTGACTCTGGGTCTCACTAACATGAAATAAGGGTCCCAATCTGAATCCTCCTAAAGGAGCAGATAATATCTTAACTCTAATATTTTAGCTCTAAAGTTTGATCATTGTGAAAGTAACCTGTTATAAAATATCCTATAAAATGTGTCCTGGGTAATTTGTTCCTTCCCCTACTGTTTTCAAGTACAAAACACATCCTATTGGTATCTATGTTAAAAGTGTACTAAAGTTAGTCACCACATGGTGGCACTCCCTTAAAAAGTGAAATTTAAAACATTATAAGTTTGGGCATGGAATTGAGTACAGGCAGCTAGAGTGCCAGTTTATGTTCTATACATTGTGCCTTGAATTTGGGGGGACAAATAGGGACATAGAATCCTTTCATTCTGTTGGCTCAGGAAATTATGCAGATGTAAGAATATAGGAGCATTTGTTCTTTCTTAAACAGTGTGACATATTCATGTTATACTAACCAATGCTATACTTTTAAAATGTTGCGGATATCTTCACTCAGAAGCTTGTGTGCTTAGCAGGAAAAAAATACATCTGTAAAGAAAATATCACCAATATTTCTCCTTCAAAAATTGGTATTAAAAAATGCTGCCTGATAATTACTGTAAGGAGTGCACTTTTAACATTTTAGGTGTGATTCTCTTGAAGCAAAGTGTACATGCCTTGTAGATTTGAAATGGATGCTTCTAAGCAGTTCTTGCTGTGAGTGTCTGGATTTAGGACATTTACATCAGAATGTCAGGCTGGTTGACCTTTGCACCTTTGGGAGCTATCTCCCATTATACTACTTTCCCTTCAGGATTTTCATTCCTGCCTGTGTTCAGTGATTCACTTTCCAGGTATTTATTGTTTGCTCACATGAGCACAAGGCATTGTGCTATAGAGCTGTGGGAGGTTCAAAGATGGTCCTGGGCTTCCCTGGTGGTGCAGTGGTTGAGAGTCCGCCTGCCGATGCAGGGGACACGGTCTGGGAAGATCCCACATGCCGCGGAGCGGCTGGGCCCGTGAGCCATGGCCGCTGAGCCTGCACATCCGGAGCCTGTGCTCTGCAACGGGAGAGGCCACAGCGGTGAGAGGCCCGAGCACTGCAAAAAAAAAAAAAAAAAAAAAAAAGATGGTCCTGATTTTCAGGGATCAAATTGAGAAAATGAAACACCCAAACGTTTAATTCAAATGCTACGCTTTATTTTGTTCACATTAATAATATAGGTAAGAAGAATTACAGTGGTTGAGAGAAGGCGAGACTGCTCTTCACTAGGGTGAATGGTCAGGGAGAAACTTGGGAGTGGTAGGTATTCTGTGGGGGGAGATGAGGAGAGAGAGCTTTTGGCATATGAAGAGGCCAGGAGTAAGGAGGTAGGATTTCACCCCACCCCAAATCTGACTATTGAAAGGAGTAAAGGGTACAGGACAGTGACACCGGTTCTGGGCAGAGATTATGTCCTTCCTGTACAAGAGTCTGAGGAAAGGAAAATACAAGGTCCTTAGGAATTAGGTTGTGATCCAACTCTGTATGCTCGCCTAAGGGGTTTTGTTGTTGAAGGATTTGGGATGAGATGGGGACAATGTGACAGAACTTCGGGGAAATTTAGCATTGCCTTCAAACACAGATATGAGGGAGACTTTTGCTGGCGATATGACAGATTAACTGTTCTGAAAATCCACCTGATAAAAACACTTAGACATGATGCCTAAATATATGACATCTTTTTAATGAATAGCTGAACTTGCAAGAAAAGGGGGACTCCTCAAGGCCTAAAAAATAAAGGACAAACTGGAAGTTTGAGGTGCGAGCTCAGACTACAGCTGTCTTGGAGTCATTTGCTGATTTCAGTAACCAAGAGGCTTTTTTCCCCCCAGATAGTTTTATTGAGGTTAATTGACATACAATAAACTGCAGATTTAAAGTGTACAATTTAATAAATCATGACACGTGTGTACACCCATGAAATCACCGCCATAATTAAAATAATGAAAATATCAATCACCAAGTTTATGACCTTCTGCTCACCTACACCCCTCCATCCCCAGTCAACCACTTAGCTGTCTTCTATCCCCATACATTAGTTTTCATCTATATAAAATTCTAGACAGTACAGTCATATACTAGATACTCTTATCTGCCTGACCTAATTATTTTGAGATTCATCTGTGTTGTTGTGTGTATCGATAGTTTGTTCCTTTTTATTGCTAAGTACTATTTCATTGTCTGGATGTACCATACTTTGTTTATCTGTTCACCTGTGGGTGGGCATTTGGGTTGTTTCCATTTTGGGACTATTACAGATAAAGCTGCCAGAACATTTGTGAACAAGTCTTTGTGCAGACACATGCTTTTATTTCCCTTTGGTAAGGAGCTAGGAGTGGAACGGTTCAGTCATATGGTGGGTGTCTGTGAGACTTGGGTTTTAAAGGCTATTTGGGCGCAGGAGACAAAGTCTTGGGCTTATGTTAAACATGGAGGTGGAACTGAGACTACCATATAAAGCTGGGACTTTTGAAGTGCTGTCCATATCTCTAGCAAAATGGTAGAATGAGAAAATAAGCCCATTGGCAGATTTTTTTTTTTTAAACTTGTCTGATTTGGCCTGTACTTTGAATGGGGGAAAAAAGTCTCCTCAGGTAGTTTTTACCCTATGCCTGCCTTCTCTTGAACTTTGTTTGAATTTACCTGACCTATGTAATCTGGGTATTTCCAAGAAGAGAAATTATCTTAAAGAGATGCTAGGTTGATAGAGTTCCCAGATATTGGCAGTAGTCAATAACATAGCCTTTTTGGATATTCCTGCCTTTATCCAGCCTTAGCCCAGGATTCCCACAGATAAATCCTCGCCAAACATGAGCCCATAATCCAAAACTTAAAAACACAAGGAAATAAACAACTATGAATGAGAGAGAGAGAAGAAAGCAGAACTAGAGTGGAGCTTTAGATCTTAGAATTATCAGGTTCAGAATATAAAATAATGGCTTAAAAACATTTAAATAAGTAAAATGTGAAGTAGAAAATAAGTAAGGGCTAAAATCCTATGAAGAAAGACCTGGAAGAATTGAAAACAGAGATATATAATCAGTGAAATTAAACCCTAATGGATGGGCCAAACGATGAGTTAGACACAGCTAAAGAGAGATTTTGTAAATTGGGGATAAAGCTTAAGAAATTACACAGAATGCAGTATAGAAAGACAAAGATGAAAAGTATGAAAATTAAATCTAAAGAAACAGAACAGAACGAGATGATTTAAAATAATGGTGAGAGACTTCCCTGGTGGTCCAGTGGTTAAGAATCTGCCTTCCAGTGCAGGGGACGCATGTTCGATCCCTGGTCGGGGAACTAAGATCCCACATGCCACAGGGCAACTAAGCCCTCACACCCCAACGAAGAGCCCGCACGCGACAGTGAAAGATCCCGCGTGCCGAGACTAAGACCCGATGCAGCCAAAAATAAATAAATAAATAAACATTTAAAAAAAATGATGAGGCGGAAGATGGTAGAGGTGATAGGGGAGAGGCAGTGTTTGAGGGAATTATGCCAAAAATATTGAAAACCAGAAATCTTTAGATTTAGGAATCAGAGTAAATCCCAAGTAGAATTTTTTTTAAAAAAAAGCTTATCCAGACAAACTGGAGTATAATAGAACGCCAGAGACATAAAGGCGATCTTAAAGCAATCAAAGAGAAACTGATTACCTCCCAAGGAGTGCTATTTGACTGCAAGGAAGCTTCTCTGCAGCAACGATGGAAACCAGAATACAGAGGAATGGTACCTTAAAGTGCTGAGAGAAAATTATCGCCAACCTAGAATTTTAAACTCAGCTAAAATATAATTTAATAATGAGGGAATGATAACATTTTCAGTTAAACAAAAACTGAGCTTTTACCTCCAACAGACTCACAAAGGAACTTTTATACTTTAAAAAAAAGGGAAAATGACCCCAAAAGGGAGAATGTCTGCAATGCAAAAGAGAATGTCTGTGCGATACCCAGGAGACTAGCCCTTGAATGATAAAGCCACTCTGAGATAAAGGAGTTAAACGTGAGAGTCCTCTGTCAGTCTGCTCTAGGTGTCCGCTGTGAAATTTGAATCAAGTGAGCTCTAAGTTAACCTAAATTAAGAGGTTTTGGTAACTGATTTTCAGGCACATTGGTGGCCAAGGATGGTATGCAGGAGAAAGCCCTGGAGGGGATGGGCAGAGTTGCAGGGATAGTGCCAACAGCTACAGAGCGATGAAACAGGGTCACGTTTCTTAGAAGGGGCTCTTTGTTTGTATTAATTTAATATTTGCCCTCCTGGACCTTTGCCTTTTTTCCTTTGCTGTTTGGGAAATTTCCTTGACTACTTTTCATTCATTTTTTTAAATTAATTTTTTATTTTGGCAGTCACATTTTTAACTACCAGAGGTTTTTTTTTTATTATTAATTTAAAAAATCTTTCTCATAACATGACATTCTTGATTTCTGAACATATAATCCTTACGAGTCTCTCTGAGGATATAAACTAGAGGAGTTGTGGGGGTTTGTTTTTTGGTGTTTTAAAAAATTTTCTCCAGTTTCCAAAATTATCTGTTTCCTTCAGGGTTAATCTGTTTGTCTTGGTCTTTTTCTGTGATGTTCTACACTTTCCTTAAAAGTCTGATGACCCTTGTTGTCTATTCCTATTTAAGAAAGTGGGAATGGGAAGGTTGATTGGGAGTTCTACGCATGTGGGTGGGATTGTAGCTTGGCCGGTTCCATTTCTGGATTAACGAGTAGGGGAATTAAGAAATCTTCTCAGATGGCTTATATGACATTGGGGCACCAACATGCTGCATTAGTGTTTTCCAGACTTTCCTTTAATTTATTTTTTTTTAATTAATTTATTTATTTTTGGCTGCGTTGGGTCTTCATTGCTGCGCACGGGCTTTCCCTAGTTGTGGCGAGCAGGGGCTACTCTTCGTTGCGGTGCGCGGGCTCCACATTGCGGTAGCTTCTCTTGTTGTGGAGCACGGGCTCTAGGAGCGAGGGCTCAGTAGTTGTGGCTCAGGGGCTCTAGAGCACAGGCTCAGTAGCTGTGGCGCACGGGCTTAGTTGCTCCGCGGCATGTGGGATCTTCCCAGACCAGGGTCGAACCCTGTCCCTTGCGTTGGCAGGCAGATTCTTAACCACTGCGCCACAGGGGAGTCCCTCCATTTATTTCTTTAGAAGTAAGATTCCTCCTTACCGGTGGTAAATGTCTGGGCATGCAGAGGTGGGTCAGGTGTGTGTTTTGGCTGTTGACCATTTCATGAACAGATGTAGAATCATCAGTGTGTCTCACTTCCACGTGCCTTCTACCTGCACTCTTCATGTTTGGAGCTCTTCCTGGCACATGGGCTCCCTCTGTCACTCTACTCTTTCAAGGCTCTCCTCAGCAGGGATTTCCTCCGCTCTGCTTCAGTAGGCAATGTGCACCCATCCACTTTCAGATTCCAAAAAATGTGTCGAAATTTGTTGTATGATGACAACCCCCTTTCTTTTCTCTTCACTGTTGTGGGTTTCGACTTTTTAAAAATTCCTTTATTGTAATTTAAAGGGGTCACAGTCGGGAGAGGGGAGGAGCACACGTGTTCACTCCACCATCTTTCCCCAGAAACCCAGTCATTACTTTAACACCTTTGATGATTATGGATTACTTAAGATAGAGAAAACATAGGCCATGAAGCCAAATATATATTAACCTCTAGGGCATTATTCAGAGCTTAGAATTTTTTTTAAGTTCCTTATATTTTGAAAATTTGTCATTTTCTCCTTGAAAATTAAAAAAAACGTTTATGGTAATTTGGGAGGAAAAAAACTTTCTAGTTAATTGAGAATTATGATTAAGTGAGATTTAAATATTATCATATATTGAGAACTATGACTTTTTTAAACATCTAAGAATTAGTTTCTAGTTACTTGTTCACAAAACAGCCCCCGTGTGTGATGTGATAACAGCCTCTGGTCTAATGCCCGGTGAATGAAAGCTGAGCGGGAGTCACAGAGCGGCGATAACAGCCCTGGAGATGTGTACGCGGTTGCTAAGATGATTCAAATGGTAGTTATGGCAACGAAGATCAACAGAGGGAAAAAGAGAGGCACTGGAAAAGCAGCAGGACATTTTAGTAACAGCCATTATTCACAATGGCAAAGTTGTTTACTATAAAAATTCCACCCTCCTTTGCCTCTTTGCGGCCCTCCGCCATTTTTTACTTTATGTTAGAGCTTGCTGACTTATGGTATAATGTGGTACAGTTTCACCTGTGAAAACACAGTCTGTAAAGTCTCGAGGTCCATTAAAGGCTTTAGTCCCCAACAGTAAATCACGAAAGGATCTTGTGCTGTTTATCCCTTTATGCTTGGAGAGGGGGAGCTTATAAATTTATATAGAGAAATGAGTTTGAAGTGGTGCGTTTGGTAGTGAAATGCCTCAACTAAGCAACCAACAATATGTATATCATGTGAGTAATCTGTTATGTGGGGAGTTACTTTGGGTTTAAAACAATGTCATACTTTTGATACTTATAGGTGGCTAATGTCTTGGTAAGGATAAAATTGAAATACGGTGAAGTTGCATTTGATTTTGAGATGCTACTGGCAAAGCCTGACATTTAGTTTGATTACTAGAGGTTTTATTATTTACAGCTGCTCAGCTATTGTATTAAAAGAGCCCACTCTGCTTTCTGGCACCACGGATGATACCTTTTATAATTTGAGTGTTCTCAAAAGAACACTGTGTGAAAATGATCAGCCCCAAATGTAAACTACTTTTTTAAAAAGCAGACACATTTTATGTTGGTTCAGTCTCTGGTTTTTGGTTGTGTGTTTTGGGAAGGAAGCTGTAGGGCTGGAAATGTGGTGAACCAGGTGACACCAGAGTTATCTGGTTACAGGCCATGCAGGTGTAGCCTTATTTGCCTTTGTCATATTGGTGGTGATCTTGGGACTGTGTGTATCTGACCAGTCCCCAAATGAAACCTCTTGAAGCTTCAGTTTTGGATTCTGTTCACCTCATATTGATTCTCGTAGTAGGCCCCTCCTTGCCTCAGGCCTTTGTACCTGCTATTTCTAGGTGAACTGTTCCCCCCACTTCCCATATCTCACAGTTTCCTCTCCTTGGCTAACATCACCTCCTCCTCCAGGTCTCATCTTACATGTCACTTTCACAGAGACCTTTCCACTCTCAGATTCTCTAGCACTCGTGTTAGGCTGCGTTGGCATGTTCCTTACTTATAATGAACCCTGTTAGTGTGGCAGTTATGTAAAGCCTTCCTCCTTCACTATACTGTCGGCTCCATGCAGGGAAGGGCTGTGACTGTCTTAGTCAGTCTGCTGTGTGTCTCCAGCGCCTGCATTGAGCCTGGCACATGCCATGGGCTGAGGCTCTTCATTTTGAATGGCTGGGTGGAGGTCTGCCATTGCCAGTCCTTTCCGTTATCCACTATGCCCATGGTTGGTGGATGCAGATGGGGACTGACTTAGGAGATTAGGTGAGCCATTCGGTGTCATCTCTATTAGTACTGGAAGAAATATAGAGTTATAGCCAGCTCTCAGTTATTTCTAATAATGGGGCAGGAGAGCATGGATTATTTAAGTTGCTCTCCCACTCCCCACAATGAGTTTTCTTTTTTTAGATTAAAAAAAAAATTAGAGGAGGGAACTGGAGATGTGTGAGATACCCAGCACTGGAGAAATTTGAAGTGGATTTCCTGTTTTCATTCTTTTCTCACGACATGATCAAGTAAGTCCAAGAAAGTAGATTGGCCCCTAAATGGGCAGTGAAGATGGATGTGAGGTCCCAGAGAGGATGGGCAAGTTAAGAAAAGATTTAGAAAAAATGGTCAAGCCATCTTACCAGTTGAAGAAAGTGATTAGACTGTGATGAAACTGAAGATGTGGAGCGCAACACTCTCATCGCCTGCCCGGTCCTAGCGGTTCTGTGAATGGGTGCCTGATTGATCTCTTGGCTCCTAAGACAGCCTTTGCCTGGATATATTCACAGGCTGTTTTGAAGCTGTACAGAGAAGCTCACTTGCGTCATTCTGAAGATGCAGTGAGTCAACACAGTCCCAAGGGAGCAGTAATGGCCTCAAACAGAAACTTGGAATGAAAAATTGCTGTGGATTTAAAGACATAGTACTTTCTTCCTATGACTTCATTTGGTAATGGTAAGATTAATTCAGATAACCCTCCTTTAACAGTGGGCCTTAAACCCATATGGAATTTTTTTTTCCTTCACTTTTGTCATTTAACCTTTAAGAATAGGACATCTAGTTGGGTGCTTGGTTTGGGGAGACTCTATTGATATAATTCTCTACCGCTCACTTGCCCTGCCCACCTCCCCCCCCCCCCCCCAAAAAGCACAGACACATACATGCACTCCTCAACTTGGACTTCTCAGTATAGTTTTCCCTGGTCATTCTTGACCTCAGTCATGTTGACATGCAATGGGATTTTCAGTGGGGAAGAATCACCAGAGAAGAATCTTCACTTAACTCTATCAATTGAGCATATTTATATATACTATTTCAGCCAGAATTTTAAATTGATATTATTTAATAGGATTGCAGATAACATCTTACTATAACAAACATCAAGGGGATTATCCAGATTCCTACTTGCAAATGTCTTTTATATTAGCAAGTTTGCCAGCTGCGTGATTATCTGACAGTGTGTACTACAAGTATATTATTTTGGCTTACTTTGAGATTAGAGAATTCTCAATAGAATTCTTCCCTTAACTATACAAATCTGCATTGCTTTGCTTTTTTTCCCTCTAGTCTCCTAAACAGTGAGCCTTCTGGGCAGGAAATGAAAGAGGTGGAAGGAGGCAATATAGAATAATGCAGTGGTTTTCAAGCATTGCAACCTGCGTGGGGAATACATACTCTACTATGAGTGTGTGTGTGTGTGTGTGTGTGTGTGTGTGTGTATCTGAAGAAAGTCTGTGAATTAATACATACACTCATTATACAGCACAGTGATCTTTTTTATTTCATATTGAAAAATGCTGGCTGTGACTTACTACTGGATTTCATGACCAAGAATGAGTCCTGATCTAGGTTTGAAGAGATGGTAGCGTAAAGAGTGTGGGCTCCAGAGTTTCTCTATCCAGAAATCCTGACTCTACCATAACTTGAGTGGGATCACACAGTTACTGGATTGGCCCTTGAAAGCTTTGGCTCTGACTCCTGTGAGATAGGAATGGAGATAACACACACCCACCTCAAAGGATTATTGAGAGGATGCAAAGAGGCAGTGCACTAAAGCTCTTAGCGTGGTGCCTGCAGAGAACCCCCAGTAATTGTAGCTGCTGCAGTGGTAGTTGTGACTGTCCTTACTAAGGTGCTGTAGCTGTATTGGCCTCATGGGAAGTCGTGGAATTTCCTTTCCTGAAGATGTTAAGAAGGATCGATTGTATTTATCAAGAGCAATTATTTTATTTTCTTAATTTTTTATTATGAAAAATTTCAAACCTATAAAAACTTGAAAGAATAGTGCAAAGAACTACCAATCTATCCCTCACCTTGATTCCAACTCTTAACACTTGCCACACGCTCTCCATCTCTCTTTACATAAAACACTTCCCTTTTACCAGACCACCTGGAAATTGGCTGTAGGCTCATGATAGCGAAGAATAAGGACATTCTCTTACACCACTGCAGCACCGTTGCAGCACATAAGAAAACCAGCATTAACCCAATAACATTGTTCAACATGCAGTCCATATTCAGAATTCCCCAGCTCTCAGTAATGTTTTAAACATGAACCACTCAAAGAGTTTAGGATGAACTAGATGGCCTATGAAGTTCCTCATGGAGCTGAAGACTCCTGTGAAGTTGAAAGTAACCACCAAAAGTGTAACTCTCATGTGGAATATTAAATCAATCGTTGGCATCCTTTTATGTGAACCTTAGAGAGCTGGTGAGATGGGATGGAGGCTGTGGTTGTCTCCTCTGCGTGGGACAGTCAACACACCTGCTTTAGAGATTGCATCCTTTATTTTGCCAGTTCACACAGATGTGTTCTGGTAATAAAATGAGGCACCCAGAAGATACCCGCCGGAATGCAAAGTGGTAGAGCAGTAGGTTACATTTGAATTTAAACGGCTGTGAATTGGAAACACATACTTGTTGGGATTAGAATGTGTCCAGGTAGGAATTTAAGTTCTTCCCTCAAATTGAGGATGACAAGGATGTTTTTTAAGGAGAGAATTTAAGATGAATAGTATGGAAGTTTGTACATGGGTGGTTTTTTTTTTTTTTTTTTTACATGTGTGTTTTTTAAATACACATACACACAGTAAGAAGATTAAAGCAACAAAGGCAGGCATTCAGTAGAAGTAAGGTCTACCTTACTGGTTTCTTCTGTATTTTTTCAAAGCTACTTTATTTAACTCCAAAATGTCCATTATTTCACATTAAAAAAACTCTATAGCAAATATTTTATAATAACTACAAATGGAATATAACCTTTAAAAATTGTGAATCACTATATTGTACACCTGGAACACATCAACTATACTTCAGTTTAAAAAAGTAGTTAAAAAATTGAGAAGAAAAAAACATCTCTAAAATCAGGATGGATCTTACAATAATTCTATTATAATAGAATGCCATGGTTTAATGGAACATAAAGTAAAGGTGTATCTCACAGTGGCATCTTAGATTTGATGAAGTACAATATTCTATGCATTTACAAGTTCGTGTGTTCTTTTTGGTTTTTTCCTCTTTTTTTCAGACATATAGTAATGTAGAAGAGTCGTAGATTTGTACACTACTCTGCTACCCAGCTGTGCAGAGATATGATAGTCTTAAAAAAAAATCACCTATCTGCCTTCCTCATAAATTGCCACGTTGTAGTGGGGAGAAGTAAAGAGAAGTGTTTTAACTAACAAGGTCTCTCTGCCTTATCCTGCCGTGCTACTCCCAACTTTTATTCTGTGGCCATCCGTGTATATATGGATGGGAGGTTGCATCCCGCAAGGTGATCTTCTCTCAGAGTTTCAATTAGGAGGCGGGGCAAAAGTTCATTATTTCCCCCTCAATCTACCAGTCTGCCCTCCCTTCCCCTCAGTGTGCCAGTTACCAGTTTATTGCCCTTCATCTCCAAATGCATTTTTCTTCGCTCTGCTTTGTGACATAGGATCTGGACTCTGTAAGCACTTCTCCCTTGCCAGCTGGCTTAATGTTAGGCTTTGTCAACAGAGGGACAATGTTAAAGGGACACTGCAAGGCCATCGAGGGAGAAGGGGTTTCCTTTCCTATTTCCGGTGTGCTGATTTTCAGTGGGGTGTGTCCTTCAGTGGGCTGTGCCCAGTGACACTCAGCGTCCCTCACAGGCCACCCGGGAGGCCGTACTGTGGACTGACGCCAACCCTTTCACACCCTCCAACAAATGTCTCCACTGCACGGTGGGCCGCTTTCATAGACCTCTGTGGATTACTCGCTCTGGCAGGCGTCCTTGCCGCCAGCAGGCCGTGTGTTCCTGCGGAGCACGACCTCTCTGCAGGATCTGAACCTAGTCTTTGGAGTGGAGGGGAGGTTCTTCTGAGTTCTTTAGTTCCTTCCTTGTTTGCTTTCCCTCAGCCCTAGTTGTCTGGTGCTTGGCCCTGGATGACTTAGGGCAGGGGAGGTACTGGCTGGGTGTATGAGACGCGGATAAGGGGGTGGTTTCGAGTGTTGGCTCTGGATCACAGGGCAGATCTAAGCAAGTTGGCCCTGTAATTAATGGAGGCCAAATAGACAAATATGGACTCTTAAGAACACACGGTTAGAAAATCCTCTTATTAGTTAACAACTTTTTGTTAGTTAATTCTTTATATTAAAATTTCCCTGTACAAATTACTGGTTTGGTTTCCATCTCTTGACTGATACATCATCTCTTCCCTCAGAATTTTGCAGGGAGGGGAAGTAATGACACTTGTTTGACTATTTGCTTCTTCCTCTCTTCTCTTCACACTTTGATATGATGGAAGGGTTGGACCTTCTACTTCTTTCTGGTGGGATGGAGCTCCTCTCATATCATTTGCTCCCTCTTCCCTAATGCAGTAAACATCTCTGCCAATTTGTCATAGAAGGACATTTGAGTTATTTTGCTAACACAAACAGTGCTGCAGTGAAAATATGGCATATTTTGAAATGAGTTTTTAGCTTTAAAAGCTGGTTATCATATAATAATAAGTAAACAGTTATGTAAATAATTAGCTTTAAAAGCTGGTTATCGTATAATAGTAAGTAATAAAAGTTGGACCAGTAAGGATGGAGGAAAAGCAAAGAAATGACTAGTCAGAATTAAAGGGAAGACTAAATTACTTTTATTTATATTATTTCTTTTTATATTTTGAAGCTCTGTTATTAGGTACATACACATTTAGGATTGTTAAGACTTTTAGTTGAATGGACCCTTTTATCACTATGTAACATCCCTCCTTATCCCTGGTAATATTTCTTGTTCTGATAGCCAGTTCAGCTTTCTTTTGCTAATGCTTGCGTAATATTTTTTCCCCATTC